>NC_086318.1:401320638-401920638 GCF_036172605.1 Pelobates fuscus | reverse complement strand
CCTGAAATCCTCGCTCTGGGGGACCAACATATCCAAAAATCACCTTGATCGGTTCAGAGGTTTGAGATTTCCATGGAAGTCATAATTTTGACCGACCGTGCACATGGTCCTATGCCCAAAACAGTTCCAGGGAATCAGGGCTAACGGTCAGGCTCTCTTTCTGGAGTACAAAAGTACATAAATCACCTGAACGAAGCCTGTTAAAGTGCATTGGGCAAGGTATATTGCAGGGCCCATAGTCCAGAGGCAGGAGACTGGCAAGCAGGCTCCTCCAGAAGCCCGTGGCAAGGTTCAGTTCATCACAATGCAAAAGCACAGTTTTTCAACCAGACACTGCATGCATCCTGGTCATTGGTGCAAATCCGGTTGGGACAACCAAATTCTGACTTGTTTTGACTTTAGTAAATATGAGAATTGCCATTCCATTCAGAATTCAATTATTTTACAACCATGGGCATAATCCAGTGTTTAATGAATAACCCTGCAATCGTTTAAGTTAACTCAGAGAATAATAATGATTGGAATCCACTAATGACCACTTACGGTTCTTTTGGTACTCGTCATCATGATGTGGCTCTGATCCAGAGGGGCATACGCATTATTAGACTAGTAGTAATATATATATATATATATATATATATATATATATATATATATATATATATATATATATATTAAAATTTAGATATTTGTTTCATTTGTATTCACCAATATAATCCCTAGAAGAGTAAAAAATAAATTACTAGCTAGAGATCTGTTTATAAATAGGTAATTTTTTGCTAAAATGTGAAAGTTGGTTTCTTAGTCACCCCAGCTGGTTGTTTAGCAAATAGATCCCAGAGTCCCAGACTGTGTGTTAACAAGTTCTCAGAATTGTAATATTAGATTATATTTGCTTGCTGCTTTTTTCATAGAATCATGAATTAATGGTTCAGTATTAAGTGATGCTTTGGTTTTAATATGTATTTGACAATAGCATGCACAGCATGCAGACAGATTGATGTAAACTCTCACTCCAATGAAAATTAATTTTGTTGGTAACATAATATCTGATTAGTGTTAACCCCTTAAGGACACATGACATGTGTGACATGTCCTGATTCCCTTTTATTCCTGAAGTTTGGTCCTTAAGGGGTTAAAGGGATATATACTATTTTTTTTACAATAGACATGAGATTTAAACATTTTTTTTTTTGCAAACTAGGAAATAAAAATAACAAGGGATTGATAAGTTTTTACACCTTGCAGTATATTTCCCTCAGAGATAAATATTCAGAAAAAGTAACTTTCAGTGTGAAAACATGTATTAAAATAGTGGCTGATAACTGTGGTACTGCGACTATGTATGAACTTTACATATGATGCTCAGTTATCCTTTGTTTCTTGCTGGGCATTGTGGGAAACTAAGTTCACGGACATCAGAAGTGCCAAGGTTTAACTTAATTATTATAATTATATGTTTTTCCCTATTATCCAGATAAACCATTCTCAATGTTTGTAAAATGGGTATTCAATAAGTCTTAGAGCTCGTGAGATGAAGACTTTCTATTAAGCAATATCAAACCAATCTAGCTTATAATCATTTATTGATTATGAACCTCATTTTCATGCAATAATACATTTTTTATTTCAATGCTATGCATGCTGCCACATATATAGGAATGTACAAGAATACAATTTTAGTTGATTAAGTTTAGTAAAAGAATATATATTGCATATGCCACTATTTTACTTAATCGGTGACACGATTATGAGTTTTTACATTAAATACTACCTCCTGAGTATTATTAGGGTCCCCACTAGCCACCAATGGCTGGAGGCAGGGGAACATTCAGTTCTCCCTTATAATATAATATATTCATAAAGATGCCTCTTTTTATTTTACTAAATTGTCCCCACCCACTGGCCATTCGTGGGGTCCAGCGGATAATCGTAATGACGCATTACGGACATATTTGGCTTTATTAAATTTTACATTTCCATCACAGTCAGAATTCGGCACAAAATCCAGTGTTTTATGAATAACCCCATGTGAGTGACCTTCTTTTATCCTCTTCTTACATTCTCTGTTTTACTAATTTAACCCACCGATTTGGTCAACTAGATAATTTTACAACATATATCATTCATTGTGTTATTTTATTATCACTCAATTATAATTACACCTCAATATATGCAATTTAAGGGTGAAAAAGCCAGAAATGTTGCCAGAAAGAAACTATTATTTTCCATTTCTTCAGGTGAAGTGTCACAAAGTTATAGATGTTGGACTCGTTCGCCTCTTTGTGCTACAATGTAATTACATGATCCACCATTATGACATGATAAAAGAGCTAAACTCCCACCTCCTATAACCTCCGATTCAGTACTAGCACGATATTTAGCATACCACAATACAAAAATAAAGGAGCTCGATCCTCATTTTCCTACAGAGCACCGCAATGATGGAATAACCTCAGGGACACAGTCAAATCTTCATTCAATCTAAAATCCTTTAAGAGATATATAGCAACATACCTCAATACAGAATGCACCTGTAATCATGGACTACATTTCTTACCTGTTCTGTGTTAAATTTATATATGTGTGTGTGTATATATATATATATATATATATATATATATATATATATATATATAAAAATAGGAAAAAATTCTTGCACTCCAACAAAATAAATTGGTACCTGGTGCTCTGGCAGCAAAAGTTATACATCCAAGCAAATACCGGCACTCCAGGAGTTTTCAATAAAGTTATTATTGAAAACTCCTGGAGTGCCGGTATTTGCTTGGATATATATATATATATATATATATATATATATTATTATTTTTTTTAATAATATATTGTACCCTACTGTAACACTTCAGTGTTTGAGGACCCAGGACATATTTGAAAAACAGGAGAAACCTCAATGTATCCTTCCTGGTAAAATAGTTTATGAATAAAAAAATATTTTAATGTACGTTTGAGGAGCCTTATGTCAGACATTTTGAATTTTGTTTATTTGTGTTAAATCTCAATATAGAATCAACCTATAGAATTAATTGCAATTACCTATGAATTAAGATTTTCTAAAATGTTTCAGAAATGTAAAACCCCAGTATCTGGGTTAAAATTATTTGACTTTATTAGAGTACTATAGCACACAACACAACATGTCTCCACAAACAAATATGTATAAATTGTTAGCCTGAGTATAACACAATCGCAATGCCGACAGTATGATGTGGGAACACAGCTGTGAACGAAACAATTATAGCACATTATCTTCCCTATCAATCTAAGCAAGTGTTCAGAACAAGCACACATGAACAATTCAACCACAAAAACTGTAGCAGACATAATCAAAAAGATGACCTTACGTTGAATGTGAGAACACAGCTGTGCTTCCCCAGTATAAAATATCCATGACAGTTATTTCTGTCAAAGTTTAAAGAAGCATGACAAACAATGCAGTTTATATAAATTGTTATTATTTTATTTATAATGATGACAGAACCAGCTATAAAATATTCGAAGAAATAAGCCATTTTTCTCAGCATTCAATCGCTGTACTTACTTATTTCAGACCCAATGTATTAATAAATCTTTTTTACTGAAGTTTTGTGAAGTTTCCATGAAACAAAATTCATTGTTACCAGTACAAAGTTAAAATTATAAAGTCATATTTTCTTCTAAGTTGCATAGAACCCATTGGAATATGAAGGCTTAGTAATGTTCTGCATTTCTTCTAAATGGATAGAGGTCAGGGTGGAATATATAGTCACAAAAATCATTATTTTATGTAAGAACAATAATTCAAATTATGTTTGTGGCTGTAAGTGGGGTTGAAGCCCTTTGAGAGAGGAACCATCACGATAAATTAACATTTTGTATGTTGTAGCACATATTATTATATACAACAATTGCAATGAAAAAAAAAATAGCCTTTTTTTATAAAATATATTAGAGATATATTCCATGCTCTTAAAAGGACACTATTGTCACTAGAATCACTAAAGCTTAATGTAGAGTTAAGGTATCTATAGCATGTCCCTGTAGTCTTTTCAATGTAAACACTGCCTTTTTAGAGAAAAGGAAATGTTGACATTGCTGACTAGTTCCCCATAGAGATGTATTGATTCAATAAGGTTGTTATGGTGCCACATCACCCCACTGTCAATCGTTGGATTGACTTTCTGTACATTAAGGGAAAAAAATCTAAATATTAACTCTCATCTGCAAAGCTTTCATAAATCCTACCTTCCCTTCCCCATTACATTTCTTCACTAATCTATAGACACCCTTCTCATCCTCTCTGCTCTGCCGATGACCTTCTCCTATTTGCTGCTCATACCCATACTGCTAACTTGTATTTGCAGAATTTTTCCCAGGCACCTGCCTTGCCCCATCAGACTCTCCTCTACTCTTGAGAGTAATCCTTAAGAAGTACCTTAAAACCCACCCCTTCAGAATAGCCTATGGGCTCTTCTACAGAGTGACTGTCATTTTTCAAACCTTTATTCTACCAATAAGGTAATATATTATTATCAAATATCAGTAGACATGTGCAATTTGTAATTTCGGCAATTCGGAAATTCTGATGCTTCCTAATGTAATAATTAGCGAATTGCCGAATTGCTGGATTTCCAAAGTGCTGAATTGCCGAATTTCGAAGTGCTGAACCGTATCGAATTGCCGAATTGCCGAATTTCGGAAGTGCCAAACCGAACCGAAGTGCCGAATTTCGGAAGTGCCGAAGTGCTTTGGATATCTGAAAAGTGGCAAAACAGGAGAGGGAGGGAAAATTATGTGAATGATGACAGGAATCTAACCCTATCCCTAACCCTACTCCTAACCCTACCCCTAAATGTGTAAAGGGTTGTGGTGGTTAGGGTTAGGGGTAGAGGTAGGATTAAGGGTAGGGTTTGGGTTAGAAGTAGGGGTAGGGTTAGGGGTAGGGTTAGGGGTAGGGGTGGGGTTAGGGCTAGGGTTACGGTTAGGGTTAGGAGTAGGAGTAGGGTTAGGGGTAAGGGTAAGGGTAGGGTTAGGGGTAGGGTTAGGAGATAGTGATGTACGGAACTGTCCGCCGGCGGACAGTTCCCGGCGAAATTAGCTTGTTCGCGTTCGCCGCGGCGGGCGGACACATGCGCAGTTCGATCCGCCCCCTATTCGTCATCATTGGGCAAACTTTGACCCTGTGCCTCTCGGTCAGCAGACACATTCCAGCCAATCAGCAGCACTCCCTCCCTTCCACACCCTCCAACCTCCCTCCCAGCATCCATTTTCGATTCATTCGGAAGATGCATGCTTAGTGAGAGGAGGGAAAGTTTAGCTGCTGCTGATAACATAGGGAAATTGATAGCTAGGCTAGGGTATTCAGTGTCCACTACAATCCTGAAGGACTCATTTGATCTCTGCTGTAAGGACAGCACCCCAAAAAGCCCTTTTTAGGGCTAGAACATCAGGCTGCTTTTTTTTTTTTTTTCCTGTGTAATGTAATTGCAGGTGCCTGCCTGCCAGCCTGTGTGTCAGGCTCACAGCATATACTGTGCCCACTTGCCCAGTGCCACCACTCATATCTGTTTTAACAATCGGTTAAGCTTTACATTTAATATAAATATTTTTTTTTCACTGTAATAGAAGAGCAGTTGCCTGCCTGCCAGCTTCTGTGTGAGGTTGGATGCCTTGCCCATTTGCACAGTCAGTGCCACCACTCATATCTGTTTTAACAATCGGTTAAGCTTTAGATTTAAAATAAATAATTTTTTTTCACTGTAATAGAAGAGCAGTTAGTTGTCTGCAAGCATCTGGGTGTCAGGCCTACTTCAGCGTGTGCCCTGCACAACCCTGCCAGCATGCTTTGACAGTTGCCAATCATATCTGCTGTCTCTTTAGCGTGCTTTTACAAAGAAAAAAGGTTTCCAGTGTAAGCTAATAGCAGCCAGTCAGTGTCCTTCAAGCGGCTCTGTCAGGCCTTCCTTCAGCGTGTGCCCTGCACAACCCTGCCAGCGTACTTTGACAGTTGCCAATCATATCTGGTGTCTCTATAGCGTGCTTTTACAAAGAAAAAAGGTTTCCAGTGTAAGCTAATAGCAGCCAGTCAGTGTCCTTCAAGCGGCTCTGTCAGGCCTTCCTTCAGCGTGTGCCCTGCACAACACTGCCAGCGTGCTTTGACAGTTGCCAATCATATCTGGTGTCTCTTTAGCGTGCTTTTACAAAGAAAAAAGGTTTCCAGTGTAAGCTAATAGCAGCCAGTCAGTATCCTTCAAGCGGCTCTGTCAGGCCTTCCTTCAGCGTGTGCCCTGCACAACCCTGCCAGCGTGCTTTGACAGTTGCCAATCATATCTGGTGTCTCTTTAGCGTGCTTTTACAAAGAAAAAAGGTTTCCAGTGTAAGCTAATAGCAGCCAGTCAGTGTCCTTCAAGCGGCTCTGTCAGGCCTTCCTTCAGCGTGTGCCCTGCACAACCCTGCCAGCGTGCTTTGACAGTTGCCAATCATATCTGGTGTCTCTTTAGCGTGCTTTTACAAAGAAAAAAGGTTTCCAGTGTAAGCTAATAGCAGCCAGTCAGTGTCCTTCAAGCGGCTCTGTCAGGCCTTCCTTCAGCGTGTGCCCTGCACAACCCTGCCAGCGTGCTTTGACAGTTGCCAATCATATCTGGTGTCTCTTTAGCGTGCTTTTACAAAGAAAAAAGGTTTCCAGTGTAAACTAATAGCAGCCAGTCAGTGTCCTTCAAGCGGCTCTGTCAGGCCTTCCTTCAGCGTGTGCCCTGCACAACCCTGCCAGCATACTTTGACAGTTGCCAATCATATCTGGTGTCTCTATAGCGTGCTTTTACAAAGAAAAAAGGTTTCCAGTGTAAGCTAATAGCAGCCAGTCAGTGTCCTTCAAGCGGCTCTGTCAGGCCTTCCTTCAGCGTGTGCCCTGCACAACACTGCCAGCGTGCTTTGACAGTTGCCAATCATATCTGGTGTCTCTTTAGCGTGCTTTTACAAAGAAAAAAGGTTTCCAGTGTAAGCTAATAGCAGCCAGTCAGTGTCCTTCAAGCGGCTCTGTCAGGCCTTCCTTCAGCGTGTGCCCTGCACAACCCTGCCAGCGTGCTTTGACAGTTGCCAATCATATCTGGTGTCTCTTTAGCGTGCTTTTACAAAGAAAAAAGGTTTCCAGTGTAAGCTAATAGCAGCCAGTCAGTGTCCTTCAAGCGGCTCTGTCAGGCCTTCCTTCAGCGTGTGCCCTGCACAACCCTGCCAGCGTGCTTTGACAGTTGCCAATCATATCTGGTGTCTCTTTAGCGTGCTTTTACAAAGAAAAAAGGTTTCCAGTGTAAGCTAATAGCAGCCAGTCAGTGTCCTTCAAGCGGCTCTGTCAGGCTTTCCTTCAGCGTGTGCCCTGCACAACCCTGCCAGCGTGCTTTGACAGTTGCCAATCATATCTGGTGTGTCTTTAGCGTGCTTTTACAAAGAAAAAAGGTTTCCAGTGTAAGCTAATAGCAGCCAGTCAGTGTCCTTCAAGCGGCTCTGTCAGGCCTTCCTTCAGCGTGTGCCTGTCACGATACCTTACCTGTCAACCTCGGACCCACGCAGTACAGCATCCTCCTTCACTGAGCGGCACGGCACCTCTGACGCCGGCCGCTCACTCAGAGCGGAATTTCTAACTTCGGCGCATGCGCGCCACTGCCGTCGGCTGGAAGCCGACAGGATCATGACGCAACCACGCACCCGGACCTTTTGGGGGCGTGGTTTTAAAGCAAAACACACCACACTATAAAAGGGCTGTCTTGACAGCAGTAAGACGCCCTAGTGTGGTTCTTGCTGGTTCCCATAGTGCTCTTTAGGTTTATTGGTATTCTCTCCTGGTATTTGACTTCTGGCTACTCTATTTGACTATTCTACTCTCTGGTTCCCTGTACTTTGGCTTGTTAATCGTTATTCCGTCTTCTGTCATCCCTTGACCTCTGGCTATCCCATTTGACTACTCTAACGTGAGCCCGGCCATTCTAAGGTCCGGTATACGTTCTATAGTTAGGTTACACTCTGCGTGAAGGGGTCAATGTCGTGACATTACACTAGGGCCATGGACCCTGCAGGTGTTAACCCTCTTGGGCCTGGTGCGGACAATAGGTTTGAGGAGCTGGACCATCGTATGGACAAGATCGCCCTCGCCGTACAGACCTTAATTAACCGCACTGCTTATCTCCAGCCGGAGGAGCAGACTCCTAGTCTGAGACCCCAAGAACATCCCATGGAAGTGCTACCTACGGGCACTTCCAATCAGGCTACAGCACCTCTCAGGTATGGGGGTGATCCTAACGGATGCAGGGGGTTCCTAAATCAGATAAGCATATATTTTGAACTCCATCCTAGAGCTTACCCTACCGATAGAGCTAAAATTGGGTATATTATAACCCTGTTAGTAGATAAGGCTTTAACCTGGGCTAATCCCTTGTGGGAGAATGACAACCCCATAGTCTTTAATTACACTAACTTTGTTGCAGCTTTCAGGAGAACTTTTGATACCCCAGGCAGAAAGACTAACGCTGCCAAATCCTTATTGCGTTTAAGACAAAATACCCGTTCTCTAGTAGATTATGCCTTGGAATTCCGTACTTTAGCTGCAGAAGTCAGATGGAACGAACAAGCATTCGTAGATGTGTTCCTGAATGGAGTATCTGATAGAATCCTAGATTAAGTGGCCACAAGAGATTTACCAGATACTCTAGAGGAGCTAATAACATATTTAGCTCATATTGACGAACGTCTTAGGTACAGGCAGAACACCAGAGAGAGACCTAGGAGAGTACCGGAACGTCTTGCTCTAACCTATCCCTCGTCCGAAACCCCTTCAGAACCCATGCAATTAGGGGCTACAAGATTGTCTGAGACAGAGAGACAATACCGTAGGAGGGAAGGTTTATGTTTGTATTGTGGCAGGAAGGGACATACACGAGTGAATTGTCCTAACCGGCCGGAAAACTCTCGCACCTAAGTTCACAAGGGGGACAGGCCTTGGGTGTTATGTGTATGTCCTCCTTCAATGATAAAAAAGATCTCAGGCTTCTTCTACCTATTACTTTAGAATGGGAGGGAAAGAAAATATCCACCCTTGCTTTAATTGATTCTGGGGCTGCTGAGAATTTTGTAGATCTCTCATTCGGGCAGAAAAATACCCTTCCATTCCAAAAAAGATCGGCACCCTTGGCCGTTGAGGCCATAGATGGTAGACCATTATCGATACCTCTTATTACCCAGGAGACCATTCCTCTAGTATTATCTACAGGTCTTCTTCATAGGGAGGTTATCATTCTGCAACAGATAACATCTCCTATTTTTCCTGTAATACTTGGGTTTCCTTGGTTAGTCCAGCATAATCCGTCGATTGACTGGGAAAAGAAGGAGATCATTAAGTGGGGAGATTCTTGTCACAGTAAATGCATTACTCCGATTAAACCAGTAGGCTTAATCAATATACCTACTATGGAACCATTGACTACCCAAATACCCAACCAATATATTGACCTTAAAGATGTCTTTGAACCTAAAGAGGCCGAAAAATTACCTCCCCATCGTCCCTATGATTGTCCTATTGAATTGTTGCCTGGTACTATGCCTCCTAGAGGTACGGTTTATCCCCTGTCGATGGCCGAGAATAAAGTATTAGAGGAGTACATTGCCGAGAATTTAAAGAAAGGGTTTATCACTAAATCCTCATCGCCCGCGGGTGCGGGGTTTTTCTTTGTATCTAAGAAAGAAGGGGATTTAAGACCCTGTATTGATTACAGAGGGTTGAATAAGATTACTATCCGTAATGCTTATCCTATTCCCTTAGTGACTGAACTATTTGACAGGTTAAAAGGAGCTACTGTCTTTTCTAAACTAGATTTGCGGGGAGCATATAATTTAATCAGAATAAAAGAAGGGCATGAATGGAAAACTGCTTTTAATACTCGTTATGGTCATTATGAGTATCGAGTTATGCCCTTCGGCTTATGCAACGCCCCAGCAGTCTTTCAGGACTTCATCAATGATGTGTTGCGAGACTTTTTACAAATGTTTGTAATCGTATATTTGGATGATATCCTGATTTATTCAAAAAACATAAACGAACACTATGAACATGTCAGATTGGTTCTTTCAAGGTTATTAGAGAATGGTCTCTATTGTAAATTGGAGAAATGTTTGTTCCACAAGGAAGAAGTGCATTTCCTGGGATATATCATTTCTAGTACGGGTTTCCAAATGGAGCCGAAAAAGTTAGAAGCCATTCAGCAATGGCCCTTACCAGTTGGACTCAAAGCAATCCAACGCTTCCTGGGGTTTGCCAATTACTATAGAAAATTCATAAAAGGATTCTCTTCTATAACAGCCCCTATTACTGCTATGACTAAGAAGGGAAGAAATCACAGGGAATGGTGTACCGAAGCTAAAAGAGCTTTTGATTTATTGAAAGAAGCCTTTTCCTCAGCACCAGTATTAAGACACCCTGATCCTTCTCGTCCTTTCATACTGGAAGTAGATGCATCCGAGTCAGGGATAGGAGCAATACTATCTCAAAGACCTTCGGATGATCAACCATTGCATCCTTGTGGGTTTTTTTCAAAAAAATTAACGGAAACTGAGAGGAGATACGATATAGGGGAGAGAGAGTTGTTGGCAATTATTTCTGCCCTTAAAGAATGGCGATACTTGCTTGAAGGGTCATCCATCCCTGTTACCATTTTTACAGATCATAAAAACCTCTCTTACTTCAGTGAAGCCAAGAAAATGTCTGACAGACAAGTACGTTGGTCTTTATACCTCAATCGTTTCAATTATGTTGTTACATACAGGCCAGGGTCAAAAAATACTAAGGCGGATGCTCTATCCCGCCAATATGAACCTGTTACTTCCTCCAATGAAGTTATGTCCTCTTTAATCCCTCATAATCGTATTGTAGCAACTGTCTTTGCTAAAGTCTCATCGGGATTAATAGAGGAGATCTCTACATTCCAAAATCGTACTACCTTGACTGTTCCTCAAGGAAAACTATATGTGCCATTAACCTATCGGAATAAAGTATTATCCCTCATGCATGACTCCAAAATGGCAGGGCATCAAGGGATACATAAAACCACATCATTGCTGGCGGAACGGTTCTGGTGGCCTTCCTACAAAAAAGATGTGCGTGAGTTTGTCCTTGCTTGTAATATTTGTTCCACTACAAAATCGCCTAAGGGTCGTCCTATAGGACTCCTCATGCCCTTACCTATTCCAGAGACTCCATGGTCAAGTATTGCTATGGATTTCGTAGTAGACCTACCCCCTTCTAAGAACTACACTGTCGTATTAACGATAATAGACAGATTCTCCAAGATGTCTCATTTGGTTCCTCTTTATAAATTACCTACATCATCTGAACTGGCGTATATATTTATAAAAGAAGTGGTCCGTTTACATGGAGTACCCCAAGATATTGTCTCTGATAGAGGGCCTCAATTTATTTCTCGTTTCTGGAAATCATTTTGTGGACAGTTAGGTATCAACCTTAATCTTTCCTCTTCTTATCATCCCCAATCTAATGGGGTTACAGAAAGGATGAACCAATGCCTGGAACAATACATCCGTTGTTTCACTTCGGTTCATCAAGATGACTGGGCGGACCTGTTACCATGGCAGAATTTGCTCACAATCATCATATCCATGAATCCACTTTACACAGCCCGTTTTTTATTAATTATGGGTTTAATCCTACAACTTTACCGAGTTCCATTCATTCTACCGGAGTGCCAAGTGTAGATGACACCGTTAGGAACATGAGGGAGACTTGGTTAGGGGTTAAACAAATATTGACTCAAAGGGCTAGTGTGTACAAAGCCAATGCGGATAGGCATCGGAAACCTGCTCCCACGTTCATGATCGGGGATAAAGTGTGGTTAAGTACCCGTAACATTAGACTTAAGGTCCCATCTATGAAATTCGCTCCCAGATTCATTGGTCCATTTCAGGTTCTCAAACGTATCAACCCTGTTTGTTACAGTCTTCGTTTGCCCTCTAATATGAAAATACCGAATTCGTTCCATGTCTCACTTCTCAAACCATTAATTTGTAATCGGTTTACTCGTAATACCCCTCCTCCTCTTCCTGAAGTTGTGGAGGGACAAAACGAATATGAGGTGAGGTCTATTTTGGATTCTCGTTTTTCTAGGGGTAAACTTCAATACCTTTTAGACTGGAAGGGTTATGGACCTGAGGATCGTTCGTGGGTGGACGCTTCTGATGTGCACGCCCCCCGTCTGATTCGTTTATTTGAAAGGAGGCGTTCTAACCGCCCTGGGGGCGGTCCTTGTGGGGGGGGTACTGTCACGATACCTTACCTGTCAACCTCGGACCCACGCAGTACAGCATCCTCCTTCACTGAGCGGCACGGCACCTCTGACGCCGGCCGCTCACTCAGAGCGGAATTTCTAACTTCGGCGCATGCGCGCCACTGCCGTCGGCTGGAAGCCGACAGGATCATGACGCAACCACGCACCTGGACCTTTTGGGGGCGTGGTTTTAAAGCAAAACACACCACACTATAAAAGGGCTGTCTTGACAGCAGTAAGACGCCCTAGTGTGGTTCTTGCTGGTTCCCATAGTGCTCTTTAGGTTTATTGGTATTCTCTCCTGGTATTTGACTTCTGGCTACTCTATTTGACTATTCTACTCTCTGGTTCCCTGTACTTTGGCTTGTTAATCGTTATTCCGTCTTCTGTCATCCCTTGACCTCTGGCTATCCCATTTGACTACTCTAACGTGAGCCCGGCCATTCTAAGGTCCGGTATACGTTCTATAGTTAGGTTACACTCTGCGTGAAGGGGTCACTGTCGTGACAGTGCCCTGCACAACCCTGCCAGCGTGCTTTGACAGTTGCCAATCATATCTGGTGCCTCTTTAGCGTGCTTTTACAAAGAAAAAAGGTTTCCAGTGTAAGCTAATAGCAGCCAGTCAGTGTCCTTCAAGCGGCTCTGTCAGGCCTTCCATCAGCGTGTGCCCTGCACAACCCTGCCAGCGTGCTTTGACAGTTGCCAATCATATCTGGTGTCTCTATAGCGTGCTTTTACAAAGAAAAAAGGTTTCCAGTGTAAGCTAATAGCAGCCAGTCAGTGTCCTTCAAGCGGCTCTGTCAGGCCTTCCTTCAGCGTGTGCCCTGCACAACCCTGCCAGCGTACTTTGACAGTTGCCACTCATATCTGGTGTCTCTATAGTGTGCTTTTTTTTTTTTTTTTTATTCTTTATTTTTCGTTGTGCAAGTAGTAACAAGGCATCTTACACTGCCACAACGGCGTGTGCAAGGACAGTTTTAACATAGTTGAACATTTGCATGACGGTCTGATCTCGGCACAATTTTTAAGTTATAAAGATAGTCAAGCTTTGGTACTCGTTTGCTGCAAGTCTCTGCATTTTTAACCTTCAAAGTTTTACAAGTGCGATAATTGAGCGGCGTGACCTGCATATAATATTGATTAACACACTATATAACACATCTAAGTTTCATAGGATTAGGTGTGATTAAGTGGACCATCGACATCTGTGTGTTCTGCCAGTACATTAATATGGTATTTGGAGAGTAATAGGTACAGGTGATACATGCTTGTTGGTAATACTGTGAACGTTGATACACATTAAGCAGTATAATTGATTCAGTAACCTGGAGTGCACGATCAGATAGCATAGGATACTAGTATAAGAGATAGGTACATTAGATGTAAATCGAGAGGTGTGCTCACATTCACTAGGGAGGCTGCTTATTTATAACACAAGGATAAACAACAATTAACGAGAAACAGGATAGCGTTCATTTTTATGTGAGTATGAGTCATGACCCATGGTTATAATGGGTGGCCATAGAGTCTTTACATTGTAGACACTTTACCCTATGCCTGCCTGTGGGTGTGTAGAGTCCCGTGGCCAGGTTATGTGCTTTGTATAGTTCTCCTGGCATGCATATAGGCAAGGAGTGTAATGAGTCCTGCATGCCAGTCCATATGCGCCTAGCCGATGCCCAGTCTGGGGGCCTTGCCTGCAGCTTTGGGATGAACGTCCATGTTGTGGAGCTTGGTGGACTGGCCTGCCCAGATACATGCCTGGAGTAGACTGTGCTTCAATCTGTCTGAGACCGGTGGTCTGTGAAGGCTCTGGTTCGGCCCCAATGCGTCAGGGCGAGAGGTCCTGCAGGTCCATCGTGCGGATACTGTTTGGCACTTTGCTTCTCTCCGCCTGTGCCTTGGGGGTCGTCTTTTCGAGGATTTGGGGGCCTTTGTCAGGGTTTAGCGGCTCATGTTGGGGCCCGCAACCTGTGATGGCCCTGATGCTGGGCACGTCGTGATGTGTACAGGTTTCTTGCTTAGTGTCCATCTTCTGACCGGCCCTTTCACCGCTCGAGGTTGAGCTTTCCCACCTCCCTGCTGTGGCTTGATCGCGGGCATGGTAAATCGCTGCTGTAGCTTCCACCAGAAGCGCTGGAAAATTTTGTCGAGCCTCGCCATGGTATCTGCGTTGTGGTCATCCGACCGTCCCAGCATTGGGCCCTCACCTCGTGGTCTCGAGTAGCCGCCATCCGCCATTATTGGGTGTCTAGAGTGGGGCAGCGTTTCCCGGCAGTGTTGTGAGTGCGGGCTTATGGTATAGTCTCTGAGTGGACCGGGATGACCCCCGCCGGTCTGGGGGGGGGGGAGGTGATTCTGTGGTGCCTGCTTGTCAGCCAGAGAACCGGGAGAGCGGCCGTCTCTCCTCGGCTCCCACCCGCACAGGCCACGAGTTGCAGTGCGGTCCGCCTTGCACCGGAGAACCAAGTATTGGGTATCCCCGGGTGCAGTTCGGTCTCCCAAACTCGATTGTTGCGGTTAGCAGTCGGTGTGCTCGGGTGGTCGGGCGTTATACCCTGAATCTTGGCTCTATAGTGTGCTTTTAAAACCAAAACTTTGTTTCCACTGTAATAGAAGAGCAGTTGCCTGCCTGCCAGCTTCTGTGTGAGTTTCACAGTGGATACTGTGCCCTCTTTCCCAGTGCCACCACTCATATCTGTTTTTACAATAGCTTAAGCTTTAGATTTAAAATAAATAATTTTTTTCACTGTAATAGAAGAGCAGTTAGTTGTCTGCAAGCGTCTGGGTGTCAGGCCTACTTCAGCGTGTGCTCTGCAGACCTGTGCCAGTGTGCTTTGACAGTTGCCACTCATATCTTGTGTCTCTATAGAGTGCTTTTACAACCAAAATTTGTTTTTCACTGTTATAGATTGAATAGCAGTTACTTGTCTTCAAGCGGGTGTCTCAGGCCTACTTCAGCGTGTGCTCTGCAGCACTGTTCCAGTGCACATTGCCAATCATATCTGGTGTCTCTATAGCGTGCTTTTAAAAACAAAATTTGTTTTTCACTGTTATAGATTGAATAGCAGTTACTTGTCTTCACGCGGGTGTCTCAGGCCTACTTCAGCGTGTGCTCTGCAGACCTGTGCCAGTGTGCTTTGACAGTTGCCACTCATATCTTGTGTCTCTATAGCGTGCTTTTACAACCAAAATTTGTTTTTCACTGTTATAGATTGAATAGCAGTTACTTGTCTTCAAGCGGGTGTCTCAGGCCTACAGTGTGTGCTCTGCAGAACTGTTACAGTTCACATTGCCAATCATATCTGGTCTCACAGTAGCTTGCACGCATAGTACCACTAATCCCCAAAAAAATGACAGGCAGAGGCAGGCCACCCCGCAGGGGCCGTCGTGGTCGTGGTGCTGTGATTCCCTTTTGCCCTAGAATAATGCCCAGTTTTCAGAAGCCACGTACCCTGAACTTGAAAAGTTCTGAGGACATAGTTGACTGGCTAACACAGGACCACCAATCTTGTACAGCCTCCGCTCGGAATCTTGACGCACCATCCTCCTCCAGCTTAGCTTCAGGCACCTCTCAAGATAGCACTCACCCGCCTGCCGCCACCACCAAAACTAGCACCACAGCCGCTTTACTTGGTATGTCAGAGGAGTTATTCACACACCCGTTTGAAGAAATGAGTGATGCGCAACCATTATTGCTAGAGGATGTAGATAACAGGGATATGTCTCAGGCAGGCAGCATTAAACACATGGAGGTACGGTGTGATGATGATGATGTTGTACCCGCTGCTGCTTCCTTTTCTGAATTGTCAGATACAAGCGAAGCGGTTGATGATGACGATGCGTCCATGGATGTCACGTGGGTGCCCGCTAGAAGAGAAGAAGAACAGGGCGAAAGTTCAGATGGGGAGACAGAGAGGAAGAGGAGGAGACCAGTTGGAAGCAGGGGGGGGTCGTCGCAAGGAGCTAGTGGCACAGTCAGACAGCATGCATCGGCACCCGGGGTCAGCCCGACAGCACGCCAATCAACGCATGCTGTGTCCACCACCAGAATGCCGTCATTGCAGAGCTCAGCAGTGTGGCATTTTTTTTGTGTGTCTGCCTCTGACAACAGCGATGCCATTTGCAACCTGTGCCAAAGGAAACTGAGTCGTGGGAGGTCCAACACCCACCTAGGTACAACTGCTTTGCGTAGGCACATGATCTCACATCACAAACGCCTATGGGATCAACACATGAGTACAAGCAGCACGCCTACTCTAAGCCGCCATCCTCCTCCTGGTCCAGCATCTTCAGCCACGTCAACCACTGCTGTCCTTCTTGCCCCCTCTCAACCATCCGCCACTCCGTCTCCCGCCTTGAGCAGTTCCCGCTCATCTGCCCACAGTCATGTGTCTGTCAAGGACATGTTTGAGCGTAAGAAGCCAATGTCACCAAGTCACCCCCTTGCCCAGCGTCTGACAGCTGGCTTGTCCGAACTATTAGCCCGCCAGCTTTTACCATACAATCTGGTTGAGTCTGAGGCGTTCAAAAAATTTGTAGCTATTGGGACACCGCAGTGGAAGGTACCCGGCCGGAATTTCTTTTCACAAAAGGCAATCCCCAACTTGTACTCGATTGTGCAAAAGGAAGTCATGGCATGTCTGGCACACAGTGTTGGGGCAAGGGTCCTCTTCCATAACCTCCTCGGCTGAGTCCTCTTGTGCCGCTGCTTCTTGCTCCACATCAACGGCACCCCCCCAGCTCCCCAGGTACTATTCCACATCCCGGATACGGCAGTGTCACGCCGTCTTGGGTTTGACTTGCTTGAAAGCAGAGAGTCACACCAGACAAGCACTCCTGTCCGCCCTGAACGCACAGGTGGAAAAGTGGCTGACTCCGCAGCAACTGGATATCGGCAAAGTGGTGTGTGACAACGGAAAAAATTTGATAGCGGCATTGAAGTTGGGCAAGTTGACACATGTGCCGTGCATGGCACATGTGTGTAATCTGATCGTACAACGCTTTGTGCATAAGTACACAGGCTTACAGGACGTCCTGAAGCAGGCCAGGAAGGTGTGTGGCCATTTCAGGCGTTCCTACACGGCCATGGCTCACTTTGCCGATATCCAGCGGCGAAACAACATGCCAGTGAGGCGCTTGATTTGCGACAGCCCTACACGTTGGAATTCAACACTCCTAATGTTCGACCGCCTGCTCCAACAAGAAAAAGCTGTTAATGAATATTTGTATGACCGGGGTGCTAGGACAGCCTCTGGGGAGCTGGGAATTTTTTTGCCACGTTACTGGACGCTCATGCGCAATGCCTGTAGGCTCATGCGTCCTTTTGAGGAGGTGACAAACCTAGTCAGTTGCACCGAAGGCACCATCAGCGACATCATACCATTTGTTTTCTTCATGGAGCGTGCCCTGCGAAGAGTGCTGGATCAGGCTGTAGATGAGCGTGAAGAGGAAGAGGAAGAGTTGTGGTCACCATCACCACCAGAAACAGCCTTATCAGCATCGCTTGCTGGACCTGCGGCAACGCTGGAAGAGGATTGTGAGGAAGAGGAGTCAGAAGAGGATTGTAGCTTTGAGGAGGAGGAGGAGGAGCAAGACCAAACACAACAGGCATCCCAGGGTGCTCGTTGTCACCTATCTGGTACCCGTGGTGTTGTACGTGGCTGGGGGGAAGAACATACCTTCAATGACATCAGTGAGGAGGAGGAACGGGAAATGAGTAGCTCGGCATCCAACCTTGTGCAAATGGGGTCTTTCATGCTGTCCTGCCTGTTGAGGGACCCTCGTATAAAAAGGCTGAAGGAGAACGACCTGTACTGGGTGTCCACGCTACTAGACCCCCGGTATAAGCAGAAAGTGGCGGAAATGTTACCCAATTACAACAAGTCGGAAAGGATGCAGCATTTGCAAAATAAATTAAAAAGTATGCTTTACACAGCGTATAAGGGTGATGTCACAGCACAACGGGAATCTAACAGGTGGAGAGGTGGAAGTCATCCTCCTCCTCCTCCTCCCACGACCACGCCGGCAAGGACAGGACGCTTTAAAGACGTGTTGTTGATGGAGGACATGCGGACCTTTTTAAGTCCTATGCATCGCCACAGCCCTTCGGGATCCACCCTCAGAGAGCGACTCGACCGACAGGTAGCAGACTACCTCGCCTTAACTGCAGATATCGACACTCTGAGGAGCGATGAACCACTTGACTACTGGGTGTGCAGGCTTGACCTGTGGCCTGAGCTATCCCAATTTGCAATAGAACTTCTGGCCTGCCCCGCTTCAAGTGTCCTGTCAGAAAGGACCTTCAGTGCAGCAGGAGGTATTGTCACTGAGAAGAGAAGTCGCCTAGGTCAAAAAAGTCTAGATTACCTCACCTTTATTAAGATGAATGAGGGATGGATCCCGAAGGGACTGACACTGGGCGATACATTCGATTAAAAAAGGCCTGATGAGATGAGCTGCCTTGGGCTAAAAATTGTCCACACGCTGCTGTATTTTAGCTCTGAATGACGTTTGACTTGCGTGACTTATCCGCCACCAACTAGGGTTCAAGCCGCCATGTTTTAGGGCACTTTCTGCCTGTGAAACAAACATCAATTTTTCTGGACGCTGCTACAGCAGCGGCTGCAACAATACCAAATTTTTCAGGCATGTGTACATGCCTAATTTTTAGGCCCACTGGTGCAAGTGGACTGATTACAATTACAGGGCCTCTAAAGAGTCCTGTATTGTTATTTGTCGTCACTACCTTCCCGCGTCGGGAGTGGGTCATTTGCGCCCCTGCTGCCTTCCTTGCATGTGGTAGCTGTTTGTCAGGGATTTGTCAATCCATATCTGCCAAGTGACCCTATGTAGGGGGAACAGTCTCTATTCTGCTCTGTGTCAGTGTGTATCAGGGATCATTAGGACAGGTGTCAATCCATATCTGCCAAGTGACCCTATGTAGGAGGAACAGTCTCTATTCTGCTCTGTGTCAGTGTGTATCAGGGATCATTAGGACAGGTGTCAATCCATATCTGCCAAGTGACCCTATGTAGGAGGAACAGTCTCTATTCTGCTCTGTGTCAGTGTGTATCAGGGATCATTAGGACAGGTGTCAATCCATATCTGCCAAGTGACCCTATGTAGGAGGAACAGTCCCTATTCTGCTCTGTGTCAGTGTGTATCAGGGATCATTAGGACAGGTGTCAATCCATATCTGCCAAGTGACCCTATGTAGGAGGAACAGTCCCTATTCTGCTCTGTGTCAGTGTGTATCAGGGATCATTAGGATAGGTGTCAATCCATATCTGCCAAGTGACCCTATGTAGGGGGAACAGTCTCTATTCTGCTCTGTGTCAGTGTGTATCAGGGATCATTAGGACAGGTGTCAATCCATATCTGCCAAGTGACCCTATGTAGGGGGAACAGTCTCTATTCTGCTCTGTGTCAGTGTGTATCAGGGATCATTAGGACAGGTGTCAATCCATATCTGCCAAGTGACCCTATGTAGGAGGAACAGTCTCTATTCTGCTCTGTGTCAGTGTGTATCAGGGATCATTAGGATAGGTGTCAATCCATATCTGCCAAGTGACCCTATGTAGGAGGAACAGTCCCTATTCTGCTCTGTGTCAGTGTGTATCAGGGATCATTAGGACAGGTGTCAATCCATATCTGCCAAGTGACCCTATGTAGGAGGAACAGTCCCTATTCTGCTCTGTGTCAGTGTGTATCAGGGATCATTAGGATAGGTGTCAATCCATATCTGCCAAGTGACCCTATGTAGGGGGAACAGTCTCTGTTCTGCTCTGTGTCAGTGTGTATCAGGGATCATTAGGATAGGTGTCAATCCATATCTGCCAAGTGACCCTATGTAGGAGGAACAGTCCCTATTCTGCTCTGTGTCAGTGTGTATCAGGGATCATTAGGATAGGTGTCAATCCATATCTGCCAAGTGACCCTATGTAGGGGGAATAGTCTTTATTCTGCTCTGTGTCAGTGTGTATCAGGGATCCTTAGGATAGGTGTCAATCCATATCTGCCAAGTGACCCTATGTAGGGGGAACAGTCTCTATTCTGCTCTGTGTCAGTGTGTATCAGGGCTGGGCTTTGAGGACAGGTGTCAATGTTAGGTGATTTCTGCCCTTTATGGATTAAAAGCAGACTCTGCATCAACTGTGCAATTTTCCATGGGAGTTTTGCCATGGATCCCCCTCTGGCATGCCACAGTCCAGGTGTTAGTCCCCTTGAAACAACTTTTCCATCACTATTGTGGCCAGAAAGAGTCCCTGTTGTTTTTAAAATTCGCCTGCCCATTGAAGTCAATGGCGGTTCGCGCGGTTCGCGAACATTTGCGGAAGTTCGCGTTCGCCGTTCGCGAACCGAAAATTCCGGGTTCGCGACAACACTATTAGGAGATAGCGTTAGGGAATTGCCAAGTCCCGAAGTCCAGAATTGCCAAAGTCCCAAACCAATTTTTTTGCCCATGCACATCCCTAATATTTGCAATTTACTCATTTACATATAATTCCTATGTATGTGCCATATGTTTAGCTGCCTCATTGATAAAGCAAGCATTTGGTATGGCAGCCATTTTGAATCTGTCATCAGTAGTACAATTTCCAAAAGTAATATGAAGGTTAAAAGTCACAGTGGTCAATAGCCATTTTGAATTTTAATGTTTAAAATGTACTTCTGTATATGCAATATATATTAATGTGTCCATGCTACTATGCTTGGCCCCGTTTTTTGGTCTATAAGTCATGTGGTTTGACAGCCATTTTGAAATAGACACAAATGTATACATGTATTTCTTAAACAACCTCAAACTAAAAACTGCCTTGATAAACCTGCTTACAAGTAGTCTATGGTTTGCGCTGACATCTTCAAATAAAAGTGATGTGGTCTGTGGACCATTTTGGGTAATGGGACCAATTTTAAAAAAACATTCCAATAAGTTTAAAATAACTTTGTTATATACTTCTATATCTGCATGTGTTATATCCGGGATCATATGCCAGTGCCATTGTTGCTTGCAGCTATATATATATATATATATTATTATTATTATTATTATTATTTTTTTTTTAATAGTTTTTTAACCCCTTCAGGACCGGCCTGTTTTTGCGATGTTTGTACGTTAAGGACCAGAGCAGTTTTAACACTTTTGTGGTGTTTGTGTTTAGCTGTAATTTTCCGCTCTCTCATTTACGGTTCCCATACAAGTTATATATTGTTTTTTTCAAGACAAGAAGGGCTTTCTTTACATACCAGTATTTATATTATGTCATATATTGTATTTAAAAAAAATAATGAAATATGGTGAAAAATAAAAAAAAAAACATGTTTTTGGACTTTTACTTGAAAAATCTTTTACTTATCTACAAAAGCTAATGAAAAAAACTGCTAAATAGATTCAAAATTTTGTCCCGAGTTTAAAAACACCCAGTGTTTACATGCTTTATTGCTTTTTTTTGCAAGTTATAGGCCTATAAATACAAGTAGGAAATTGCTGTTTCAATATATGTATATTTTAAATGTATCAATAGTGACCTTGTAACACCGTTATCTGTCATAAATCCCCGAAACACACCTAACATGTACATATTTTTTAAAGTAGACAACCCAGGGTATTTACAATGGGGTATGTCCAGTCTTTTTTAGTAGCCACCTAGTCACAAACACTGGCCAAAGTTAGCATTTATATTTGTTTGTGTGTTAAAAATGCAAAAACCGCTAACTTTGGCCGGTGTTTGTGACTAAGTGGCTACTAAAAAAGGCTGAACATACCCCATTTGCAATACCTTGGGTTGTCTTCTTTTGTAAATGGTATGCCATCATGGGGCTAATTCTCATTCCTTGGCTACCATACGCTGTCAAAGGCAACCTAACCAATCTGACAAATTTCAATAAAAAAAATCAAGCCTTATATTTGACCCTGTAACTTTCACAAACACTATAAAACCTCTACATGTGGGGTACTGTTATACTCAGGAGACTTCGCTGAACACAAATATTAGTGTATCAGAACAGTAAAATATATCACAGCAATAATATCCTCAGTGAAAGAGCTGTTTGTGTGTGAAAAATGCAAAAAACTTCACTTTCACTGACAATATCATCGCTGTGATATGTTTTACTGTTTTAAAACACTAATATTTGTGTTCAGCGAAGTCTCCCGAGTAAAACAGTACCCCCATGTACAGGATTTAGGGTGTCATAGAAAGTTACAGGGTTAAGCACAGTGCTAGCAAATTAAATTATCTGGACTTTTGGCCTGGGTTGGCAGGCAGGTCCCTCAAATTGCAATCATTAAAATTACTTAATTAGGTAAAAATATTACATAAATATGCACGTAGAATTTTAATATATATACATATTTATATATTTGACGTCTATGTGTATATTTATGAAATTAATAATGTAATTTTGTATGTGGACATATGTATATTTCGTATTATTTTTATTTATTTATTTATACATAGATATATATATCATTACATTCTAAGTGTATTTTGATATAAATATATATATATCAATATCAAAATACTGTTAGAATAAAATTGAATATATATATATAATTTTTTTTTAATTATTAAAAATTATTTTTATTTTTTGTTATTTATTTTTATTAACATATTATTTGTATTTTATAATAATATATATATACCATATATATAGTTATTATATATATTGTATATATTCGTGTGTAATTTAAATATAAGTGTATTTTTATATTAATATACGTATATATAAATATAAAAATACACTTAGTGTGACATTATATATATGATACATATACATATATTATATATATAGATATAATACATGTATATATATCATATATATACACATATTATAATTTTTTTTACACTGATTGTTTTTTTTTTTAACTTTATTTTATGATTTTACACTTGCAGGGAGACTGCCTGTCAGCACAGACAGTCCCCCTGCAGGCAGATACAAAGACCCCTATTGCGGTCATGTGATCGAGTGATCACATGGCCGTGGGGTCCTGATCTGCCGAGGGGGGACTGCCCGGGCAGACAGGCAGTCCCCCTGGACCGGGAGGAGAGCTGATCGCCGCCGTGGGACCGACGGCGATCAGGTAAGTAGCCCAAAACCGTTATGACGGTTCAGGACCGTCAGCGGTCCAAACGCACGTTTTACCGCTGACGGTCCTGAACCGTCAGCGGTCCTGAAGGGGTTAAAAAAATTTTTTCACAAGCATTTGACAGAAACTAATGTACAGGGTATGTGAGTCATAGTAAATCTAGAATTGCATATGTTCTTTGGGTCTAACCCCACACCAATTTAACAGAAGAAATTATAATGCAGACACAAAGAGAATATATACTTTCAATATATTTTCTCATTTTCAGTCAGTGCTGGTTGCAAGTAAGTTTCAGTTGCACTGAAAAACATCTAGTATATTTACTAAAATATATGGTTATTTATGAATTAACTTGCAAAGTGCAGCTGAAAATAACAGAAAACGACTATTTTCTCATTTTCTCCACAAGTTAGCAACTTGCTGCTTAATAAATAAACCCCTGAGAGTTTCATAATGTTTCAGTGAAATCTTAAAGACCCTAAATTACTCAATTAGTCTGTTGCTCATTATGCGTGGTTACCATGTGAACAAGTATGTGGGCAATCTGAGTAAAAAGGCAGGAAAGAAGAGAGGATATCTGAGGTCAGTCTTGTCAGGGTACAGGAATCTGAAACAATGAAGGCATTGGTTTGAGATAGGAGAAAATGCAAAAAAAAAAAAAAACAGCTCTGAGAGAAAATGAAATGGAGCATAGGACAGAAACACTGTGAAGAAACCCAGTGTAGACATGCCAAAAAAGCAGCCATTACAAACATGTGGCTATAGCTTTTCACAGCTTACGGAAGTAATGAACTCGACTGTTCCTATAAGTCGAGTTTTCTTTGGGAAGAGGGGGATGGGGCTGATCCTGATATATTGCCATATTTTGCTAAAATAATGAACTTGTCTGTCAAAGAGGCATTTTGAGACACTAGTGCAATGAAGACACGAAGATTATGCTCGTGTGGATTAAGATCTCATTATGCTTAGGACAAAGGTATTGAACACATAATGCTTCACTTGTTGTTGGGCTACAGCTCATATGACACATAGATATTCTTTGAGCAAGCTGAGAATAATGGGGATTACCATGAGGCAGCACAGGAAGCCTCCTTAGGGCGCACCGACCCAGGGGTGCAGGATCCGTTTGACCAGCAGGAGGGCACTGCACATCACTCCTGTCCTGACAGTCACAGTATGTAGCAAGGCCTGTAACCTGTACCTGGTCTCACAGAAAGTACTTCCTGTGAGTGCTGAACTGCTTCCTGTGAGATGGGGTGACAAGCTTCTCTCATGTGGTCCACGGCTTTGCAACACTACAAGAGGGAGGTGAGCCTGTACAGGGGTAGAGAAACCACAAGGGGGTGGTGAAGGGGGAGGGGAAGCAAAAGAAAGACAGGGGCTGGTGGGAAGACACCCAGAGCTGCAGGGGACACACACAATTGACACAGAGCGGCTGGGGATACACAAAGAGACACAGCAGGGCAGGTGGGGGACATATAGAGACACATGGTGGCTGGGGACACAGCAAGAGACACAGAGGGACTGGGGGGACAAACGGAGACACAGAGAGGCTTGGGTGACAAAAAGAGACACAGGTACACATAAAGACACAGAGAAGCTTGGGGGAACACAAAAAATCCCAAAGGGTCAGGGGACACACAAAGAGACACAGAAGGGCTCGAGGGACACAAAGAGACACAGAGAGCAATGGAGGGGACCCAAAGAGACACAGAGGAGCTGGGGGGGGGAGGGCAAACAGACACAGACAGAGGGGCTGGGGGGAGATAGAGACAAGGTGCTGAGGGAAGAGACACATAGAGGGGCTGCTAAGACAAAAAGACACAGATAGACTGGGGAAGGGCAAAATAGATAAACATGGGCAGGGGACGGTGCAAATTAGACACATATGGGCTAAAGAGGGAAAGATACCCAGAAAAATGCATCTTTGCCTGTGTAGCCAAGCATCCTTGCACTGGCCCTGGGAGGGTAGGCCTATGGGGGAGTGCCAGTAACACCACCAGCATCACTGGTAATGCCTATAGTGGATGGCCACATCTGTAAAGAAAAATGGGTTTGTCACACTGGCAAAACATTCTCTGCACGGTCCTAGTTTAACCGAATGTGCTCGCTGTGTATCTATTGTCTGACATACCGTATATACTCAAGTATAGTGTTGTCGCGAACCCGGAATTTTCGGTTCGCGAACGGCGAACGCGAACTTCCGCAAATGTTCGCGAACCGGCGAACCGCGCGAACCGCCATTGACTTCAATGGGCAGGCGGATTTTAAAAACAACAGGGACTCTTTCTGGCCACAATAGTGATGGAAAAGTTGTTTCAAGGAGACTAACACCTGGACTGTGGCATGCCAGAGGGGGATCCATGGCAAAACTCCCATGGAAAATTGCACAGTTGATGCAGAGTCTGCTTTTAATCCATAAAGGGCAGACATCACCTAACATTGACACCTGTCCTCAAAGCCCAGCCCTGATACACACTGACACAGAGCAGAATAGAGACTGTTCCCCCTACATAGGGTCACTTGGCAGATATGGATTGACACCTGTCCTCAAAACCCCTGATACACACTGACACAGAGCAGAATAGAGACTGTTCCCCCTACATAGGGTCACTTGGCAGATATGGATTGACACCTGTCCTCAAAACCCCTGATACACACTGACACATAGCAGAATAGAGACTGTTCCTTGTCCACAGAGACCATGATACACACTGACACAGAGCAGAATAGGGACTGTTCCCCCTACATAGGGTCACTTGGCAGATATGGATTGACACCTATCCTAATGATCCCTGATACACACTGACACAGAGCAGAATAGAGACTGTTCCCCCTACATAGGGTCACTTGGCAGATATGGATTGACACCTATCCTAATGATCCCTGATACACACTGACACAGAGCAGAATAGGGACTGTTCCTCCTACATAGGGTCACTTGGCAGATATGGATTGACACCTATCCTAATGATCCCTGATACACACTGACACAGAGCAGAATAGAGACTGTTCCCCCTACATAGGGTCACTTGGCAGATATGGATTGACACCTATCCTAATGATCCCTGATACACACTGACACAGAGCAGAATAGGGACTGTTCCTCCTACATAGGGTAACTTGGCAGATATGGATTGACACCTGTCCTAATGATCCCTGATACACACTGACACAGAGCAGAATAGGGACTGTTCCTCCTACATAGGGTCACTTGGCAGATATGGATTGACACCTATCCTAATGATCCCTGATACACACTGACACAGAGCAGAATAGAGACTGTTCCTCCTACATAGGGTCACTTGGCAGATATGGATTGACACCTGTCCTAATGATCCCTGATACACACTGACACAGAGCAGAATAGAGACTGTTCCCCCTACATAGGGTCACTTGGCAGATATGGATTGACACCTATCCTAATGATCCCTGATACACACTGACACAGAGCAGAATAGGGACTGTTCCTCCTACATAGGGTCACTTGGCAGATATGGATTGACACCTGTCCTAATGATCCCTGATACACACTGACACAGAGCAGAATAGAGACTGTTCCCCCTACATAGGGTCACTTGGCAGATATGGATTGACACCTGTCCTAATGATCCCTGATACACACTGACACAGAGCAGAATAGAGACTGTTCCCCCTACATAGGGTCACTTGGCAGATATGGATTGACACCTGTCCTCAAAACCCCTGATACACACTGACACAGAGCAGAATAGAGACTGTTCCTTGTCCACAGAGACCATGATACACACTGACACAGAGCAGAATAGGGACTGTTCCCCCTACATAGGGTCACTTGGCAGATATGGATTGACAAATCCCTGACAAACAGCTACCACATGCAAGGAAGGCAGCAGGGGCGCAAATGACCCACTCCCGACGCGGGAAGGTAGTGACGACAAATAACAATACAGGACTCTTTAGAGGCCCTGTGATTGTAATCAGTCCACTTGAAATCCTTTAACTTTGATCAATTGGAGGGAAGTCTGGTGCAGAGCCACTGACCCATGCACAGGGCCAGCCTTAGGCCTTTGGGCGCCCTGTGCAAGAAATCTTCCCGACGCGGGAAGGTAGTGACGACAAATAACAATACAGTACTCTTTAGAGGCCCTGTGATTGTAATCAGTCCACTTGAAATCCTTTAACTTTGATCAATTGGAGGGAAGTCTGGTGCAGAGCCACTGACCCATGCGCAGGGCCAGCCTTAGGCCTTTGGGCGCCCTGTGCAAGAAATCTTCCCGACGCGGGAAGGTAGTGACGACAAATAACAATACAGGACTCTTTAGAGGCCCTGTGATTGTAATCAGTCCACTTGAAATCCTTTAACTTTGATCAATTGGAGGGAAGTCTGGTGCAGAGCCACTGACCCATGCACAGGGCCAGCCTTAGGCCTTTAGGCGCCCTGTGCAAGAAATCTTCCCGACGCGGGAAGGTAGTGACGACAAATAACAATACAGGACTCTTTAGATTTTCCAGACCCTGGGGTTGACATTAGTCCAGATTTACATCTTGTGACCCATGAGGATGTTCCAGGCACTACTTGTGAAATAAAGACAGATAATAAAGTGAATGATCCTTCTCCTTGGGACTTGCACCCTGTCGTTGAAGGTGGAGTAGGCAATGGCAAGAGCATGCTGTGGGTAGTCAGTGCAAACACTCTCTTCCCGGTGAATAATGAGGAGACTAACTATGATGACGTTATTTGCGTTGAAAGTAATGATGCCAGAGATCTTTTGAAACCATATGGAAGGAACGAATTGGTTAAAAGAAAGGCAAGAGACCACCTGCATATAGACAAGAATACGCATAAGAGAAAGAAGAGAACAGGTGAAAAAGAGAAGCTGCAGACTGCCTATCTGCAAATAGTTGAGTTATGTCCTGAAGATGTCCGTGTTACCACAGTGCAGACTCTGTTTGATACACTACTGAGGAGAGTCAGAGAAACCCCAGATCTTCACGTATTGGATGAGTCGGTGCGTGGAGTTGCAGAGAACGTAGAACAAGAAATATTTAAACTTTTCCTGTGTACTGACAGCAGATATACATAGGGTCACTTGGCAGATATGGATTGACACCTGTCCTCAAAACCCCTGATACACACTGACACAGAGCAGAATAGAGACTGTTCCTTGTCCACAGAGACCATGATACACACTGACACAGAGCAGAATAGGGACTGTTACCCCTACATAGGGTCACTTGGCAGATATGGATTGACAAATCCCTGACAAACAGCTACCACATGCAAGGAAGGCAGCAGGGGCGCAAATGACCCACTCCCGACGCGGGAAGGTAGTGACGACAAATAACAATACAGGACTCTTTAGAGGCCCTGTAATTGTAATCAGTCCACTTGCACAAGTGGGCCTAAAAATTAGGCATGTACACATGCCTGAAAAATTTGGTATTGTTGCAGCCGCTGCTGTAGCAGCGTCCAGAAAAATTGATGTTTGTTTCACAGGCAGAAAGTGCCCTAAAACATGGCGGCTTGAACCCTAGTTGGTGGCGGATAAGTCACGCAAGTCAAACGTCATTCAGAGCTAAAATACAGCAGCGTGTGGACAATTTTTAGCCCAAGGCAGCTCATCTCATCAGGCCTTTTTTAATCGAATGTATCGCCCAGTGTCAGTCCCTTCGGGATCCATCCCTCATTCATCTTAATAAAGGTGAGGTAATCTAGACTTTTTTGACCTAGGCGACTTCTCTTCTCAGTGACAATACCTCCTGCTGCACTGAAGGTCCTTTCTGACAGGACACTTGAAGCGGGGCAGGCCAGAAGTTCTATCGCAAATTGGGATAGCTCAGGCCACAGGTCAAGCCTGCACACCCAGTAGTCAAGTGGTTCATCGCTCCTCAGAGTGTCGATATCTGCAGTTAAGGCGAGGTAGTCTGCTACCTGTCGGTCGAGTCGCTCTCTGAGGGTGGATCCCAAAGGGCTGTGGCGATGCATAGGACTTAAAAAGGTCCGCATGTCCTCCATCAACAACACGTCTTTAAAGCGTCCTGTCCTTGCCGGCGTGGTCGTGGGAGGAGGAGGAGGAGGATGACTTCCACCTCTCCCCCTGTTAGATTCCCGTTGTGCTGTGACATCACCCTTATACGCTGTGTAAAGCATACTTTTTAATTTATTTTGCAAATGCTGCATCCTTTCCGACTTGTTGTAATTGGGTAACATTTCCGCCACTTTCTGCTTATACCGGGGGTCTAGTAGCGTGGACACCCAGTACAGGTCGTTCTCCTTCAGCCTTTTTATACGAGAGTCCCTCAACAGGCAGGACAGCATGAAAGACCCCATTTGCACAAGGTTGGATGCCGAGCTACTCATTTCCCGTTCCTCCTCCTCACTGATGTCATTGAAGGTATGTTCTTCCCCCCAGCCACGTACAACACCACGGGTACCAGATAGGTGACAACGAGCACCCTGGGATGCCTGTTGTGTTTGGTCTTGCTCCTCCTCCTCCTCCTCAAAGCTACAATCCTCCTCTGACTCCTCTTCCTCACAATCCTCTTCCAGCGTTGCCGCAGGTCCAGCAAGCGATGCTGATAAGGCTGTTTCTGGTGGTGATGGTGACCACAACTCTTCCTCTTCCTCTTCACGCTCATCTACAGCCTGATCCAGCACTCTTCGCAGGGCACGCTCCATGAAGAAAACAAATGGTATGATGTCGCTGATGGTGCCTTCGGTGCGACTGACTAGGTTTGTCACCTCCTTAAAAGGACGCATGAGCCTACAGGCATTGCGCATGAGCGTCCAGTAACGTGGCAAAAAAATTCCCAGCTCCCCAGAGGCTGTCCTAGCACCCCGGTCATACAAATATTCATTAACAGCTTTTTCTTGTTGGAGCAGGCGGTCGAACATTAGGAGTGTTGAATTCCAACGTATAGGGCTGTCGCAAATCAAGCGCCTCACTGGCATGTTGTTTCGCCGCTGGATATCGGCAAAGTGAGCCATGGCCGTGTAGGAACGCCTGAAATGGCCATACACCTTTCTGGCCTGCTTCAGGACGTCCTGTAAGCCTGTGTACTTATGCACAAAGCGTTGTACGATCAGATTACACACATGTGCCATGCACGGCACATGTGTCAACTTGCCCAACTTCAATGCCGCTATCAAATTGTTTCCGTTGTCACACACCACTTTGCCGATATCCAGTTGCTGCGGAGTCAGCCACTTTTCCACCTGTGCGTTCAGGGCGGACAGGAGTGCTTGTCCGGTGTGACTCTCTGCTTTCAAGCAAGTCAAACCCAAGACGGCGTGACACTGCCGTATCCGGGATGTGGAATAGTACCTGGGGAGCTGGGGGGGTGCCGTTGATGTGGAGCAAGAAGCAGCGGCACAAGAGGACTCAGCCGAGGAGGTTATGGAAGAGGATGGAGTAGGAGGAGTAGAGGAGGTGGCAGCAGGACTGCCTGCAATTCGTGGCGGTGTCACCAACTCCTCTGCAATGCCACGCATTCCTTGCTTGTCAGCCGTCAGCAGGTTTACCCAATGCGCAGTGTAGGTGATATACCTGCCCTGACCATGCTTTGCAGACCAGGTATCAGTGGTCAGATGGACCCTTGCCCCAACACTGTGTGCCAGACATGCCATGACTTCCTTTTGCACAATCGAGTACAAGTTGGGGATTGCCTTTTGTGAAAAGAAATTCCGGCCGGGTACCTTCCACTGCGGTGTCCCAATAGCTACAAATTTTTTGAACGCCTCAGACTCAACCAGATTGTATGGTAAAAGCTGGCTGGCTAATAGTTCGGACAAGCCAGCTGTCAGACGCTGGCAAGGGGGGTGACTTGGTGACATTGGCTTCTTACGCTCAAACATGTCCTTGACAGACACATGACTGTGGGCAGATGAGCGGGAACTGCTCAAGGCGGGAGACGGAGTGGCGGATGGTTGAGAGGGGGAAAGAAGGACAGCAGTGGTTGACGTGGCTGAAGATGTTGGACCAGGAGGAGGATGGCGGCTTAGAGTAGGTGTGCTGCTTGTACTCATGTGTTGATCCCATAGGCGTTTGTGATGTGAGATCATGTGCCTACGCAAAGCAGTTGTACCTAGGTGGGTGTTGGACCTCCCACGACTCAGTTTCCTTTGGCACAGGTTGCAAATGGCATCGCTGTTGTCAGAGGCAGACACACAAAAAAAATGCCACACTGCTGAGCTCTGCAATGACGGCATTCTGTTGGTGGACACAGCATGCGTTGATTGGCGTGCTGTCGGGCTGACCCCGGGTGCCGATGCATGCTGTCTGACTGTGCCACTAGCTCCTTGCGACGACCCCCCCCTGCTTCCAACTGGTCTCCTCCTCCTCCTCTCTGTCTCCCCATCTGAACTTTCGCCCTGTTCTTCTTCTCTTCTAGCGGGCACCCACGTGACATCCATGGACGCATCGTCATCATCAACCGCTTCGCTTGTATCTGACAATTCAGAAAAGGAAGCAGCAGCGGGTACAACATCATCATCATCACACCGTACCTCCATGTGTTTAATGCTGCCTGCCTGAGACATATCCCTGTTATCTACATCCTCTAGCAATAATGGTTGCGCATCACTCATTTCTTCAAACGGGTGTGTGAATAACTCCTCTGACATACCAAGTAAAGCGGCTGTGGTGCTAGTTTTGGTGGTGGCGACAGGCGGGTGAGTGCTATCTTGAGAGGTGCCTGAAGCTAAGCTGGAGGAGGATGGTGCGTCAAGGTTCCGAGCGGAGGCTGTACAAGATTGGGTGTCCTGTGTTAGCCAGTCAACTATGTCCTCAGAACTTTTCAAGTTCAGGGTACATGGCTTCTGAAAACTGGGCATTATTCTAGGGCAAAAGGGAATCACAGCACCACGACCACGACGGCCCCTGCGGGGTGGCCTGCCTCTGCCTATCATTTTTTGGGGGGATTAGTGGTACTATGCGTGCAAGCTACTGTGAGACCAGATATGATTGGCAATGTGAACTGTAACAGTTCTGCAGAGCACACACTGTAGGCCTGAGACACCCGCTTGAAGACAAGTAACTGCTATTCAATCTATAACAGTGAAAAACAAATTTTGGTTGTAAAAGCACGCTATAGAGACACAAGATATGAGTGGCAACTGTCAAAGCACACTGGCACAGGTCTGCAGAGCACACGCTGAAGTAGGCCTGAGACACCCGCTTGAAGACAAATAACTGCTATTCAATCTATAACAGTGAAAAACAAATTTTGGTTGTAAAAGCATGCTATAGAGACACAAGATATGAGTGGCAACTGTCAAAGCACACTGGCACAGGTCTGCAGAGCACACGCTGAAGTAGGCCTGACATCCAGACGCTTGCAGAAGACTAACTGCTCTTCTATTACAGTGAAAAAAATTATTTATTTTAAATCTAAAGCTTAAGCTATTGTAAAAACAGATATGAGTGGTGGCACTGGGCAAGAGGGCACAGTATCCACTGTGAAACTCACACAGAAGCTGGCAGGCAGGCAACTGCTCTTCTATTACAGTGGAAACAAAGTTTTGGTTTTAAAAGCACGCTATAGAGACACCAGATATGAGTGGCAACTGTCAAAGTACGCTGGCAGTGTTGTGCAGGGCACACGCTGAAGGAAGGCCTGACAGAGCCGCTTGAAGGACACTGACTGGCTGCTATTAGCTTACACTGGAAACCTTTTTATTTTGTAAAAGCACGCTATAGAGACACCAGATATGATTGGCAACTGTCAAAGTACGCTGGCAGGGTTGTGCAGGGCACACGCTGAAGGAAGGCCTGACAGAGCAACTTGAAGGACACTGACTGGCTGCTATTAGCTTACACTGGAAACCTTTTTTCTTTGTAAAAGCACGCTAAAGAGACAGCAGATATGATTGGCAACTGTCAAAGCATGCTGGCAGGGTTGTGCAGGGCACACGCTGAAGGAAGGCCTGACAGAGCCGCTTGAAGGACACTGACTGGCTGCTATTAGCTTACACTGGAAACCTTTTTTCTTTGTAAAAGCACGCTAAAGAGACACCACATATGATTGGCAACTGTCAAAGCACACTGGCAGGGTTGTGCAGGGCACACGCTGAAGGAAGGCCTGACAGAGCCGCTTGAAGGACACTGACTGGCTGCTATTAGCTTACACTGGAAACCTTTTTTCTTTGTAAAAGCACGCTAAAGAGACACCAGATATGATTGGCAACTGTCAAAGCACGCTGGCAGTGTTGTGCAGGGCACACGCTGAAGGAAGGCCTTACAGAGCCGCTTGAAGGACACTGACTGACTGCTATTAGCTTACACTGGAAACCTTTTTTCTTTGTAAAAGCACGCTATAGAGACACCAGATATGATTGGCAACTGTCAAAGTACGCTGGCAGGGTTGTACAGGGCACACGCTGAAGGAAGGCCTGACAGAGCCGCTTGAAGGACACTGACTGGCTGCTATTAGCTTACACTGGAAACCTTTTTTCTTTGTAAAAGCATGCTAAAGAGACAGCAGATATGATTGGCAACTGTCAAAGCACGCTGGCAGGGTTGTGCAGGGCACACGCTGAAGGAAGGCCTGACAGAGCCGCTTGAAGGACACTGACTGGCTGCTATTAGCTTACACTGGAAACGTTTTTTCTTTGTAAAAGCACGCTAAAGAGACACCAGATATGATTGGCAACTGTCAAAGCACGCTGGCAGGGTTGTGCAGGGCACACGCTGAAGGAAGGCCTGACAGAGCCGCTTGAAGGACACTGACTGGCTGCTATTAGCTTACACTGGAAACCTTTTTTCTTTGTAAAAGCACGCTAAAGAGACACCAGATATGATTGGCAACTGTCAAAGCACGCTGGCAGTGTTGTGCAGGGCACACGCTGAAGGAAGGCCTGACAGAGCCGCTTGAAGGACACTGACTGGCTGCTATTAGCTTACACTGGAAACCTTTTTTCTTTGTAAAAGCACGCTATAGAGACACCAGATATGATTGGCAACTGTCAAAGTACGCTGGCAGGGTTGTGCAGGGCACACGCTGAAGGAAGGCCTGACAGAGCCGCTTGAAGGACACTGACTGGCTGCTATTAGCTTACACTGGAAACCTTTTTTCTTTGTAAAAGCACGCTAAAGAGACACCAGATATGATTGGCAACTGTCAAAGCACGCTGGCAGTGTTGTGCAGGGCACACGCTGAAGGAAGGCCTGACAGAGCCGCTTGAAGGACACTGACTGGCTGCTATTAGCTGACACTGGAAACCTTTTTTCTTTGTAAAAGCACGCTATAGAGACACCAGATATGATTGGCAACTGTCAAAGCGCGCTGGCAGGGTTGTGCAGGGCACACGTTGAAGGAAGGCCTGACAGAGCTGCTTGAAGGACACTGACTGGCTGCTATTAGCTTACACTGGAAACCTTTTTTTCTTTGTAAAAGCACGCTAAAGAGACACCAGATATGATTGGCAACTGTCAAAGCACGCTGGCAGTGTTGTGCAGGGCACACGCTGAAGGAAGGCCTGACAGAGCCGCTTGAAGGACACTGACTGGCTGCTATTAGCTTACACTGGAAACCTTTTTTCTTTGTAAAAGCACGCTATAGAGACACCAGATATGATTGGCAACTGTCAAAGTACGCTGGCAGGGTTGTGCAGGGCACACGCTGAAGGAAGGCCTGACAGAGCCGCTTGAAGGACACTGACTGGCTGCTATTAGCTTACACTGGAAACCTTTTTTCTTTGTAAAAGCACGCTAAAGAGACACCAGATATGATTGGCAACTGTCAAAGCACGCTGGCAGGGTTGTGCAGGGCACACGCTGATGGAAGGCCTGACAGAGCCGCTTGAAGGACACTGACTGGCTGCTATTAGCTTACACTGGAAACCTTTTTTCTTTGTAAAAGCACGCTAAAGAGACACCAGATATGATTGGCAACTGTCAAAGCACGCTGGCACAGGTCTGCAGAGCACACGCTGAAGTAGGCCTGACACCCAGATGCTTGCAGACAACTAACTGCTCTTCTATTACAGTGAAAAAAAATTATTTATTTTAAATCTTAAGCTTAACCGATTGTTAAAACAGATATGAGTGGTGGCACTGACTGTGCAAATGGGCAAGGCATCCAACCTCACACAGAAGCTGGCAGGCAGGCAACTGCTCTTCTATTACAGTGAAAAAAAATATTTATTTTAAATGTAAAGCTTAACCGATTGTTAAAACAGATATGAGTGGTGGCACTGGGCAAGTGGGCACAGTATATGCTGTGAGCCTGACACACAGGCTGGCAGGCAGGCACCTGCAATTACATTACACAGGAAAAAAAAAAAAAAGCAGCCTGATGTTCTAGCCCTAAAAAGGGCTTTTTGGGGTGCTGTCCTTACAGCAGAGATCAGATGAGTCCTTCAGGATTGTAGTGGACACTGAATACCCTAGCCTAGCTATCAATTTCCCTATGTAATCAGCAGCAGCTAAACTTTCCCTCCTCTCACTAAGCATGCATCTTCCGAATGAATCGAAAATGGATGCTGGGAGGGAGGTTGGAGGGTGTGGAAGGGAGGGAGTGCTGCTGATTGGCTGTAATGTGTCTGCTGACCGAGAGGCACAGGGTCAAAGTTTGCCCAATGATGACGAATAGGGGGCGGATCGAACTGCGCATGTGTCCGCCCGCCGCGGCGAACGCGAACAAGCTAATTTCGCCGGGAACTGTCCGCCGGCGGACAGTTCGGTACATCACTACTCGAGTATAAGCCGAGTTTTTCAGCACATTTTTTGTGCTGAAAAACCCCAACTCGGCTTATACTCGAGTCAATTGTCTGTATTATGGCAATTTACATTGCCATAATACAGACTGGGGGCTGTGGGGGCTGGCAGAGCTCTTACTTACCTCTCCTGCAGCTCCTGTCAGCTCCCTTTGCCTCTGCGGCGGTCCGTTCAGCACCTCGGTCAGCTCCCAGTTTAAGTCTCGCAAGAGCCGCGGAGTCATAGTGCGGCCGCGAGACTTACAATGGGACTTACACTGGGAGCTGCACGGACTGGCGCAGAGGAGGAGGGAGCTGACAGGAGCTGCAGGAGAGGTAAGTAACAGTAGTGTGTATGTATCTGTAAGAGAGATGTAGTGTGCTAATAGGGGCTGTAGTGTTTGTTTGTGTATGTGTATAGAGGCTGAAGTGTGTATGCGTTTGTATAATTACTTTTGGCACAGGCACTGGGATATAATAGATATTGATTTGTATGCATGAAAGGCAAGAGCATGTTTTAAATGCTGAATCCAGCTTCTTAAAATGTTCTCTCACAGACCCAGATAAAATTGGTAACCCTTACCTCGATCCTCTAGACTTAATATTTTGGAAATAAGCAACATAGGAAGAAAAAAAGAAAAAAAGTACAAATATACTTTTACACAGCCCATCCACTGGACGACCAGGGAGTGAGAGCCCCCCTCCCTGCCATGTATCAAGCAGGGAGGGGGGACGAAAAAAAATAAAATAAAAAATAACAATTAAATAAAAAAAATTATAATAAACAAAATTAAAATAATTAAAAAATAATAATAAAATTGCCCACCCCCTACCAAGGCTCTGCAACACATACACACACTGCACTCATATACACACACGCTGCATTCATACACACGCTGCATTCATACACACACTGCATTCATACACACACACTGCATTCATACACACACACTGCACTCATACACACACACTGCACTCATGCACACACACTGCATTCATACACACACTGCATTCATACACACACACTGCATTCATTATATACACACACTGTAAATAAATATTCAATTAATATAATTTTTTTAGGATCTAATTTTATTTAGAAATTTACCAGTAGCTGCTGCATTTCCCACCCTAGTCTTATACTCGAGTCAATAAGTTTTCCCAGTTTTTTTGGGTAAAATTAGGGGCCTCGGCTTATATTCGGGTCGGCTTATACTCGAGTATATACGGTAAATGATATGCTAATGCAAGCCTCCCAACGGTTCTGATTATGGCTGGACTGTCCTGATTTTTGTGTTCTGTCCTACTGTCCTGTTTTTTTCCTGGTGTCCTGCATTTGGTCACTGTCCTTAACAGGCATAGTGCAACCTCATCATTAGAAGTGCTCACACTATGCTTAAGGAATTAGGACCCAGCAAAGAACACTGAAAGGTCCGTTCTTGATGGGTAAGCCTACCTGATTGGTAGGCAATCTAGTGTGCCTTAATGCCAGGCTGATATGTCAATTCTGTGGGTGGACCTGACCCCTTACGGGTGGGTCTGCTCTCTTTGAGCAGAGCCAATAACGCGCCACTGGTCTGCCCTCCCCACCAGGGTCTCGTTTTACAGGATGCCAAAGTTGGGAGGTACGTTAATGTGTTTTGAAACAGAAAGTGCTTGGTAAGTAAGGGATTAATTATACTGATTTAATTTTCATTCTGAAAACAAAACCAAATCCATAAATACCTATGTGGAGGAAGATGTCTGGGAGCAAAGGGGTCAATTGTAACTTGAATGAAGTATTGAAGAAGGAAAGCCAGCACTGAAATTTTAATGTCAAGTTTATGATATCACTAAATGTAATTACATCTGAAGGAGAGCTTGTCTTACAGAGATCAGCAGTGAATAACTCATCTGTAGCTTTTGCAGAGATATCATGAATCTATTGAAACTTGTCCAAAAATCCTTATCAGGTAAAAGTAAGACAGAGTGAACTGGCCATTTAACTGTGGTTTTTTTTTTTTTCTGTTTTTTTTTTGGGGGGGGGGAAGACAATTCAAAGCTTCTCCACTTACCTTTGCTTTGTATTATTGTTTTAGAACTTCACAGCTTTTAACTTTCTACAAGGTTGAGTCATGTACATGCTGCTGTAGGAATCTGATAAAATGTTTTTATAGTGGATTTGTCCCACGCTACACATTGTAATGGAATTCACATAACATAATTAAATTGAACATTTAAATAGCCAAAAATCCTCTAGACATAATAATAACATAAGGCAACCGTGAACTTGAACATGGAATGATATATTTGTCCTGGGAAGAGGGAGGTTCGATATAATGAAAAAAATGAATGTTAAAACTTTCATTTAAAAAATCACTGTAGTGTTTTCCAAGTAATTTAAGCATCAAAAACTTCATGGAGGAATGTATTATTTAAGCAGCAAGTTGTGGCCAGCTGTTGACTAACTGCTACAATCGAGGACACAATAATTTATTTGAAAGTAACAAAACTTTACCTAGTTAACAGTTTGTTTTTTTCTAATTAACTATTCATTTTCAAGACAGTCGCACATCTTACCGTTGAATTAATAAATGCCTGAATGTTATAATTTCTGTTATGGTGGCTGATGTAAAATGTACACTTTTTCGAAAAGTTCACGTTCATGTCAAGTTTAAAATTACTATTTTATTTATCAAGGGATAAAATACATTTTATTTATCCCATGAGATGGGAAAATTGGGAAGACATTTTTCCTGGTCACTCTTTGTCAACAGGCTATCATTTTTGTTCTTCTGACCAAGATCATCAAGAATGGTGTGTGGGTTGAAGAAGTAGCTTCACAGTTTACCGGGGGTCTTTTTAATTTTATTTATTTTGCTTTTCATTTCTTTCTTGTTGTTGTTGTTACCTTGAATCCACATGTCTTAATTTCTATCACTTGTTTTGTAGAGATTTTATTTTTGACACATACAGCAATACCTAGGTAACCTGATTTGTTAATGACCTAAGTCAGTTTCCGTGGTCTGTCTTTTTTTCCCAAGCCATTTTCTTTACAATTAAAATAGAAATGTATAAACAAAAAGTCAATTTACCATTTGCTGGATAAGATATTATAAAAGATATTATAAAAGTGGAAATACCGTCAGTGTAACTGACATAAAAAAAATAAAAATCACATTGTTTTGTTGGTGTAAAACTAGTTGTGATGTGAATTTGTATGTCAATTATTAGTAATTTAGTTTTTTGTCTGCTACCTAACCTAACCTGACCAGAACCACTGCATCTTAGTTTAACTCTCCCCATTAAGATGCAATGATTGCTGCACATGTGCAGTGTCCACTCCCTATGAAAGCCATTGAACAGTGGCACTGGCAAGTTAATTTTCTTTATTTAACCCCTTAAGGACCAAACTTCTGGAATAAAGGGAATCATGACATGTCACACATGTCATGTGTCCTTAAGGGATTAAAGGACCATTATAGGCACCCAAACCACTTCAACTCATTGAAGTGGTCTGGGTGCCAGGTCTCCCTAGTTTTAACCCTGCAGCTGAAAACATAGCAGTTTCAGATAAACTGCTATGTTTACACTGCAGGGTTAATCCAGCTTCTAGTGGGTGTCTCCCTGACAGCCACTAGAGGCGCTTCCGCAATTTACACTGAGTAAATCTCACTTATTTGATGCTTTACGTCCTCACTGACCTCCAGTATTAAAAAAGATCCCCATAGGAATCCATTGAGTAATGCTTCCTATGGGCGGGTTTGAATGCGCGCGCACCTTTGGCCATGCATGCACATTCGGCTCCACTTGGGAGAGGACGTCGATGGGGGAGGAGAGGTCACCAGTGCAGAGGGAGCCCAGTGCTGGATTAAGGTAATGTCAGGGTTTCTTTGCTGTTTTAAACAGCAACCCTTTTCTGTTTCAGTGATTGAGTTTTCAGCTGCAATTACTATGAGCTCCTTCTGCTTGTTGCCACGGTTACTCACCTGTGAGTAGTAATCAACCCTGCTGCTAATCAGTTCTGCCTATTTAACCCTTTCAGGACCGTGGACGGTTCAGGACCGTCAGCGGTAAAACGTGCGGTTGGACCGCTGACGGTCCTGAACCGTCATAGCGGAAAACGGGCTGCAGGAAGCGATCAAAGATCGCTCTTGCCAGTACAATGATGTTACTATCTGCCAGACATCCCAGGCAGATAGTAACAGCCAATTACGGTGTGTGGGCGATCCGCGATCGCTCACAATTGGCTGCTGTCAAAGTGGGTGTTACAAACACTCACTTTGACAGTGATCTCTGCCCCTCTCTCCTCTGTAGCGTTTTGTGAGGCGAGAGAGACAGAGATCGTGATAGTTTGTTGCAGCAGAGTGTTCCAGAGAGTTGTAAAAAGTATCAGCAGTGAATTAAAAATCCATTTTAACCCCTTCCCTGCCAGATCTGTTTCAGCAGTGCATTTGTACTGTCTGTCTTTTTTTTTTGCCCTTAAAGGGTTAAATTTGTTTTAAAAATATTTGTCTTAGTCTGTCTTAGTCTGTCTTAGTCTGTCTTAGTCTGTCTTAGTCTGTCGTAGTCTGTCGTAGTCAGTCAGTTTCCTTCCCCCAAATCTCCATTAGATTTTTGTGACAGGAGTTAGTTTAGGGATTGCTGTTTAGTCTGTTTTAGTAAAAAAAAAAAAAGTCTAAAAATTTTTTTGTGTGTTTGTAATTTGTTTTAGTCGTGTGTAAAACATGCAGCGTATGTATAACTTGCAGGAGGCATATGCCTTCTTGGCGTCAGACTCTGACGCCACTGACACTGCGTCAGATTTTGACCCAGGTCAGTTTTCTGACATGTCTAGTCAAGACGACATGTCATCTGTGTGTGAGCCGGCTGAAGAAAGAAGCTGTGCTTCCTCTGCTATGCCAAATGTGGAGGAGGACTGGGTACCTCCACAGTTAGCCGAGCCCAACGTCCCCCCTTTTAGTGCCAACGCAGGCATTAATGTTAATGTGGATGGCTTCTCCCCAATGCAGTATGTAGAACTATTTTTAGGGGATACCATCTGGGAGGAGATTGCTTCCCAGACTAACTTGTATGCTACCCAATTTATTGACAACAATCCAGGTAGCTATACAGCCAGGGAGCATGACTGGCATCCCACATATGTCCCAGAGCTTAAAAAATTCTGGGCTCTTACAATGCTCATGGGGATTATAAAAAAGCCATCGATTCGCTCATACTGGAGCACCAACCCAATAATGTCGAGTCCAGTATTCTCCCAAACCATGCCTAGAGCCAGATACGAGTTACTGCTGAGATTTTTACATTTCAGTGACAATACCCTCTGTCACCCTAGAGATCACCCCCAATACGATAGGCTTTATAAAATACGCCCACTGCTAGACCATTTTCAGGACAAATTTTCGGATGTTTATACCCCCCAACAAAATTTATCCATAGATGAATCTCTAATGAAATACAAAGGGAGATTAGGGTTCAGACAATACATCCCCTCAAAGCGCTCTAGGTATGGCATTAAACTGTACAAACTGTGTGAGAGCGAAAGCGGATACACATTTGCCTTTCGTGTATATGAGGGGAAAGATGGTCAACTGGACCCTCCTGACTGTCCTGACTCCCTGGGGACAAGTGGGAAACTTGTATGGGACCTACTAAACCCCTTGTTTAATAAAGGTTACCACCTTTATGTGGATAATTTTTATAGTAGTGTCCATCTATTTAAAACACTTTATGCTTTACAGACACTGGCCTGCGGCACTGCCAGAAAAAAATTCCAAAGACTTTCCACGATCTCTCATAGATGCAAAATTAAAAAAAGGCGAATGTAAAGCACTTCGGAAAGCTGAGGTGCTTGCACTAAAATTTAGGGACAGGAAGGATGTCCACATGCTCACCACCATCCATGACGAACGCATGTCCGACGTCTCTGTCCGGGGCAGAGTAGAGTCCAAACCGGTTTGCATCAGGGCGTATAATAAGTACATGGGTGGTGTTGATTTGGCTGATCAGCTGATGCAGCCGTATCTTATTTTACGAAAAACCAAAGCATGGTATAAAAAGGTGGCTATATATCTGATGCAAATAGCAACCCACAACTCATTTTTACTTTTAAAAAAAAATAATCCAGGGAAAATCACCTTTCTCTAATTTCAATTGAAAATAATTTATTTAACAATTTATGGAGATGGACAAGTTCCAACAACGGTGCAAGCTGAGTCCAGACATTTTATTTTTAAGTTACCGCCAACTGCTAGAAAAAAAAAAACCCAGAAACGTTGCCGGGTCTGTTTTAAAAATGGGAAAAGGACAGACACCCCTTTTCACTGTCCTGATTGTCCTTCGAAACCAGGACTCTGTGTAGGAACATGTTTCAAGCTGTACCACACAGAACAGTTGTAAGAAGTGTTCCTGAATTTTTATTTTATTTTCTGTTTCTTTGGAAAGCAGCCATTTTTTGTTAGTCAGTTTCCTTCCCCCAAATCTCCATTTAGATTCTATTTGCAGGAGTCAGTTTAAAGATTGCTGCTAAATGTACATTTGCTACCTGCACATTTGGCCTAACAAGTTTTCTGGCAGTAACACATAACCAGCTGTCCAAAACCAGATGACGTGTGCATAAAAACCAGAATAAAGAAAATACCACTACACTTTCTTTGGGGGGCAAAATGGTTGGGGGAAAGAAGTCAAAACACCCCATCCTCTATAACATTTGATGTCTACTTTATAAAAATATATACTATACATATTGGCATGATGGTAACATTAACTGGGGGGTACAAAAATATGTCAAACTGAAGATAGACCAAGCATACCTATATATCAAGTTGAAAAACTGACATGTACAAGTTCTGATTGTTGCCTTTTGGCCCCCAAACAACCCGGCAACCCTATACATGGGGGGTATCACTGTACTCAAGAGATGTTGCTGAACATATTGGGCAGTGTTTGGCAGTGACACGTAACAGGATCTGTTAATTCATGCCTAAAGTACAATGTGTTTGACAAAGAAACAAAAAAAGATTACTATCCAAAAGTTTGACAAAGGCTGGTGGTAGAATTCAGTGCATGAAAAGTGTTAAAATACCACAATTTAAAATGCCCTGGGTTGTCTACTTTTCAAAAATATATGGTTTGATGGGGGTAAAATACATTGGCTCAAATGGGACATGTAAAACTTTGAATAAGGGAAATTAACCCTAAACGTACCGGGAGATCTTCTATCCAAAAAGGGGAAACAGCAAATAAAAAATAAATAAAAAATGAAATAAACTTATTTTAAATTCATGTATTGAATACAAGCTGGAGCAATTGGATATAACAGTATATGATAATTCCGGCAACAATGTGTTTATGCGTTCAGCTGGACTGGGATACTGTCTGTTATACTGAATCTGTGTAATAGCGAACAAACACCTAAATATGATCTATTGGTTAGCTGTGTTAACTACTGCTCAGACATAAAATAACTTGTAAGAATCTGTAATGATAGAGGTAAGTAACCCCTAGTGCTTAAGCTTCAAAAACAATCCGTTGTTTTCAGTAAAAAACTTTAAAATTTATTTTCACAACATCATCAATGGTAAAAATATCATTCAATGAAAAAAAACGTAGTACATAGTATATCTAGAAAGTGTACATAAAAAAAGTCTATGGGTATAGTTACAGAGTCCTTTGGGATAGGCAAATTCCAAATGGAGTGGTTCCTCGCTGAGCCTCTGGCCGGTCAAGAGGTAACGGTGGGAAAAAAAAAACGGGAAGATAGGTTTGAAAATCTTCTCGTGCGTCTCACTCTATGTTGGTCTGCTTTCTCCTGGATCTCTGTACAGTTGCGGCTGGTGCCGAAAATGCCTTACGCGTTTCGTGACTGATGTCACTTCATCAGAGGCTTGTAGTCTTAAGAGAGCAGTCAATGTTCTTATATACCATCCATTTATTGGAATATCTTGTGCAGCTTTGAACTCTCTAGAATCAATTAATCACTTTATCTGTGATCCTTACACTGTTTGGGATAACAGAAAATTAACCTTAATGAATGAGTCAAGACAAAAAAAGGGGGGAAGCAAAAAATGTTATATACTGCAATACATAAAAACATGCACGTCTATAGTGTGGAAAGTTAATCCATACGTAAATGTATAACTGGGGAACGGTTTATGATACAAGACCACACCGTTTCAAATCGGAATGTGCCTAAATAAAGCATATAAACTTTCAAGCGTAATTAGTTACACTGGCTCTATGAGGATAATAATTCTCATTCAGGAGTGGAGTCTGCATGCATACATAAACGATACAATTTAATAGTCGAGCAAACATCCTCCAAATTATAAACGGATGCAGAAAAATTAGGGGAGGAATTTTCCAGTGTGATTAGAAGTTGTGTCAAGGTAATACCAAAATACTGGATTACTCTCAATTTGCTTATCTAGATAAGACTAGTCTTAATCTAGAAAGAGGTATCTCTGACTACCAGTTTCTCCTACTTTGGACTGGAAACATTCATACATGCTATCGTACAGAAATAATGGTGATAAGACATAGCAATAGATAACAGAAGATAAACTATTCTGGGGATAGACTACAGAAAAAAGGAATATAGTAGATCTATAACTTTAAAGTCCCGCTGAAATGGATTGCGGTGGAAATGCATCAAATCAACTGAATAATTTCAAATGGACATAGAAATGGGAGTAAATTTAAAAATGAAAATAAAAATGCAAATAGGTAGAATAACCTCACTCTACAAACACACTGAATATATCTGTGGGAAAGATGGAAGAAATATATAATAAATGAAATAGATGGAATGATATAAGACGAACAAGTGAAATAGAACAACTTTGAAAGTGAAAATACAAATCTACATCAATAAAGATAAAAATAGATAAAAATAAAAATACAAATACAAATACAAATACAAATACAAATAAAAATAAAAATAAAAATAAAATAAAATAAAATAAAAAAATATATAATAAAAAAAATAAAAATAAAAATAAAAATAAAAATAAAGATAAAAATAAAAATAAAAATAAAAATAACAATGAAATAAAAATAAAAATAAAAATAAAAATAGACGTAAACATAAACATGAAAATGAAAATGAAAATAAGAATAAAAATAGGAATAAGAATGAAAATGAAAATAAAAATAAAGTGAAAATAATAAAATTAATTAATAGATAAAATTAAAATCAAAATTGGATATAAAACATGGAACGATAGAAATAAATAAAACAGGTTGACATATCAGAAAAAGTAAAGTTGAATCGTTAAATGGATATAGTCACAAGAGGTGATCCATCTTGGTGACACCCAACAATAGGTGACTCGTATTCCAGTGTGTGACAAGATGAGTGATAGCTTAAAAGAAACATAGCCAAAAAAAACTACAATTGTCTTGTAGAGGTTGCTTATAGAAAGGCATTCAGCTCAAAATCTTTGTTTAGGCCTTTCGGTTCTAGTGTGTCTAAATTAAAAATCCATTTCGCTTCCACTTTGTCCAGTTCTTTTTCTAAGTTACCTCCTCTCCAGTGGACCTCGACTTTCTCAATTACTAGGAATTCGAGGCCGATGGGATCGCTGTGGTGGTGTTCGCTAAAATGTCTTGATAGGTTATGGTTCTGAAATCCTCTTTTAATATTTCTAATATGTTCATATAGACGGATCTTAAATTTTCTTTTTGTCCTACCTACATACTGTTTGTTGCAACAAACAGTATGTAGGTAGGACAAAAAGAAAATTTAAGATCCGTCTATATGAACATATTAGAAATATTAAAAGAGGATTTCAGAACCATAACCTATCAAGACATTTTAGCGAACACCACCACAGCGATCCCATCGGCCTCGAATTCCTAGTAATTGAGAAAGTCGAGGTCCACTGGAGAGGAGGTAACTTAGAAAAAGAACTGGACAAAGTGGAAGCGAAATGGATTTTTAATTTAGACACACTAGAACCGAAAGGCCTAAACAAAGATTTTGAGCTGAATGCCTTTCTATAAGCAACCTCTACAAGACAATTGTAGTTTTTTTTGGCTATGTTTCTTTTAAGCTATCACTCATCTTGTCACACACTGGAATACGAGTCACCTATTGTTGGGTGTCACCAAGATGGATCACCTCTTGTGACTATATCCATTTAACGATTCAACTTTACTTTTTCTGATATGTCAACCTGTTTTATTTATTTCTATCGTTCCATGTTTTATATCCAATTTTGATTTTAATTTTATCTATTAATTAATTTTATTATTTTCACTTTATTTTTATTTTCATTTTCATTCTTATTCCTATTTTTATTCTTATTTTCATTTTCATTTTAATGTTTATGTTTACGTCTATTTTTATTTTTATTTTTATTTTTATTTCATTGTTATTTTATTTTTATTTTTATTTTTATTTCATTGTTATTTTTATCTTTATTTTTATTTTTATTTTTTTATTATATTTTTATTTTATTTTATTTTATTTTTATTTTTATTTTTATTTTTATTTGTATTTGTATTTGTATTTGTATTTGTATTTTTATTTTTATTTTTATTTTTATTTATTTTTATCTTTATTGATATAGATTTGTATTTTCACTTTCAAAGTTGTCCTATTTCACTTGTTCGTCTTATATCATTCCATCTATTTCATTTATTATATATTTCTTCCATCTTTCCCACAGATATATTCAGTGTGTTTGTAGAGTGAGGTTATTCTACCTATTTGCATTTTTATTTTCATTTTTAAATTTACTCCCATTTCTATGTCCATTTGAAATTATTCAGTTGATTTGATGCATTTCCACCGCAATCCATTTCAGCGGGACTTTAAAGTTATAGATCTACTATATTCCTTTTTTCTGTAGTCTATCCCCAGAATAGTTTATCTTCTGTTATCTATTGCTATGTCTTATCACCATTATTTCTGTACGATAGCATGTATGAATTTTTCCAGTCCAAAGTAGGAGAAACTGGTAGTCAGAGATACCTCTTTCTAGATTAAGACTAGTCTTATCTAGATAAGCAAATTGACAGTAATCCAGTATTTTGGTATTACCTTGACACAACTTCTAATCACACTGGAAAATTCCTCCCCTAATTTTTCTGCATCCGTTTATAATTTGGAGGATGTTTGCTCGACTATTAAATTGTATCGTTTATGTATGCATGCAGACTCCACTCCTGAATGAGAATTATTATCCTCATAGAGCCAGTGTAACTAATTACGCTTGAAAGTTTATATGCTTTATTTAGGCACATTCCGATTTGAAACGGTGTGGTCTTGTATCATAAACCGTTCCCCAGTTATACATTTACGTATGGATTAACTTTCCACACTATAGACGTGCATGTTTTTATGTATTGCAGTATATAACATTTTTTGCTTCCCCCCTTTTTTTGTCTTGACTCATTCATTAAGGTTAATTTTCTGTTATCCCAAACAGTGTAAGGATCACAGATAAAGTGATTAATTGATTCTAGAGAGTTCAAAGCTGCACAAGATATTCCAATAAATGGATGGTATATAAGAACATTGACTGCTCTCTTAAGACTACAAGCCTCTGATGAAGTGACATCTGTCACGAAACGCGTAAGGCATTTTCGGCACCAGCCGCAACTGTACAGATATCCAGGAGAAAGCAGACCAACATAGAGTGAGACGCACGAGAAGATTTTCAAACCTATCTTCCTGGTTTTTTTTTCCCACCGTTACCTCTTGACCGGCCAGAGGCTCAGCGAGGAACCACTCCATTTGGAATTTGCCTATCCCAAAGGACTCTGTAACTATACCCATAGACTTTTTTTATGTACACTTTCTAGATATACTATGTACTACGTTTTTTTTCATTGAATGATATTTTTACCATTGATGATGTTGTGAAAATAAATTTTAAAGTTTTTTACTGAAAACAACGGATTGTTTTTGAAGCTTAAGCACTAGGGGTTACTTACCTCTATCATTACAGATTCTTACAAGTTATTTTATGTCTGAGCAGTAGTTAACACAGCTAACCAATAGATCATATTTAGGTGTTTGTTCGCTATTACACAGATTCAGTATAACAGACAGTATCCCAGTCCAGCTGAACGCATAAACACATTGTTGCCGGAATTATCATATACTGTTATATCCAATTGCTCCAGCTTGTATTCAATACATGAATTTAAAATAAGTTTATTTCATTTTTTATTTATTTTTTATTTGCTGTTTCCCCTTTTTGGATAGAAGATCTCCTGGTACGTTTAGAGTTAATTTCCCTTATTCAAAGTTTTACTTTTCCAGAGCTCTAATGGGGAGCTCATTTACCAGTTGAGGACTTCTTCTTATCATATTCTTATATTTTGAAACTCGATTGAATTAACCATTTTTTCCACTCATCCAGGGTAGATTTTTCCACCCATATCTATATCAAATGGGACATGGGCGCAGGTTGATTACATGTCAAAATTCCAAGTTGGGAAACTGATAAGCGCACCTGCCAAACGTGGCCTTTTAGCCCCCAAAGAACCCGACAAGCCTATGCATGGGTGGTATCACTGTATTCAGGAGATCTTGCTGAACACATATTGGGGTGTTGTTTGGCAGTGACACATAACAGGATCTGATAATTCATGCCTAAAGTACAAGGTGTGTGAAAAAAACTGAAAAAAATTTACTAACTCAATGTTTGACAAAGCCTGGTGGTAGAATTAGTGCATGGAAAGTGTAAAAATTCCACCATGTGAAATACCCTAGGGTGTCTACTTTTCAAAAATATATGGTTTGATGGGGGTAAAATACATTGGCCGGCTTCAAAAATGTCCCAAATAGGGGACAGGTTGACTACAGGTTGACTACATGTCAAAATTCCGAGCTGGGAAACTGATATGCGCACCTGCAAAATGTGGCCTTTTAGCCCCCAAACAACCCAAAACACCTATACATGGGGGGTATCCCTGTACTCGGGAGATGTTACTGAACACATATTGGGGTGTTGTTTGGCAGTGACACATAACAGGATCTGTTAATTCATGCCTAAAGTACAATGTGTGTGAAAAAAACAGAAAGAAAATTACTAACTCAATGTTTGACAAAGCCTGGTGGTAGAATTAGTGCATGGAAAGTGTAAAAATTCCACCATGTGAAATACCCTAGGGTGTCTACTTTTCAAAAATATATGGTTTGATGGGGGTAAAATACATTGGCCGGCTTCAAAAATGTCCCAAATAGGACATGCATGCAGGTTGACTACATGTCAAAATTCCGAGCTGGGAAACTGATATGCGCACCTGCAAAATGTGGCCTTTTAGCCCCCAAACAACCCAAAACACCTATACATGGGGGGTATCCCTGTACTCGGGAGATGTTGCTGAACACATATTGGGGTGTTGTTTGGCAGTGACACATAACAGGATCTGTTAATTCATGCCTAAAGTACAATGTGTGTGAAAAAAACAGAAAGAAAATTACTAACTCAGTGTTTGACAAAGCCTGGTGGCAGAATTAGTGCATGGAAAGTGTAAAAATTCCACCATGTGAAATACCCTAGGGTGTCTACTTTTCAAAAATATATGGTTTGATGGGGGTAAAATACATTGGCCGGCTTCAAAAATGTCCCAAATAGGACATGCATGCAGGTTGACTACCTGTCAAAATTCCGAGCTGGGAAACTGATATGCGCACCTGCAAAATGTGGCCTTTTAGCCCCCAAACAACCCAAAACACCTATACATGGGGGGTATCCCTGTACTCGGGAGATGTTGCTGAACACATATTGGGGTGTTGTTTGGCAGTGACACATAACAGGATCTGTTAATTCATGCCTAAAGTACAATGTGTGTGAAAAAAACAGAAAAAAAATTACTAACTCAATGTTTGGCAAAGCCTGGTGGTAGAATTAGTGCATGGAAAGTGTAAAAATTCCACCATGTGAAATACCCTAGGGTGTCTACTTTTCAAAAATATATGGTTTGATGGGGGTAAAATACATTGGCCGGCTTCAAAAATGTCCCAAATAGGACATGCATGCAGGTTGACTACCTGTCAAAATTCCGAGCTGGGAAACTGATATGCGCACCTGCAAAATGTGGCCTTTTAGCCCCCAAACAACCCAAAACACCTATACATGGGGGGTATCCCTGTACTCGGGAGATGTTGCTGAACACATATTGGGGTGTTGTTTGGTAGTGACACCTAACAAAATCTGTGAATTTATACCTGAATTGCAATTTATGTGAAAAAAATAAAAAAAATAAACTACCTATGCAAAGTTTGACAAAGGTTTATGGTAAAATGGCTGCATAGAAAGTATCAAAATATTCTTAGATGAATACCCTGGGTTATCTAGTTTAAGAAAAATATATACATGTGGGGTGTTTTTTGGAGATTTATGACATAACAGTGTTACAATGTCACTATTGATACATTTGAAAAATGTAAATTTTGAAACCGCAATTTCCTACTTGTACTTATAGCCCTATAACTTGCAAATAAAAGCAAAAAAACACGTAAACATTGGGTGTTTTTAGACTAAGGACAAAATGTTTAATCTATTTAGCAGTTTGTTTCATTCAATTTTGTAGATCAGTAAAATATTTTTTAAGTAGAAGTCAAAAAACACGTTTTTTTGTTTTTTTTCACCATATTTTACTATTTTTTTTAAAGTAAATGATATGAAATGATACAAATAATGGTATGTAAAGAAAGCCCTTCTTGTCCTGAAAAAAACAATATATAACTTGTATGGGAACAGTAAATGAGAGAGCGGAAAATTACAGCTAAACACAAACACCACAAAAGTGTTAAAATAGCTCTGGTCCTTAACGTACAAACATCGCAAAAACAGTCCGGTCCTGAAGGGGTTAAGCAGCTAAGCCCAGAACCTCCTTGCCCTTGCGTGGTTTCCTGTTTCCCAGAAGTCTCCTTGTTCCTGTGTTTCCTGTTTGTTCCTGGTTCCTTACTCCGGCCTTGTTCCTGACTCCGCTGCTCTCCGTGCTCCTGATCCCTGGCTTGTCTGACTACCCGCTCTGGTGACTGACCCCTGCTTGATTCCTGGACTTGCTTTTGTTATTTATTTGTTATTTATTAAAAAATGTGTGTTTGCATCTACTTCTGTCTCTGTCTGGTTCCTGGTCCCTGACATTACGCAAGGGCCATGAACACAGAGGGTACAGGCAAGACACCTATACCTAACCTACTTACCCGGTGGGACCAGCAGAACCACCATTTGGACCAGTATGCCCATCTGGATCCAGTACCCGGCCAGCCTGCGATTGCGGCCGCCTCTGCCTCACTTCCTGTTCTAGCACCGGTTGTAGCCTCCAAACCTGTAGCGGCTAGAGGAATGACTGGGTCTGTCCCGCTCCCTCAGTATTTTGGGGGCAACCCAGCTCAGTGCAGAGAATTTATAAATCAGGTTAAAGGATACATTGAAATCCTGCCCCAGGCATTTCCTACAGACAGTGACAAAGTTCACTTCATGATTTCTTTGCTGTCTGAAAAGGCCCTAGCTTGGGCAAAACCTCTCTGGGAGGCAGAGAAGCCTATTATTTACAATTACTCTGAATTTGTTGCGTCCTTCAAAAGGGTTTTTGATATTCCAGCTCGCTCCACCCCTACTGCCGAACTACTCATGTCTAATGCTCAGGGCACAAAAACTATTGTTGAGTATGCCAGTGAATTCCGTACCATGGCAGCAGAAGGTGGCTGGAACAACGAGACTCTCGTGGCTGCCTTTGCACAGGGTCTCTCCGATGTGTTTAAAAATTAGATTGCAGCCAGAGAATTACCTAAAGATCTCGAGGAACTGATATCATTTGTCACCCTCATTGACATCAGACTCCGAGAGAGATCCTCATCCAGGGAGCGCCTGCGGAGGCCTCTTGTAGATTTGGCACCGAGCTTTTCTTGCCCACCCAAACCTCCCTCACCTCCCATGCCTCCTGGTCCTGAGTCCTCTGTCTGTGTGGAGCCAAGGCAGTTAGGCTTCTCACGCCTCTTGGTCGAGGAGAAAGCCTTTAGGAGGAGGGAGGGTCTGTGCCTATACTGCAGACACCACGGTCACATGTTAAAGTTTTGTCTGATTCGTCCGGCAAAGGGCCCGCACCCAAGATACTGTCAGGGGCTGATCTTGGTTGTTCTATCTGCAGACCCAGAGATATGTGTCGGCAAACCCTTGGTGCCTATTATCCTCTCCTGGCCTGATTCATATATTAAAACCCGGGCATTTCTTGATTCTGAGGCCGCAGGCTTGTTTATAGATTGTGCATTTGCATCAAAGCACTCTATACCCTTACAGTCTCGCAACTTTCCACTAGCCTTCGAAGCCATCGATGGCAGACCAATACAGCCAACCCACGTGACCCAAGAAACCGTGCCAATATCTCTGGCTGTAGGGGCTCTACATCATGAGACGATCCAATTCCAGGTAATTTCCTCTCCATATTACCAGGTTGTTTTGGGATACCCTTGGTTACAGAAGCATAACCCCACAATTGATTGGCGCAAAGCTGAGATATTATCATGGTCCCAGCAATGCACATTTTCCTGTCTCCAGAAACCGGTCAAAGTTTTGGGCACATGTTCTGCCTCTTCCTTACCCGCTGAGTACCAAGAATTCCAAGATGTATTTGACAAAGGTCAAGCCAGTCTGCCACCACACCGTCCGTATGACTGTGGTATCGAACTCCAACCTGGTGCCAATCCTCCCCGTGGCCGGATTTACCCACTGTCTGTAGCAGAGAATCGAGCCATGGAGGAGTATGTTACCGATGCACTGTCTAAGGGTTTTATTCGGAAGTCATCTTCTCCTGCCGGGGCCGGCTTTTTCTTTGTAAAGAAAAAAGATGGCGAGTTGAGACCCTGTATCGACTATAGGGGTCTCAATCGCATTACTATTAAGAATGCCTACCCCATTCCATTAATCACGGAGTTATTTGACCGCCTCAAGGGAGCAACGGTCTTCACCAAACTTGATCTGAGAGGGGCATATAATCTCGTCCGGATAAAAGAGGACCACGAATGGAAAACCGCATTTAATACCTAGTAATGCCCTTTGGTCTTTGCAATGCTCCGGCGGTTTTCCAAGAATTTATAAATGACGTCCTGCGAGATATGCTGCAGCAATGTGTGGTGGTTTATCTTGATGATATTCTTATCCATTCCACATCTCTCGAGAACCATCACGCAGACGTTTCTCGTGTTCTACAGAGACTTAGAGAAAATAATCTGTTCTGCAAATTGGAAAAATGTGAGTTTAACTGCAAACAGGTCACATTCTTGGGATATGTTATCTCAGATGCTGGATTCTCTATGGATCCTGAGAAACTTTCGGCTGTACTAAAATGGCCTCGACCTACGGGTCTTCGCTCTATACAACGTTTTCTGGGCTTCGCCAATTATTATCGGAAGTTCATACGCAACTTTTCTTCCTTGGTTAAACCTAGGCGCCCTCCTATCTCAACGTCCTAACCCTGAGAGCTCCAGGCATCCGTGCGGGTATTTCTCGAGGAAATTGAACCCGGCGGAATGCAATTACCAGATTGGTGATAGAGAACTTCTAGCCATAATTTTGGCTCTCAAAGAATGGAGGCACCTTCTTGAGGGTACTTCAGTGCCAATCCTCATCCTCACAGACCACAAGAATCTTACATATCTTTCCGAAGTTAAGCGGCTTTCCCCCCGGCAAGCTAGATGGGCTCTCTTCCTATCAAGATTCAATTATGTGGTTTCTTACTTGCCCGGTACTAAAAACATTCAGGCTGATGCCTTGTCTCGACAGTTCTCCCCTCCATCTAGAGAGGAGATAACCCCTACTCCTGTGATTCCTCCGGACCATATACTGGCAACCATCCGTACTAACCTCACCTCACCCCTAGGCGAGGAGATTCTGGCTGCACAAAGTAATGCTCCTCCAGAGAAACCTTATGGCCGTTGTTTTGTACCTAGTAACCTCCGTACGAAACTATTGAGTACATACCACGACCCCAAAGCAGCTGGACATCCAGGCAAAAACCAGTTAATCTGGTCCGTCTCCCGGCAATTTTGGTGGCCTAGTCTCCGTTCGGATGTCACCGCTTTTGTAGCTGCCTGTCCTGTGTGCGCTCAAAATAAAACCCCACGACGCCCTCCAGTGGGTCTCCTGCAAACCATACCTAATGGTGAACGACCCTGGATCCACTTGTCCATGGATTTTATCGTAGATCTTCCGGTCTCCCGTGGCAATACAGTTGTTCTCATGGTTGTTGACCGATTCTCGAAGATGTCGCATTGCATTCCCTTGAAAAAACTACCAACTTCCCAGGAACTTGCAACAATTTTTGCTCGGGAGGTCTTTCGTTTGCATGGGTTACCCAAAGTGATAGTCTCAGATAGGGGTAGCCAGTTCGTGTCCAGATTTTGGAGAGCTTTTTGTACGCAAATGGGAATTCAGCTTTCCTTCTCCTCGACCTACCACCCGCAATCCAATGGTGCAGCGGAACGAGCTAACCAAACACTGGAACAGTTTCTGCGTTGCTACATTTCTGACCACCAGAACAACTGGTCTGATCTGCTACCCTGGGCGGAGTTTGCCCACAATAGTGTGATTAATGCCTCCTCCCGGCTATCCCCATTCTTGGCAAACTATGGGTTTCAACCGTCCATGTTGCCTGATACGTTCTTGCCACAGGGGATACCGGCATTGGAGGAACATCTCAGGGAACTCCGTTCCACTTGGGTGCAGGTTCAGAACTCTTTGCAACGCGCAATGCAGAACTACAAACTCCAGGCCGACCGCAGACGCCTTCCTGCACCTACCTATCAGGTCGGAGAGAGGGTCTGGCTGTCTTCCCGCAACCTACGCCTCCGTGTTCCCTCACAAAAACTGGCACCCCGATACGTTGGGCCATTTCGTATACTTCGAAGGGTTAACCCTGTAGCTTACGCACTTGACCTTCCTGCTAACATGCGCATCTCAAATGTTTTCCATGTTTCCCTCTTAAAACCGTTGGTTTGTAATCGCTACACCACCTCAGTGCCACGTCCACGTCCTGTTCTGATTGACAATCATGAGGAATATGAAATACGCAGCATCATTGACTCACAGGTCCTCAGAGGACAGATCCAATACTTGGTGCACTGGAAAGGATACAGTCCAGAGGAACACTCCTGGGTTCCAGCCTCTGATGTCCATGCACCATCCCTCCTTCGTTCCTATCACGCCCGCTTCCCCATGAAGCCCGGACCCACCAGCAGAGATGGGGGGAGTCGTTGAGGGGGAGGTACTGTCAGGGTTTCTTTGCTGTTTTAAACAGCAACCCTTTTCTGTTTCAGTGATTGAGTTTTCAGCTGCAATTACTATGAGCTCCTTCTGCTTGTTGCCACGGTTACTCACCTGTGAGTAGTAATCAACCCTGCTGCTAATCAGTTCTGCCTATTTAAGCAGCTAAGCCCAGAACCTCCTTGCCCTTGCGTGGTTTCCTGTTTCCCAGAAGTCTCCTTGTTCCTGTGTTTCCTGTTTGTTCCTGGTTCCTGACTCCATTCTTGTTCCTTACTCCGTCACAAAAATCATTATTAGCAAAAGGCCTTAAATTTGCACCCTCGAAAGGCATTGATAAGTTTGACATGTTCATTGATATGAACCGGTTCAAAAGAAAATTATGCCTTAAGAAGTTTTTTGCAAAATATCCTGAACAGTCAAATTCAACAGAACCTTCGGAATTCGTCCACACAAACTTAAGAGAACCATCAACTTTCTTCCCTAAGGGCTGCATCTCAGAAGAGATGATCACTTTTGAGAGAATGGTGATGCATGACATAAACAAAATCAAGGGACTTAATAAATACGAATACAATTTAACCATAAAAGAGAGGACTGCCCTTAAACAATTTAAAAGTGACAATACACTTGTCATCAAACCTGCGGACAAGGGGGGGGGGGATAGTCCTGCTAGAGTACACAGATTATGTGAAAGAAGCGAATAGAATTTTAGGAGATACACATACATACACCATACTTAATAAAGATCCAACTAGCGACATTAAAACAAGTTATCATTTATTAATAGAGAAAGGCAAAACAAAAAATATATTAAATAAAAAGGAATACAATTTCCTCAACATCACACAGTCAAAAATACCTGTGTTTTATTACCTCCCGAAGGTTCATAAAGACAAAAAAAACCCGACAGGGAGGCCCATAATATCTGGGATCGGATCAATATCAAGCCGATTGTCCCAATATATAGACAGAAATTTACAATCCATCGTACAACAATGTCCTAGTTATTTAAAAGACACCATTAGCATTCTACAGGTCCTCACAAATATTGAATGGAAAGAAGACTTTTTTCTTGTCACGTCAGACGTGACCTCACTATACACCATAATCTCTCATGAAAAGGGATGTTCAGCCACTAGGCTATTTTTAGAACGTTCTCAAAAATTCCATCCAGAACAGGTGGACTTCATAGTTGAAGGGATAGATTGGATACTCCGGAACAATTATTTTTGGTTCGGAGACAACTTCTACCTCCAATTGTGCGGTACTGCGATGGGCACGAGGTTTGCCCCCAGTTATGCCAATCTCCTCATGTCGCATTGGGAAGACCGTTTCATCTATGGAGATGGCAGATGGGAGGCAAACCTCGTGACCTATCGCAGATATATCGACGATTTGTTCTTCATCTGGAGAGGTGATGAACAATCACTCCTAACTTTTCTATCACACTTAGAATCCAATGACTGGGGAATAAAGTTGACAACTCACTTCAGCAAATCCCAGGTCAATTTTCTCGACCTAAATATATATGCCGAAGATGGAACATTAAAATCAAAAACGTTCTTTAAGAAAACAGACGTAAACAGTTACATACAAGAGAGCAGCTGCCATTTTTCACCATGGCTCTTGAATGCCCCAAAGGCCCAATTACTCAGGATCAAACGCAATTGCACTAATAATCAAGATTTTGAAAACCAGGCATCTGTTATTATACAAAACTTCAGAGAGAAGGGGTATGAGGACACTTTATTAAATACAGCATATGAAGAAGTTCATATAAAAGATAGGGCATCACTATTAACATATAAAGAAAAGAATATAAATAAGAATCAAAATGATCCAGTATTCGTATGCGATTTCAATTGTAAAAACAAACAAGTAAAGAGGATTTTAAATAGATATTGGCCCATCCTTAAAAACGACGACATTTTGAGCTCTATACTAACTGACAAGCCAACTATAGTTTATAGAGGGGTTCCAAGTCTCAATAGAACTCTAGTGCATAATCATATCAAAACAAAAGAAAAAAAAAATTTTTAAACAACCATAAAGGCTTCTTTGGATGTGGGAACTGCACAGCCTGTAAGAACACCTACAGCAAAAAGAGGCATATTACATCGTTCCCACACCCAAATAATCCGAACCAGAACTTTACAATTAAAGAATTAATTACATGTCATTCGAAAAGAGTGATATACACCATCATTTGTCCGTGTGGTCTTGTGTACGTGGGCCGTACGATTCGCCCCCTACATGTACGTATACAGGAACACGTTAGAAACATTAAAAATGGTTTCGAACAACACAGCCTTTCCCTACACTTTTTAAAATCACACAACAAGGACCCTAGAAACACACAATTTATGGGGATACAAAAAATTACCCCAAACTGGAGAGGAGGGGACTTCATACAACACATAGGTCGAATAGAAATGAGGTGGATCTTCAATCTAAATACCATGCTACCTCATGGACTAAACAGCGATTTTGAAATCTGCCATTTCTTATGATGATACCACAAAAGGTCCTAAACAATGCACCTCAAGCCTAGCCAGCTTATGACATATAAGTGAGATATATATTCAAATCTCTATACCAGCTAAACTTACATCATTAATTCAATAGAGTGTTATATTAAGATTTTACTGATTAAAAAGTGTCAAGTAAATTGAGGGCTGTGAAGCCACATACGCATCTAAAATACATCTGGAGAAAATTCTATGTTAAACCATAGATCTGCAAATGAACAAACCCTTTTGAGCCCATAATGATGATACATTCCTTTAAATTTTGCGATACAGTTATCCATTCTAACATCTATATATTACACCAATATTTCTTCTAGTATGATATCACTTTAAAAATATCAGTAAGAAAATATATATCCATCATCTAGTGAATTGCTTAATAAAAAACATTTGTTTATTTGAACACATGTTTGGATACACACTGCTTTCTGGGTGAAGGTTATGGTATAAATATAGATGTCAAATTTGGCTAACTTATGTTAAAATATAATTCGATTGAAATATTAATCATACCCCTTTCCATTATCCGTTTTTTACTTTTCCATTTTGCCATACTGTATGAGAGACTTTCTTTATATACAAAGATACGTTTTTGCCCATAAACAATATGGCGGCCGCAGATTCACCCATATATGGGCGGACGAAATGCGACCGCAACAAGTGATGACGAAAGCGGAAGTGACATAGGCGGAACAGAGCCGCGGCCGATTTTGAAATGGAGGACACCTGGAAACAGATCTCTAGCGATGATATAAAAGAAGCACACGAGCACACAGGATTACACCGATTGAAAAAGCCGACCGGCGAAACGCGTCTCGGACAACCCACAGGACTGAGGACTCAGTATATTCATTGTTTTTTACTATTTTACTTATACTAGTTTTTATTTAATAAATTACCTTTTTTACTAACCTCCTCCTGGTGAAGAAACTACTTGTGCTCCAGCTATTCATCCACAGGGTTCTGTGTCCCCTTATAGACACATATGCTTATATACTCAGAGCCAGGGTCCAGGCTCTGAATCAGGTGAGCCTACACTGTATTATCTGTACATGCTGCACCAAATGTGGTTTTTTATTTTTTAAAGGAACAACGTGACCATTTCTACATCAACCTATAGGGTTTGTGTCCCCACATAGACACACACGTCCATATACTCAGAGCCAGAGTTCAGGCTCTGTATCAGGTGAGCAGTTCACTGTACCCTGTCACCTATACTGTAACATCTTTACATGCTGCACCAAATTTTGGGCTTTTTTGTCTCTTAAAGGAACAGCGTTACCATTCGTCCAGTGTAAGGTTTCGTGTTATCCCAAACACGCCTGCAAAAGTGATCTGAGCCTATCCAGATAAGGCTCAGAACCATGTGAGTGGATCCATATCTTTCTTTACCACTCTATCATTAAGTTAAACATATCACACGATATTATTCTCTCTCATCCCCTGCCCTAGGTTATCTACACGGCCCAAAGGAGGGGGGTGAGTTACCTCACTTTTGAGCGCTCCACCTATAGACCGGGGTTGATTTATTAACCACACAGTCCAATACTATATTTGTTCCTTACTCCGCTGCTCTCCGTGCTCCTGATACCTGGCTTGTCTGACTACCCGTTCTGGTGACTGACCTGCTTGATTCCTGGACTTGCTTTTGTTATTTATTTGTTATTTATTAATAAAGGTGTGTTTGCATCTACTTCTGTCTCTGTCTGGTTCCTGGTTAATTCTGCATTTTTATATGGATATTTCAACCTCATTAACTAAGTAACTACATTGACTTTATAGCAATTTAAGATGTAATTTCAACACAATTTGACATTTCCATTTAAATGTAATAAACAGGTCTTTGTTTTATCATAAACATATGTTTATATGTATATTTGTATGTTTACACTCTTCAGTGCTTACCTCTGTCAGTAAAACTATGAATTAAAGTTAATTTAATTTTAGTACAGAACAGTTTGCTTTTCTTCATCGCCCTTTGACCTTTCGTCAAGATGAATATACACTTCATGACTAAGACATCTACTTTACCAAGCTATGTTTACTTGGAACTTTTCCGGAGTGAATATTCATTTTAGGAAAAAAAAAAAAAAACGTCATAAGATTTGAGATGGAACATTTAATGCATAATTGATAAGCATCCAAAAGAGAAATAGTAAAAAAAAAAAATCATAATAGAAATCTTCAGGAAATTTTATCAATCAAGGTTATTCACCAAAATATTATTTTGTCCGGCTGGATAAAATCCATTTAAAATGACCAATACCACATTGACAATTCTCATATTTACTAAAGCTTAATGCGATCGGAATTTGCCCAGGTGCATTCGATGTCCGGAGTAAAACGGGTGACTTTGCATTCGAATCCCATACAAACAATAGGATACAATAGATTTATAAAGCACTGCTTTTAATAAAATTTGGTACTGAATGCATCTGTAAGATGAACATTCACAACTTATCAAAGACATGTGAGGCATCCACCTTGGCATTACACAACAAATACATTAATCACATGCATCATCCCTAGCTTATTGGTAACCACAGACCCATTGGCACCTGAAACCTTTGTGGTGCTAGGGGTGGGAAATTTAAGGCTGTGTGGGTTACCGTCATATCGGGCGGGCTTGGTGCCATCAGCTCTGTAGTGGAGCCCTGTTTGCCTCCAGGAAGGCTACTTAAGCGATGGGTGGCACTTCTCTAGCTCAAGTTACTACCATGGGGAAGGTGACATGTGTTACTTTGCGAGAATGTGGAAGTTTCCACCTCATGTTTGACAACCTTTCTTAAGTAGTGGGACAGGTTCCAGGGCTAAGGCTGGCTCGTCCATTCCTGTCGGCTATGCCCATTTTTTTTCCTCTCCCATAATTAACCCAAACAGTTATCATTCCTTTGAGCAGTGCTGTTCGTTTGTCGGAATTCTTTCTCTATTCCCATTGCTGTGTGGCTTAACTTTCCTATTTTCGCTTGGTTCCACATCAGCACTGCATATTCTAATGTGGAGGACACCATAGCTATTATTTCCGCTTGGGTGGGCAGGTCAGGGGTCTGTCAGTTTTTGGCTATTAGTTCGGACACCATGCTTAGTATAAGATATATTACTTTCAGCGTGATTTGGGGTATCCCTTCGGGAAACAGTTTTAGTAGGTATATTTCCGGTGATTGGTTTAAACCTGCAACCAGTTGCTGTTTGAATTAACGCAGACACTTCTGTCCATAGGGCCTGTACTCTACTGCAGGACCTCCAGATGTGGAACAACAACCCTTTTTGAGTTTGACATCTCCACCAGAGGTTACTCACTGCCGGATAGAATTTGTGGAGTCATGTGGGGACCATGTACCAGCAATATAAAGTTTAGCGAGATGTCTCCAAGTGGGACGAGCATAATGATAATTCTTTGTGTGCCACAAATGTTTTTTCCCCTGTCTTGTCAGTGTGTGGTTTAGGTCACTCTGCCAGTCTGTCAAGAATTTCCCGTGGTGTCTACCTGGTTTGCCATGAGAAGTTTGTAGCATGTGGAAAGGTTTTTTTGTGCTGAGTTCATTCAAGTGCATATTTTTGTGTCATGGATTGAAGTCTGTAAGTTGTTAGTGGCAATTAACGCTTTAAGTTGCAAGTATGAGAATGTGAGTCTAGACCGGAGAGTGTGTTCTGTTTGAAGCTCTGGAAAGTAGCGTAAACCTGAAGAGGAGTACAGATGGTGTAGATTTGTGAGACCCCATTGGTGCCAGGTCATGCATGGAAAGGTTTGGTTGCATAATTGTAGTGTGCGTAATGGGGTGGCTAAGGACCATGGGTGTGCTGTGCACATCTTACTTCTGTGGCCATCCCATATCTGGAGCAGAAGGCGGGTAGATTGGAGTGTGTTTGGGGAAATTCGTCCCAAGTGTTGAGGGGTCTATAGCATAGATGCTAAATCAGGAGTGTCACCACAATGCCTCTCAATTTCTATCGGAAGGGGTGTGTAGTTTGCGGGGTGTGCTCCTATAATGAAAGTGAGGTGTGCTGCATTGTAATACGGTTTTAGATCTGGAAGCCAAATCTGCCTCTGTATACCTGTTTTGAGAGCAGGTCTCTCGGGACTCGTGGGTCTTTTCTTCCCCAACTGAATTTGAGAAGGAGAGCTTGGTAACATCTAAGGAATGTCTGGGGTATTTGAATTTGTAGTGAGCGGAACAAGTATAGGATCTTTGGAAGAATTGTAATTTCTATGGCAACAATCCTCCCCAGTCAAGACAGAAATCTGGACCCCCAGGACTGCAGCAACTGCTCAGTCTCCTTGAAGAGTTTGAGGTTATTCATTGAGAAGAGATCCCTTTCTTACTTCATGATTTTCACGACTAAAGAAGTCAAATAGTCATCTCTCCAGTCGTACCGAAAATCCCCCCTAGAGTCTCCCTTCTAGAGTTTCGGGAATATTAATGCACATTGATTGTGTCTTTGTTACACTGAGCTGGTAATATGTTTGTTGGTTGTATGCCTGCAGTTCTTTGTGTTTGTTTGGGAGTGTAGTAAGTGGTTGGGTTATTGTCAAAAGAATGTTGTTTGCGAATAGACTGAGTTTGTATTACTTACGTCCGATAGTTACTCAGTGTATGTAGTTATTGTTCCTGAGCACTATGGCTAGCGGTTAAAGGGCCAACACGTTAAGGAGGGGAGATAGTGGGCACCCCTGGCGGGTTCTATTAAAGCGCTGATATTATTTTGAGTTTATTTTAGAAATGTTGACAATTTGGGAAGATTTTTTGTATATCTGGCAGCTTGTCTATTAATGTTTGACAGTAATGCAACGTAAAAAGGGAAACTAATATATGAGATAGACGCATTACACACAAAGCAAGATAGTTCCAGCCGTAATTTGTCATAAGTGCGATAATTATGGCTTACAGCTCATGAAAACCCCAAATCCACAATCTCAGTAAATTAGAATATTGTGAAAAGGTGCAATATTCTAGGCTCACAGTGTCCCTGCAAAGGGTTTCTGAGCCTTTAAATGACCTCTCAGTCTAGTTCAGTAGGAATCATAATCATGGGGAAGACTGCTGACCTGACAGCTGTGCAGAAAACCATCATTGACACCTTCCATAAGGAGGGAAAGCCTCAAAAGGTAATTGCGAAGGAAGTTAGATGTTCCCAAAGTGCTGTATCAAAGCACTTTAATAGAAAGTTATGTGGAAGGGAAAAGTGTGGAATAATAAGGTGCACAAGCAGCAGGGATGACCGCAGCCTGGAGAGGATTGTCAGGAAAAGGCCATTCATATGTGTTGGGGACTTTCACAAGGAGTGGACTGAGGCTGGAGTCAGTGCATCAAGAGCCACCACACACAGACGGATCCTGCACATGGGCTTCAGATGTCATATTCCTCTTGTCAAGCTGCTCCTGAACAACAAACAATGTCCGAAGCGTCCTACCTGGGCTAAAGAAAAACAGACCTGGTCTGTTGCTCAGTGGTCCAAAGTCCTCTTTTCTGATGAGAGCAACTTTTGCATTTAATTTGGAAACCAAGGACCCAGAGTCTGGAGCAAGAATGGAGAGGCACACACTGCAAGATGCTTGAAGTCCAGTGTGGTTTCCACAGTCTGTGTTGATTTGGGGATCCATGTCATCTGCTGGTGTTGGTCCACTGTGCTTCACTAAGTCCAGGGTCAACGCAGATTTTGGAGCACTTCATGCTGTCAGGATCGGGACAGGGATCCAACACGCAGAGTACAAACAGTAGCCAGATACATATACCGGACCTTAGAATGGCCGGATTAACGTAAGTAGTACAGTATAGAATGGTCAAAGACAAGCCGAGGTCGAGGGTAACAGAAGACAGGTAAGCGAGAGACAAGCCGAATCAAGGGTAACAGAGATAAGCAGAGTAAGGTAAACAAGCCGGGTCAAAACCAAAAGGGATAATAGAATACACAAGCACTGAGTGACTAGAACAAGCTAGAACCACGACAGGGCAATGAGCTAATGAAAGAAGCTCTGTTAAATACCCTGTTCAGAGCAGTAACCACGCCTCCGAGGCGTCCTGATTGGTTCTGCAGCAATTGAGTGACAGGTCGTTCCGGAGGAGTGTCCTGATGACAACTTCCTGCCTAGATGCTGTAAAAGGCAGTCACTCCCTCGCGGCCGGCCTTGCATGACCGGATAGACCGTGGTGAAGGGAGCCATCAGGCCGTCTGGATGGAGGAACAGCTAAGTCTCTACCTCTTTCGGAGGTAGAGACCACAGGTACCCTGACAATGCTTCCTTCCGCAGACAAGATTTATGGGGATGCTGACTTCATTTTCCAGCAGGACTTGGCACCTGCCCACACTGCCAAAAGCACCAAAGCCTGGTTCAATGACCATGAGATCACTGTGCTTGATTGGCCAGCAAACTCGCCTGACTTGAGGATAATCTAAGGGGCATTGCCCAGAGAAAGATGAGACACATGAGACCGAACAATGCAGAAGAGCTGAAGGCCGCTATTGAAGCATCCTGGTCTTCCATAACACCTCAGCAGTGCCACAGGCTGATAGCTTCCCTGCCACGCTGCATTGAAGCAGTAATTGACAAGTAATGAGTCCATATGCATGCTTACACTTTTCAGAGGTCTGATATTGTTCTATGTACACTCCTTGTTTTATTGATTGCATGTAATATTCTAATTTACTGAGATTGTGGATTTGGGGTTTTCATGAGCTATAAGCCATAGTCATCGCACTTATGACAAATCACGGCTTGAACTATCTTGCTTTGCATGTAATGCGTCTATCTCATATATTAGTTTCCCCTTTTACGTTGCATTACTGAAATAAATTAACTTTTGCACGATATTCTAATTTTTCGAGTATCACCTGTATATCTTACAATGTATATCTTTGTATTTTTTTTCACATGGAGAGTGTGTTGGGGATTAAGTGTTTGCAATATATAGATAGTGTTGGTGCATTTTTGGGCGACAGCAGTGTGAATAGGTGTGTGATTTTTGTTGTGTGTGTATTTTCATGACTACTGCTAGTGGCGCTCATAGTATGGACTTTTTTATAGAAATCTCTGAAAGTCTCTTAGAGCTGTTGGAGACTTCTAAGGTGTGTGCATGCTTTGTATCCCACACCAGACTGGTACATGCAAGTTAGAAGAATACTATTGTGTTAGGAATAGAAACCTGTATTCCTAACACTATACTGCTCCTGTTCCTAGTTTCATTTAGTGCTGATTTCCTTTTTCCATTAAAATTAACAAAATAAAGGTTATATTTACCTGTTTCCATCACCGAGACTCTCTAAGAGCTGCTCATCTCTCCACCTCCCACAACACCATTGAGAAGGCATGGCTTTCTTTAGTAATGGTCCGTGATGTGATTTGCATGTGTGGAAAGCACTGCATGCACATCATGTACTTCTCATAGGGAAACATTGAATACAATGCTTTCCTGTGAGCTTCCATGTCACATGAATGTGTTTTACTCGATAATGGCAGTGAAAGAACTTCTGGTGTCTGTCCCTTCAATCTAAATCCTGAAGTTAAGCATTCAAACTAAATGAACACTGCACCCAGACCACTTCAATGAGATGAATTGACCTTTCTGACTTTAGCGGCCCTTTAACCCCTTAAGGACCAAACTTCTGGAATAAACACATGTCATGTGTCCTTAAGGGGTTAAGGTACTATACAAACAAGTTGTACTTTTCCCTGTGATGTATTTGAACAGAGTAGTAGGATTTCTACAAATTGCTGCAGATGTAAACAACAAAACGCAAGGAGTTAAAGACAGGGGACTCCTCGCCTTCGTTACCAATGAAAAGGATCTCAGCTTACTAATAGACATGTGCACAGAGATAAAATGTGTTTCAGGGGTGGAGCCTAGCATCTGAAGCGGACGGTCGCATGGCCGTCTAGCTCCGGACCAACAAGCGAAATAACTCACAATACCAGCACTTAAACCCTTGCCAAACCTTACAAGGGGAGACCCCGAGATTCCACGGGCACGATGGGCAGGAAAACCAAAAAGGTAAAACCCGACAAACCCCGCCAGGGCATGGACATCGGGGAATTATGGCGGCAGGCACACGACGCTGCAGGAGCCAAAATGGCGTCCCTGCATGGCGGCTGTTCCGACTTCACTGATGGGTCGTCGGACGAAGATGGGGGAGACCTCTTGCTGCCCATGCCGACCCCGCAAGCACCACAGACAAAACCGCCCACAAAACTCCATACCCCAGTGACCATGGAGGCAATTGGGGCCCTCATGGCGGACCATCACAAAAAAATAGCGGACGACGTTGCCCTGATTAGAGGGGACATTAAGGGCATTACCAACAGATTGACTGCAGTAGAAGCCACCTCTACCAGCCAAACTAAACAGATTGCAGACCTCCAGACAGCACTAAGGGACCTGCAACATAAAATTTGGCAACATGAGCAATAAATTGCCGCACACGAAGACAAGGCCCGACGGAACAATTTAAAACTACGAGGGGTCGCAGACGCCATCCCCGAAGCTGAGTTGCCACATCTTGTCAGGAGATTACTCGCAACACTACTCACCCCAAAGGCAGCAAAGGCGACCGTTTTGGAAGGTCTGTTCCGCATACCGCGACCTGCCTCGGCCCCACCAACTGCAACAAGGGACCTGATCCTCCAGTTCCAGTCATTCAGGGACAAACAAGCGGTCCTAGAAGCTGTTAAAGGTCAACCTGCATACTCCTTCGAAGACATGTCCATATCGTTCTACGCGGACCTGTCGGGTGGAACACTAGGGTGGAGGAGACAAATGAGTCCATTCACGGCTCTCCTGCGCCTCCAACAAATCCGGTACCGATGGGGTCCGGGGCGCACCCTCACTATAGAAGCTGGAGGCAACAGGCATACCATCCGCGACTTACAGGAGGCAACTGAGAAGCTGAGCCTGCTTGGCCTCCCCCCGAACGCAATGGCCCAGCTGACACGTCCAGCAGGCCAAGTATACCCACTGGGGAGACATCCTGCTGAAGCCCCGGAGTTCGTGCCCCGGAGAACACCCGCAGACCCATATGCCAAAGTCACAACTTGATAACGGACGTATCTTGGAGGTCTACCACGATTGGCTGAACGACACCGTGCGTACCTGCCGATGACTTGTGGACTGAGACAGTCTGTGACACTCTTAAGTACAATACGCTATGTGACCTTTTATATTTTTTACATGTTTTTTCATATTTTTAGTTTCCTCTCATCTAATCTCTAGTTATGTTCGTATATATACATGATCCCTCTAATGTCATGTTTTTATTTTTGATGTTATAACCGCGGTGGGCCTATGCACACACGCCCTGACAGCCGACTATACTAGCAGACACTAGCCGGTCGACCCCATCGACCGTCCGTATACTTACTTAGTGAGATTTCTGTATACCCAACTGATGTGGTATTATCCACACGTAGCCCTCACACGTTGCGGGCATGCTATACCTACAAGACCCCGGTCTTAACCTAGGGCATACTTCCAAGTATGTTCCCTTCATTACTTGCCCGATCACACATGCAAAGAGGGAAGCCTCTTCCGAGATATTGACTACACTAGCCCGACAGCATATACAATACAGGATGACCAGGGCCGGCCTTAGGGGTGTGCGAGCTGTGCGGCCGCACAGGGCGCCATGGAGCAGGGGGCGCCGTGCGGCCGCACAGCCGATTTAAAAAAAAAATAAAAATTTTTTTTTTTTTTACAAAATTTGCAGCGGGGGCGGAGCTTACCGTGCGGCAGGGGCGGAGCTAAAAGCGCCGGAAAACGGCTGCAGGGGAAGCAGGAAGGAGTCCCTGCTTCCCCACCAAACAGTCACCAGGAGCTGCACTGCCTCCACAATGAACTCCACAGGTAACTGTGGGATTGTCAGGTGAGTGTGATTCTCTGCCTGTGTGTATTACTGTCTGCCTCTGTGTGTGTGTGTGTATGACTGTCTGCCTCTGTGTGTGTGTGTGTGTGTGTATGACTGTCTGCCTCTGTATGTCTGTGTGTATGACTGTCTGCCTGTGTATGTCTCTGTGTGTGTGTGTGTATGTATGACTGTCTGCCTGTGTGTGTCTCTGTGTGTGTGTGTGTGTGTGTGTGTGTGTATGTATGACTGTCTGCCTGTGTGTGTGTGTGTGTGACTGTGTGTGTGTGTGTGTGTGTGTATATGACTGTCTGCCACTGTGTCTGTGTGTATTACTGTCTGCCTCTGTGTGTGTGTCTGTGTGTATGACTGTCTGCCTCTGTGTGTATGACTATCTGCCTGTGTGTGTGTGTGTATATATGACTGTCTGCCTCTGTGTGTGTGTCTGTGTGTATTACTGTCTGCCTCTGTGTGTGTCTGTGTGTATTACTGTCTGTGTGTGTCTGTGTGTATTACTGTCTGTGTGTGTCTGTGTGTATGACTGACTGTCTGCCTGTGTGTGTCTGTGTGTATGACTGTCTGCGTGTGTGTGTGTGTGTGTGTGTATGACTGTCTGCCTCTGTGTGTATGACTGTGTGTGTGTCTGTGTGTATTACTGTCTGCCTCTGTGTGTGTGTGTGTGTGTGTATTACTGTCTGTGTGTGTCTGTGTGTATGACTGACTGTCTGCCTGTGTGTGTCTGTGGGTGTGTGTGTGTGTGACTGTCTGCCTGTGTGTGTCTGTGTGTGTGTGTGTGTGACTGTCTGCCTGTGTGTGTGTGTGTGTGTGTATGACTGTCTGCTTGTGTGTGTGTGGGTGTCTTCCTGTGTGTGTATGGCCGTCTGACTGTGTGTGTGTGTGTGTGTCACATACAACCAATACACGCATATCACACACTGTTAATATACCCATTACAAATATCACACATAGCATACATATCACACACAGTCATCACACGTACTATTACATACACAGACAACACAAACATAACAGCATACATGGATGACGGGGGGGGGGGGCGCTGTGAAGATTTTTCGCACAGGGCATCTAAATGCCTAAGGCCGGCCCTGAGGATGACGTATATCACGAAACTACTTTAGGAGTGAGACATCGCATGACTACGTTCTTATATGCTCACTAACATGATTTTTTTTAATTTATTTTCTTTATTGTTTCCCACTGCTTCTTGATATCCTCTTTATATCCATTAACTATGCTTTGAAGGTACTCAGGCTTGAGCGCCATATTACGCATGAACCCATTTATTACACGTATCGACATGCCAACCCTCATTTACTATGAGTCTGACACCCCGACAGTTGCTTTGATTATATGAACCGACACTCGGGCGCACTTTTACAGGTTATAGTGCTGCATACTGTTCCTTTGTATAAAACTATTTTTACCTTTTACATTCTACTACGGTATTCTTATGCATAAAACCGGTTTTAACTGTTAAAATGTGCATGATACTCTGTGCCCCGCTTGTATCGCGTGGGATAAGCTGGAGGACTGCCTTTGGGGCACCTCTCGCCTACTTATGTTACATCTATGCGCTACAAAAATAAAGAATTACAAAAAAAAAAAAAATGTGTTTCAGACAAACCACTTCGTCCAAAATTAAAAAAAACAAAAAACAAATGCAGAATTTTGTTAATAATCAAAACATGGGGAAATTAATCAAACAAAGCAAAAGGGCACGGAAATAGGCCAATCAGTGTACTGCAAAATATATTATATAAATATTATGTGTATACTGTGCAGTACACTGAACCATTTGGTTCACAGATCAAGTGCGAACAAGTAACAAATAAAGGGAAAAATAAAAGAAGCAGTAAAAAAAAAATCTATATTGATATATTTAGATAATATATATTACTTTAATATATAAGATATAAATAAATCTAAACTGGGAAATATGATCTACAAAATACATAATAATACATATACAGTAATAGCACATATCTCTTTTATTCCAATAATATCTTAAAATGGCTAGAAATATTGATGGAGCTCACTTATTATCTAAGTGCTATGGTAACAGGTAGGCATCGCAGAAACTTCTGAAAGTGAAAGAGTTAAACATTTTAATGTGCAAAACCTGTAGACGAGCCGGAATAAGAAGTGAATACGTTGACATTCATTAACTTGTCTATTTAGCATCTTAGGTAGGAGGCCGAAAAAAAAAATCACTTGCCATATTAAGAACAAAGAGTGGTTTACCATTCAAAAAGATGAAAGTGGGCAAGAAGCCGTCTTCTAATAAGTAAAAGGAAATGTTCCCACCAGTAAAAAGAGATTAGCAAGATTGGAATGGACGTAAGTTGCAACAAAATATGTGCTGCATTCATTCAAAAAAAATCATGCATGAGATTTTTCTTCCTTATTATAAGAAAGAAAAAAAGGAAAGTCTTTAGGATTTTCTACAAGCCATTATACCTAACAAGAATACAAAGCTGCATGGAAAGTAAAATTGTAATTATATAAAGAATATCTAAATGAATATAGTAATAATGTTACTCTATAATACATCAGAACCTGATTGCTCTAGCTATATTAGGCTTCCAAAGTACACATAGCTTTATCCCTTATAATCTATTTAAGAACGTTAGCCTATACTAGCCAATCATGTTTGTTTTAGAAGTCTGTAGCCATTGCCTTGTTGTTTTCTATATAGTAATGTAAACCTCTCCAAAATGTCTGCCTTGTTTCTAAAAAGCCAACATACCCATTTTACATTTTATTTGCCCAATACTTTCCTTTTTTAAAAGGTGTTCTTGTTGGGGCAATATCTGTGAAAGAAAGCAGGAGAACCATCTGTAGTGGTATGTACCAACAACTGATTGTCAGCTGACTGGAGAGACCCTATTTTACATATATTTATCTATCTACTTTTGTGTAAGCTAATACTGTATATACTATGGCTAGTGATGTCCCGAACGGTTCGCTGGCGAATAGTTCCTGGCGAACATCGCTTGTTCGCGTTCGCCACGGACAGCGAACATATGCGCTGTTCGGTCCGCCCCTATTCATCAACATTGAGTAAACTTTGACCCTGTACCTCACAGTCAGCAGACACATTCCAGTCAATCAGCAGCAGACCCTCCCTACCAGACCCTCCCACCTCCTGGACAGCATCCATTTTACATTCATTGTGAAGCTGCATTCTTAGTGAGAGGAGGGACAGTGTAGCTGCTGCTCATTTGATAGGGAAATTGATAGCTAGGCTAGTGTATTCAGTGTCCACTACAGTCCTGAAGGACTCATCTGATCTCTGCTGTAAGGACAGCACCCCAAAAAGCCCTTTAGAGGGCTAGAACATCAGTCTGCTTTTTTCTTTTTTTTTTATCTGTGTAATGTAATTGCAGTTGCCTGCCTGCCAGCCTATGTGTCAGGCTCACAGCATATACTGTGCCCACTTGCCCAGTGCCACCACTCACTGGTGTCACAATAGCTTGCATTTAAAAAAACAACAACTTTTTGGAATGTAATATAATAGCAGTCAGTTTTCTTCACGCGTGTGCGTTTCAGGGCCTGCCCAGTGCCACCAATCACTCACTGGTGTCCCAATAGCTTGCATTTAAAAAAAACAAAAAAACTAAACCTTTTGGACTGTAATATAATAGCAGTCAGTTTCCTTCACGAGTGTGCGTTTCAGGGCCTGCCAGGGCCCAGTGTCACACCAGTGCAACTCATATCTGGTGTAACAGTAGTGTACATTTAAAAAAATATATACAATTTTGACTGTAATAGATTGAATAGTAGATAGTTGGCTGCCAGCGTGTGTGTCAGGCTCACAGCGTATACTGTGCCCACTTGCCCAGTGCCACCACTCATATCTGGTGTCACAATAGCTTGCATTTTAAAAAAACTAAACTTTTTGGACTGTAATATAATAGAAGTCAGTTTCCTTCACGAGTGTGCATTTCAGGGCCTGCCCAGTGCCACCACTCACTCACTGGTGTCACAATAGCTTGCATTAAAAAAAACAAAAACACTTTTTTGACTGTAATATAATAGCAGTCAGTTTCCTTCACGCGTGTGCGTTTCAGGGCCTGCCAGGGCACAGTGTCACACCAGTGCAACTCATATCTGGTGTAATAGTAGTGTACATTTAAAAAAAAAAAAAAAAAATGTTTGACTGTAATAGATTGAATAGCAGTTAGTTGTCTGCAAGCGTGTGTGTCAGGCCTACAGCGTCTACTCTGCCAACTTCTGCCACTGCACAGTACCACTCATATCTGTTGTCACAGTAGCTTGCACGCATAGTACCAGTAATCGAAAAAAAAAATTACAGGCAGAGGCAGGCCACCCCGCAGGGGCCGTCGTGGTCTATTTCTCCTCTGTATATATTAAGGAAGAACCCATGGCAATAGATGTGCAAATGATTGCTACTAAAAACTTGCAGAATAATTGTAATTGGTTAACTCAAGACAAGGTGCTGCAGCAACTAAAGAAAGTTCATATAAACAAAGCTCCAGGGCCTGACGGTATCCATCCACGTGTACTTAAGGAACTAAGTGTAGAAATAAGTGAACCTCTGTTTTTAATCTTTCAAGATTCTTTTCTTTCAGGAAGTGTTCCGGAGGATTGGAGGAAGGCAGATGTGGTTCCTATATTCAAAAAGGGCTCAAAATCCTTGCCTGTAAATTATAGACCTGTGAGCTTAACTTCTGTGGCTGGTAAAATATTTGAAAGGTTATTAAGGGATAATATTCAAGAATTCCTTTAGAAGAACATGGTTATCAGCAAAAATCAGCACGGTTTTATGAAGCACAGGTCATGTGAAACTAACTTTATTGCATTCTACGAAGAAGTAAGTAGAAGTATAGATCAGGGTGTTGCAGTGGATGTGATCTATTTGGATTTTGCCAAGGCATTTGATACAGTTCCACAAAGAAGATTAGTGTTCAAACTCAAGGAAATCGGTCTAGATGAAAATGCTTGTTCTTGGGTAGAACATTGGCTTAAAAACAGAGTACAAAGAGTTGTCGTTAATGGTCATTTTTCAAGCTGGACAGAGGTGGCAAGTGGTGTCCCTCAGGTGTCTGTTCTGGGACCCCTTCTATTTAACATGTTTATAAATGATCTTGAAGACAGCATTGAAAGTCATGTTTCAGTGTTTGCAAATGACACAAAACTTTGTAAAATAATACAATGTGAGCAAGATATTACTTTGCTGCAGAGGGATTTAGATAGACTGGAGGACTGGGCACTCAAATGGCAGATGAAATTTAATGTTGAAAAATGCAAAGTTATGCACTTCGGCGTAAAGAATACACAAGCAACGTATACCCTTAATGGAAGCGAATTAGGGATAACAACACACGAAAAGGACTTGGGAATTGTTATAGACAAAAAACTATGCAACAATGTGCAATGTCAATCAGCAGTGGCCAAGGCCAGTAGGGTATTGTCATGCATGAAAAAGGGCATTCATTCTCGGGACGAGAATATCATTTTGCCTCTTTATAAATCACTGGTAAGACCACACATTGAATATGCTGTGCAATTTTGGGCACCTGTTCTAAAGAAGGATATTATGGCACTAGAAAAAGTGCAGAGGCGGGCTACAAAATTAATAAAAGGAATGGAACATATCAGCTATGAAGAAAGGTTAACAAATTTAAACCTATTTAGTTTAGAAAAACGTCGCCTGAGAGGGGATATGATAACATTATACAAATATATTCGAGGCCAATACAAACCATTGTGTGGAAATCTATTCACAAACCGGACTTTACATAGGACACGAGGTCATGCGTTTGGACTAGAAGAAAGAAGATTTCGTCTAAGGCAAAGGAAAGGTTTTTTTACTGTAAGAACAATCAGGATGTGGAATTCTCTGCCTGAAGAAGTGGTTTTATCAGAGTCCATACAGATGTTCAAACAGCTACTAGATGCATACTTGCAAAAACAGAATATTCAAGGATATAATCTTTCAATGTAGGGTAATAACTGCTTGATCCAAGGATAAATCTGACTGCCATTCTGGGGTCAAGAAGATTTTTTTTCCTAGCTTTTTGCAAAATTGGAAGTGCTTTAAACTGGGGTTTTTTGCCTTCTTTTGAATCAACAGCAAAAATCATGTGAGGAAGGCTGAACTTGATGGACGCAAGTCTCTTTTCAGCTATGTAACTATGTAACTATGTAACTATGTAACTATGGTGCTGTGATTCCCTTTGGCTCTAGAATAATGCCCAGTGTTCAGAGGCCACGTACCCTGAACTTGAAAAGTTCTGAGGACATAGTTGACTGGCTAACACAGGACACCCAATCTTCTACAGCTTCCGCTCGGAACCTTGACGCACCATCCTCCTCCAGCTTAGCTTCGGGCACCTCTCAAGTTACCACTCGCCCGCCTTCAGCCACCACCAACACTAGCACCACAGCCGCTTCACTTGGTATGTCAGAGGAGTTATTTACACATCAGTTGGAAGAAATGAGTGATGCGCAACCGTTATTGCCAGAGGATGTAGATAACAGGGATATGTCTCAGTCAGGCAGCATTACACACGTACGGTGTGATGATGATGATGTTGTACCCGCTGCTGCTTCCTTTGCTGAGTTGTCAGATACAAGTGAAGCGGTTGATGATGACGATGCGTCCATGGATGTCACGTGGGTGCCCGCTAGAAGAGAAGAAGAACAGGGGGAAAGTTCAGATAGGGAGACAGAGAGGAGGAGGAGGAGACGAGTTGGAAGCAGGGGGAGGTCGTCGCAAGGAGCTAGTGGCACAGTCAGACAGCATGCATTGGCACCCGGGGTCATCCAGACAGCACGCCAATCAACGCATGCTGTTGCCACCACCAGAATGCCATCATTGCAGAGCTCAGCAGTGTGGCATTTTTTTTGTGTGTCTGCCTCTGACAACAGCGATGCCATTTGCAACCTGTGCCAAAAGAAACTGAGTCGTGGGAAGTCCAACACCCACCTAGGTACAACTGCTTTGCGAAGGCACATGATCGCACATCACAAACGCCTATGAGATCAACACATGAGTACAAGCAGCACACAAACTTAAAGCCGCCATACTCCTCCTGGTCCAGCATCTTCAGCCACGTTAACCACTGCTGTCCTCCTTGCCCCCTCTTGCCCCCTCCGTCTCTCGCCTTGAGCAGTTCCTGCTCATCTGTCCACAGTCAGGTGTCTGTCAAGGACATGTTTGAGCGTAAGAAGCCAATGTCACAAAGTCACCCCCTTTCCCGGCATCTGACAGCTGGCTTGACTGAACTCTTAGCCCGCCAGCTTTTACCATACAAGCTGGTGGAGTCTGAGGCGTTCAAAAAATTTGTAGCTATTGGGACACCGCAGTGGAAGGTACCCGGACAAAATTTCTTTGCACAAAAGGCAATCCCCAACCTGTACTCGATTGTGCAAAAGGAAGTCATGGCATGTCTTGCACACATTGTTGGGGCAAGGGTCCATCTGACCACTGATACCTGGTCTGCAAAGCATGGTCAGGGCAGGTATATCACCTACACTGCGCATTGGGTAAACCTGCTGACGGCTGCCAAGCATGGAATGCGTGGCTCTGCAGAGGAGTTGGTGACACGGCCACGACTTGCAGGCAGGCCTTCTGCCACCTCCTCTACTCCTCCTACTCCATCCTCTTCCATAACCTCCTCGGCTGAGTCCTCTTCTGCTGCTGCATCTTGCTCCACATCAACGGCACCCCCCAGCTCCCCAGGTACTGTTCCACATCCCGGATACGGCAGTGTCACGCCATCTTGGGCTTAACTTGCCTGAAAGCAGAGAGTCACACCGGACCAGCACTCCTGTCCGCCCTGAACGCACAGGTGGATCAGTGGCTGACTCCGCACCAACTGGAGATCGGCAAAGTGGTTTGTGACAATGGAAGAAATGTGTTGGCGGCATTGCATTTGGGCAAGTTGACACATGTGCCGTGCATGGCACATGTGTGTAATCTGATCGTACAACGCTTTGTGCATAAGTACCCAGGCTTACAGGACGTCCTTAAGCAGGGCAGGAAGGTGTGTGGCCATTTCAGGCGTTCCTACACGGCCATGGCGCACTTTTCCGATATCAGCGGCGAAACAACATGCCAGTGAGGTGCTTGATTTGCGACAGCCCGACATGTTGGAATTCAACACTCCTAATGTTCGACCGCCTGCTCCAACAAGAAAAAGCCATCAACGAGTATTTGTATGACCGGGGTGCTAGGACAGCCTCTGCGTAGCTGGGATTTTTTTTGCCACGTTACTGGACACTCATGCGCAATGCTTGTAGGCTCATGCGTCCTTTTGAGGAGGTGACAAACCATTCAGCGACATCATACCATTTGTTTTCTTCCTGGAGCGTGTCCTGCGAAGAGTGCCTGATCAGGCCGTAGATGAGCGTGAAGAGGAAGAGTTGTGGTCACCATCACCACCAGCCTTATCAGCATCGCTTGCTGGACCTGCGGCAATGCTGGAAGAGGATTGTGAGGAAGAGGAGTCAGAGGAGGAATGTGGCTTTGAGGAGGAGGAGGAGGAAGGCCAACCACAACAGGCATCCCAGGGTGCTCGTTGTCACCTATCTGGTACCCATGATCTTGTGCATGGCTGGGGGGAAGAACATACCTTCAGAGAGATCACTGAGGACAAGGAACAGGACATGAGTGGCTCGGCATCCAACCTTGTGCAAATGGGGTATTTTATGCTGTCGTGCCTGTTGAGGGACCCTCGTATAAAAAGGCTGAAGGAGAACGACCTGTACTGGGTTTCCACGCCACTAGACCCCCGGTATAAGCAGAAAGTGCCTGAAATGTTACCGAATTACGGCAAGTCGGAAAGGATGCAGCAGTTCCAAAATCTATGAAAAAGTATGCTTTACACAGCGTATAAGGGTGATGTCACAGCACAACGGGAATCTAACAGGGGAAGAGGTGAAAGTAATCCTCCTCCTCCCACAACCACGCCAGCAAGGACAGGACGCTTTACAGATGTGTTGTTGATGGAGGATATGCAGAGCTTTTTAAGTCCTACGCATCGCCACAGCTCTTCGGGGTCCACCCCCAGAGAACGACTCGACCGACAGGTAGCAGACTACCTCACCTTAACTGCAGATATTGACACTCTGAGGATCGATGAACCCATTGACTACTGGGTGTGCAGGCTTGACCTGTGGCCTGAGCTATCCCAATTTGCAATAGAACTTCTGGCCTGCCCCGCTTCAAGTGTCCTGTCAGAAAGGGCCTTCAGTGCAGCAGGAGGTATTGTCACTGAGAAGAGAAGTTGCCTAGGTCAAAAAAGTCTAGATTACCTCACCTTTATTAAGATGAATGGGCGATACAGTGGGCGATACATTCGACTAAAAAAGGGCTGATGAGGGGGACGTAACAGGGTGTCGAGGCTGCCGGCCCGCCGCGTGATATTTAAATCCCTAGCTTACCCCAGTACCTTGCCCTGTCGTGGTTTCCTGTTCCTGGTTTCCTGAGAGTGCTTTATCATTGTGAATCTGATTTCCTGGTATCCTGATCTTGACTTTTCCCTGGTTATTCTGAATTCTGGTTTCCCTGACTTGGCTTGTGTAAACGGTATTGTGTATTTTCTGGCTTCCTTGACCTCGGCTTTCCCTTTGACCATTCTCTGTCTCTAGCGTATTAGTCCGGCCATTCTAAGGTCCGGTTTACGCTCTGTCCTTTTATTTTCATTTTCTTGCCTATGTGTATGTTTACATAGTTTCTGCGTGCTGAACCACACTAGTAGTCGTGACATTGGGATTAAACTGATAAGAATAGTATTACTTAACACACCACTCCTATCTGGTGGCACATTAGATTGCACGCGCAGTTCCCCAAATTTGAAGTAGGAGGACCGACCAAGCATCTTTTTCCATCTCCCGGTTCCTAAAATCGATGCCTTATATACACGTCCCCTGATAGGGGACGTAACCGGGATTAAACTGATAAGAATAGTACTACTTAACACACCACTCCAATCTGGTGGCACATTAGATTGCACGCGCAGTGCCCCAAATTTGAAGTAGGAGGACCGACCAAGCATCTTTTTCCATTTCCCGGTTCCTAAAATCGATGCCATTGTAACCCTGTATCTCTTTTTTGCCCTTTTTTGCCCTGCTCCTGGCAACAAGCCGTAGCTAGCAGCAGTTACACCTTCTTCTGTGGCTGACAGGTATCCTGAGCCTCCGCTATAGTTGGGAGATCGGGACATCTTGTTCTGACGCAGTGCCTCCACTCAGTGCAACTTCTATTTATGGGGAACCCACCCCACTGAGTAGATGAGTACCCTCCACTTAATACCTCAGAGACATGAAATAAATACAGACATGGGAATAAACACTGTATTGTGGTCAAAGGGATACACATATAACAGCCACATATAACAACTCAGTTCCTGGCTAATGTTAAACACAGTCACAAGAGTCTTTAGCAGCAGGAATGCAGACAACAAACTTCTCTTATTAACATTAATAACTACATCTGAACAGTTAAACTTCTAGGTACCTGCAGGTAAATTATGTGCACAACGTTGGGGCCCTTAGGTGTAGGTAGTGCTACCCAGGTACAGTTATAAGGGAGAATCCTGAAGCAATCTCTTGAGACAGTACCTTTGAGTGACTTCTGTAACTGCAGATATTTCCAGAGAGATCCAGCAGAATGTAGGACAGCAGCAGAACAGCAATGGCAATCCTTTCTCTTCCTTCTGCTGGCAGGATGCAAGAGCTCATTCACACTCCTGCAGAAAGTTCCAGAATCTGCAGGGAGTTGAACATAAAATGACAGTCTTCTAATTCTCCTAGACCGTCTCCAACTTCTTGTAGTTGCAGTGCATTAGCCTTCCCCTGTTATTATCTCACTGTCCCAGCAGTAATAGACCATATAAACAGGTAGGAACACACTTTCTTTATAGCAGACTCGGAGAACATGGCTTCTCCCCTGTCCTCTTCTTCCTGCCATCCTAGCCCCTCCTCCTCACAAGACAGGGCAAAGGGCAAAGTTCAATATCTCAAAACTTAAAGTAAAAACAGTAAAATATAGAAGTCTGTTACATCCTCCCCTCTGTAGAATCCTTGTCTTCCACTGGCATGAGCAGTCCATCTGGTTTATAACTGTTTAACAAGATGGTACAATACAATCTAATACAGGGAAATTCTATCACTCAATATTTCAGTCAAAGTATGCAATACATTGATTAACTTAGTGCACGTGTGGGGGTTCTGAGAATATGTGGGTTCCCCAATGTTGTCATAGGTCAAGAATCTCAGGGCCCTCCGATTTCTTCTGCCTCTACCTAAGTTGCTCAGTGGTTGTCCACTAATATCTTCATTACAGGGTCTTTTGCCCACACCATTGGGAAGGGATCTGGTAGACAGAGGTTCAGATCCTCGTATAGAGTTAGAGTCCCTAACTGGTGAATAAGGGACAAAGCTGGGACTTTCAGGATTCAATCCAGATGAGGGGGAAGAAGGAGAAGGAGCAGAGGTAGAAGGGACCAACTGTGTTTCTGGCGCTGTCCGCCAGTCTCTGTCAGGACTGGAACCTGTAGCTTCTTCTTTATCATTGGTTGGTGAAGTCCCGCTGGGACCTTCTCCAGGGTTGTCTTCTGATAGGGGACATAATAGGGATTAAACTGATAGGAATAGTACTACTTAACACAACTTATAATAACGCAGAGAGAGGCAATGCAAAGAGAGAAGAGTCTGAAGAAGAGGAGTCAGAGGAGGAAGGTGGCTTTGAGGAGGTGGAAGACCAAACACAGCAGGCGTCCCAGGGGGCTTGTTGTCACCTTTCGGGGACCCTTGGTGTTGTACGTGGCTGGGTGGAGGAAGAGACCTTCAATTACATCAGTGAGGACAAGGAACGGGACATGGCTAGCTTGGTATCCAACCTTGTGCAAATGGAGAGTTTGCGTTTGTGCAAATGGGGAGTTTGCGTTTGTGCAAATGGACTGTTTGCGGTTGTTTGTGGTGCGTTAAACGGGGAGTTTGGTCTGTAACTGTGAAGCGGGCGTAACCCTTACACTACCTGATCGATACAACATCATACCTGATGTTTTAAAGCACATTATTCCAAACAATTTAGGAATGTTAGGTGATTTATGCCCTTTATGGATTAAAACCAGACTCTGCATCAACTATGTAATTTTCCATGGGAGTTTTGCCATGGATCCCCCTCCGGCATGCCACAGTCCAGGTGTTAATCCCCTTGAAACAACTTTTCCATCACTATTGTGGCCAGAAAGAGTCCCTGTGGGTTTTAAAATTCGCCTGCCTATTGAAGTCTATGGCGGTTCGCCCGTTCGCGAACATTTGTGGAAGTTCGCGTTCGCCATTCACGAATCGAAAATGTTATGTTCGCGACATCACTAACTATGGCAGGTACAGTTTAACAGCAACATATTAAATGTATATCGTTTTATGGTGGTTAAAATTCCAAGACAATCTAATTCATAAATAGCAAGAACAGAAGAAAGTGCTCACTAGCCATCTTGTAGATGTAATGTACATATACACATAGAAAAACATGAATTGTATTAAAAAGAGTGCACAAAAAAACTCTAGAAATATTTCTATACTCCTTATGAAAAGCTGTTCAATGGACATATATCATAAGGATAAACACAAAATATGATCCATAAATCATAGATAAAATAAAAAAACACAATGAAATATGGATTAAGTAGCACGCATTACTCTCAAGCCAAGGGAAGATTAGCGCCTTGTGTGTAATAGATCCTGAAGATTGTATTCTCTTCTGAAGGACTCACCACACCAGAGCAGACATTTAAATGCATTACATATCCCTGGTGTTGGAGATAACTGTGGGTATTTGCTGAGACTCAAAGTCCAAAACTAATAAAAATTAAAGTCTTCGATTTCTGTCTTCCAATAGGCTGCTCAATTGCACCACTCCACATTCACTGCCTTGTTCCAACTTCCTAGCATGTGAAGCAATGTGTTTCACCCCGCCCCTTAAGGCTTTCTCAAGTGCATTCACCATTCTCCTGAGTGTTCCACATATATATACTAGTGTTCCAAATACATAGTATGATCCCTTGATAAAAATGCTTTTTTTTTATAAATGCTTTATAAAAAAAAGTAAAATTACAGATAATATACCAATGAAGTTATAGTGGGTAAAAAAGTGATTGAAAAACCATTCCCCTTCCACAAGTAACACCAAGCCTTAATTGCAAGCCAGTAACAAGGACCATGCTGATGAGTTGAATTACCAGCAAACAGATGTCCATGAGGGGTTATCTTGCTTTGCACCTCCTTCCTGAGTTGTGTGTCTGTAACGAGAATATACCCCCACACGCAGGATCCAGCCAAACAGAAGACAGCACAGAGGAGAGATACGTCTACCGGACCTTAGAGTGGCCGGACTTCACGTAATAGGAGAAGTACAGAGTCAGGAACGATCCGAGGTCAAGGGCACAAAGAGACAGCGTAAACGAGAACTAGCCGGGGTCTGGTACACAGGAATCAGCAAGCCGGCAAACAGAACAGACAAGGATAAAGCGAAAACGAAGTCAGAATACAAAGCCAAGGTCAAATACGGAGAAACACAACTGAACACAACAAGCACTAAAGGGAACTGTAGCAGAAACCACAATAGGGCAAGGAACTAAGGGAAAAGGGTAAGTATAAGTAGCCTTCAAACTAATGTAATTGGCTCCTGTCACTTCCACACCCCCAAAAGGTATGGGGTGATTGGCATGACAGGAGCCAATGGGAGCCTTTTTGCAATTTAGGCTCCCGCTGTCTCTTTAAGAGCGCGCCCGAGACTCGCGGCGCGCTCTTAGCTGCAGGCGGGACACGTGACCGCATCTCGCGGTCACTGCCCGTCTTCCTGTTAGGAGAGTCGGATGAGCCGCGCGCGGCTCGTGCAGCCGCAGGACCGCGCGCGGCTTGAAGAGAGGACCGCGCCCGGCCCCCGGATAAGGTAAGTAACGCTACAGTGTCAAAGCTGTTGTATACTGCAGACATATACCCCAAGTAATCCATGTTAAAAGCAGAATATATGAGGCAAAAAGGTGGGTCTCATTTGCATATGCCCACCCAGAATCCCTTGCAGTAATAATAGCGCTGCAAATGTGAGATTTCTGTGGGAAAAAAACAAGTCTTATGGCTTAACTGGTGTGTGCTAATCTGTGCTTGACAATGTATTTAATATATATATATATATATACATACACACACGCATATACACACACACCCTCACACATAAAAAAGAAAGATATAGAAGGGAAAAGAGAAAAGCACCAAGCATCATGGATGCGCTATGATTTACGAAAGTGCTATTCCTAATATGTAATTATGTAACTTTCTCTCATATTATGTCATAGTATCATGCATTTCATATGTAACTGAGTAATTTTATAAATTCTTACTATCACATTTTTAGTAATCTGTATATTGCTTATTTAACATTCTTCAATAAATTATAAAAAAAAGTATGTACAAAAACAGATAGACAAGCAGAGATCAAGAGAGACAATCAGAGACATAGGATGGATGGAGGGTTATTGCATAACTAAAAAATATACACAAAGCCTTAAATAACTAAATTGGACTAAAATTAAGAAAAGTCCTCAATCCAGTTCATACGGAGCATGGAAAAGTATGAACTCTTCCTTGGAGGTCAAGAGTATTAGATTATAACATAACAGCTCATGCTAAGCAAATATTTGATTAAACCGTTTATCTCACAATGCAGCTGCAAAGGAAGTTGCAGTATGGTAGGGCACTGTGGTCAAAGAGAATGAATTTATTGTAATGAAGCATGCCAAGGAGATCTTTAAGAATTGCTGGCATATCCTCAGAGCGTGTGAGAAAATGTGTCTGAGCTCAGGAAGCAGATTGCAGTGGTCCATGTGGTGGCTATAATTTAGCTGTCGATACTACGTAGTCTTGTGATTGCAGATTGCAGTTAATGTAAAAGAAAATTTATGATGGAAAAATACATTTTTTTTGCTTTACGTGCCTTTAACAAATGACAGGGATATATAGATGACAGATATGGTTTTTCATTGATCTGGATTTTGAGGGAGCTCATTTAATAGATTAAAACAACACTAAGTCCATATTTGTTATATGATTAAGTAAATATACACACTGAGCATATATGAAAAGGCTTAATAGTTTGCTTTAAGAGTAATTTTGATTCGTGAGGTCACACGTGAATTTTACATCAAATCGTCCAGAATCGGATACTGCCTGCTTGCAAATCTGCGTATCCTCTAATTGCATTACTAACTGATATCTCCTGCAACCTACTAAACTAATACTACTCTGGAATGTCACTCTTTGCCATGGACTAACTACTGACTTTTTCTTATACTAATACGCAATTCTGCTGCTGCTTGTTCCAATTAGCAATTTCCATTTATTTAAAGGTACAGTACCTGTACTAAAATAAATATTTATCTCCACTCCTATTCAATAAAATAAATCCAACAGTTATCTGCAGTTGTGTTCCATATTGTTTCCAAGTTAAGCATTACAGAATAATTCAGCCTATCATCCCCAAACCAATGGGCAAACAGAAAGAGTTAACCAATGCGTAGAACAATATTTGCGATGTTATTGTTCTTACCTACAAGATGATTGAGTCACATGGTTACCTATGGCAGAATTTGCATACAACAACTCTATTCATACCAGCAGTAAAATTACTCCTTTTTTCTCAAATTATGGGCTCCATCCCTCTTCATTTCCTAACCTAACTATTCCTTCTTCTAACCCCACCGTTTCAAATCAAAACTCTTTTATGTCTTCCCTATTTCTGAAATTACGTGAAAATCTTAAACTCGCTTCGTTTAATCAGAAAAGGTTTTTCGATGCTAAAAGACAGCCTCCTCCTACTTATAAAATAGGTGATCTTGTATGGCTCTCCTCAAAAAACATTGCCTCCAACTGTCCCTCGAAGAAACTGAGTTCCTCTTTCTTGGTCCTTTCCAAATATTGTCAATCATCAACAATAACGTTGTTAAATTAAAGCTTCCACCTACTTTAAAGCTTCATCCTGTCTTCCATGTTTCCTTGCTTAAACCTCACCTCTCCGACCCTTTCCAGAGGGATGCTATCACTACTCCTGATCCTATTCTGGTACAAGGTGAAGAAGAATACGAGGTCCAAAGGATCCTGGATTCACGGATCCATCGTGGCTCCCTACAGTATCTCATTAGGTGGAAAGGTTACCGAATCGATGAGGACACTTGGGTAAACTCCTCTGTAGTCCATGCAAAAAGGTTGATTGCGGCGTTCCACAGACGCTATCCATCTAAACCTTGTTGTTAGCACCCTACGGGTGCTTCTTACGAGGGGGGTACTGTCAGGTCCCGACCTGCCGGCATCTCCGCTACCCTATGACTTCCGGGTAGACGGAGCTCGACCACGCCCCCTCTTCTGACGCGGTCTGCCCACGCTACATAGGGAGACCGCGCCAGATTCAAAGGGCTGAATTATTGGAAGCTTACCGGCAACCCGAATTCAGCAAAAGCGATTCTTCTGCCTCCACAGTGTACCGGAACCGGACTGGGAAACCTAGACCTACCTTCTCCACTCCTCGACCACGGATTAACCTAGACCTACCTTCTCCACTCCTCAACCACGGATTAATTCAAACACCAGCTCTTACCTGCAAGGTCCTTCAATTCCTCTCAGGGGAAGCTGAGCAAGCCTGGACTTCCACCACTACAAAAGATAAGTAGTACTTTCGTCCAGAATCGGATACTGCCTGCTTGCAAATCTGCTTATCCTCTAATTGCATTACTAACTGATATCTCCTGCAACCTACTAAACTAATACTTCTCTGGAATGTCACGCTTTGCCATGGACTAACTACTGCCTTTTTCTTATACTAATACGCAATTCTGCTGCTGCTTGTTCCAATTAGCAATTTCCATTTATTTAAAGGTACAGTAGCTGTACTAAAATAAATATTTATCTCCACTCCTATTCAATAAAATAAAACCAACAGTTATCTGCAGTTGTGTTCCTTATTGTTTCCAAGTTAAGCATTACACCACATGAGTTTGCTGCAGATTTTCCACCTTCGGCTGACATGCTGATAGACCTTATACAAGGCTTAAGAGTTGATTTAAAAAATTATTTTAAAAAGGACTTTGAAGCAATTTATGGCATCATGGATGACTTTATCAGAGAACAGAAGAAGTAGAAAACAGACTGCATTTACAGGAACAAGTACATCTGGATTTGATTGATAAAGATTGCAAGCTCATGTCAAAGCTTTTCCCAACCCAATTTCACTGTGTTTATAAATCTAAGTTTAGAGGTGCATCAATTTTCTTCAACAGGAATGTGGCATGCTTTACGGATAAGGTATTAACGGACAATGACGGGAGGTATCTGTTGTGGATAGGTAAAATCTATAATGTTAAGTACACAATTGTATAGATGTATTTCCCTAACACCGGGGTTGAAAATGATGGATCTGACAGAGAATTTGAGAGGTATTTTGGTAATGTGTGGTGATACGAATTTTGTCATGGATGGAGAGCTGGATAATGCTAGGGAAGACCCTGATCAATCCCATAGGAGAGACCGTAACAGACTGGCTGATAAATGTTCCAAATACATGATTGAATGTGGTTTGTATGATCCTGGGAGACTTATGCCTGAGGGTGAAAAATATTTTACTTATTATTCTGTTTCAAAAAACATGTATTCTAGGCTGGACAGGTTTATAGTTCAGAGTGCTTTAATCCCGCGCATATTGAAATCTGATATCTTAGATCAGTGATGGCGAACCTTTTTGAGCCAGAGTGCCCAAACCGCAATACATGCCAACTTTTGTTTCCTCAAAGTGCTAACACAGCAATTAAACCTGAATACTGAAGTTTAAATTTAGGATAAAACACCTCGTACAGTTGTCCGAACTAATTAACAACTTTTGTTTTAAAAGACGAGCACAACAGAGAGTTCAAAGATACACATTTTAAATAATGATATAAATAGATAAAATTAAGCTTATATTTATTAGTATCTCCAACAAATGCAATACATACACACACAGACTGCTGAATACATACACAGACAGACTGCTTAATACACACACAGTCTGCTGAATACACATACATACAGACTACTGAATACACACACACAGACTGCTGAATACAAACACACAGACTGCTGAGTACACACAACAGACTGCTGAATACATACACACACAGTCCGCTGAATATACACACACAGTCCACTGAACACACACACTGCTGAGTACACACAGACTGCTGAACACACCCACACAAACTGCTGAACACACACACACACAGACTGCTGAAGACATACACACACAGCCTGCTGAATACACGCACACACAGACTGCTGAATACACACACATACTGCATTGAGGGATGCAGTGTATGTGTTTGTGTAGGGTGCTGTGTGTCTGAGAGGTGCTGTGTGTGTGTGGTGTTGTGTGTGTGTGTGAGGGGTGTTGTGTGAGGGGTGTTGTGTGTGTGAGGGGTGTTGTGTGTGTGAGGGGTGCTGTGTGTGTGTGTGTGTGTGTGTGTGAGGGGTGCTGTGTGTGTGGGGAGGTAGGTGTGCTGTGCTGTGTGGGGGGTAGGGGTGCTGTGTGGGGGGTAGGGGTGCTGGGCATGGGTAAAGGTGCTGTGCTGTGGAGGGTAGGGGTGCTGTGTGTGTGTTGGTGTGTGTGTGGGGTAGGGGTGCTGTGTGTGGGTTGTGGGGGTAGGAGTGCTATGTGTTGGGGTGCTGTGTGTGTGAGGGGTGTTTGTTTGTGTGTGTGTGTGAGGGGTGCTGTGTGTGTTTGAAAGGGGTGCTGTGTGTGTGTTAGGGTAGGAATGCTGTGTGTGTGTTGGGGTAGGGGTGCTGTGTGTGTGGGGGGGTATGTGTGGGGGGTAGGGGTTAAAAAAAAGTATGCTAAATCTGTATCCCCCCTCCCTCCTGCTTAACTTTAATGAAGGAGGGGGGAGGGGGACAACCATCCCCGGTGGTGGTAAGTACTGCTTCCGGGTTGGGAGACAGGGGGAGGGATCTGTGAAGCAGCTCCCTTGTCCTCCCGCGCGATGCTGTGTGGAGCATTGCCATGGTAACGTGCGGCAACGCTCTACACAGATTGCTCGCGGGAGGACAGGGGAGCTGCTTCACAGATCCCTCCCCCTGCCTCCCGACCTGGAAGCAGAGTAGGCGCCAGCTGTTTTGGGCAGGCAGGTGCCTACTCTGCATTGATGGCGAATCTATGGCCACGTGCCCACAGAAAGGGCCCGGCTTGCCCCCTTTGGCACGCGTGCCATAGGTTCGCCATCACTGTGTTAGATATTAATTGGTCCGACCATGCTCCAGTTATAAAGCATATTGATGAAACTATATGTTCAGTCCCAAGTAGAACTTGGGAACTAGGTGAATATTTGTTAAATGAGGTTGAAAATAGGTCATTGACAGAGAGAGTTTTGGGTGATTGTTTCTCAGACAATGCTTTATCTGAGGTTCCTGGCGAGGTGACTTGGAATGCTCATAAGGCTGTGTTACAAGGTCAATTTATTTCTAGAGCGTCTCACCTGAAGAGACTTAATAATAACAATCTGAGAACATTGGGAAAAGAACTGTATAATTTAAAGATGGCAAATAAAATTAATCCATCGTGTTCCCTATCAGCAATGATAGGAGAAATCTAGGCAAAAATCCACAAAATTAATTTAGATCGTACATCTCTCATGGTGAGATGTCTTAAGAAAACATTTTATTTAGAAGGCAACAGGACCTTAACTCTTCTGGCGTCTAATCTCCGGTATGTGAATGCCCAGTCAAAAATAGCATATTTTACGATCAGGGGCAAAAAATATTTCATCCAATCAAAATTAGTGATCTATTTGTGGAATATTACAGCAAACTTTATAATCTAGAATTGAATTCGTAATTTTCCCAACCCTCTGAGGTAACAATTGATAAATTCTTAGATTGAGTGACATTGCCTCGGTTGTCCCCAGAAAACTTTGAAAGCTTAGAGTGTGACATAACAGCTGAAGAGATAGCTGAGGCAATCAAACTTATGCCATCTGGAAAGGCCCCTGGTCCGGATGGATTCATAATTTTATATAATTTATTGATACATTTACATAATAATTGATACATTTAAAGAACTATATACACTATCAGAAACTGACAAAAATTACAAGTCATTAGAATTATCAGCACTGGAAAAAGTTTTTTATATGATCCAAACAGAAAGATACAATATCTATGTGTTACTCCATTTACAAAACAAAACCTAAAGTTAAACTGAAACACAAGGTGTCATGGGAGGCGGAGTTGGGAAGACAATATGATCTTGAGGAATGGTTCAGTTTTTTTAAAGCATTAAAAGGAATTTCTTTTTGCACTGACCATTTCGAAAACCATTACAAAATGTTATATCGATGGTATCTGGCTCAGTCTAGACTGCATAATATGAACAATATGTATTCTGACCAGTGTTGGAGGGATTGTGGGGGTATGGGAAATATGGCTCAAATATGGTGGTATTGTCCCCAAATAACTAGATACTGGAAAATGATTCACGACTCGATTGTTAAAGTAGATCGGTCTATCAGTATATTAACCTCAGAACTTGCATTATTCCGTCAATAGAACAGATAGTCCGTCAATAGAACATATAAAATAATAATAGGCCACATCCTGATTGCTGCCATCTCATGCTTATCCCAGTATTGGAAATCCGAAAATGTATCATCACTTAAAGACGTTTTTAATTTGATCTTGGATAATAAATCACACAAACTGTCATTTAGGAAAATTATGCACACAGTTACAAAACTAAAATGTGATTGGGATAAAGGGTAAGAAGAAATTAAAAAAGTATATGGTTTATAAAAACGAATTCATTGTTATACTTTAGTATTGTACAATTATTGCTCATATACAACATTTTGTCTGCTACTAATATGGATGGATACCCTTTCCCTCTTCCAAGTCCCCCTTACCTTTCCTACCCCGAATAGAATGTTTATCTATTCATTTATAACTTGTTGAAAAATTTCTAACACTTTAATGAAAATAATTTGAAAAGAAGTGTAAATTCCCCCAGCCATCACAAGTGATGATTGGAGGGTATTGGATTTATCTGTGTAGAATACTGTACTCTCATGCATGATGGTGGTGCCCCCGAGGGACAGTTTCAAGCAAGTAGAGCTCACATTTCAGTACTCCCTACGACTGCCAGGGCTCTTTGCAAATTCTGAAAAGTCCCTAGATCAAGCATGTCAAACTCAAAGTCTGGCATGGGTCACATAAACAAGGTTTAAGTTAATGTGGGCCTCAAAAAAAACAAACCTTACATTTCATAATTTTGAAAAGTACAGTATGAAAAAAAACAGCGTCCCCCTCTACTAAACCACATCACCCCCCCTCTACTGAATCCCTGTCCCCCCTCTACTAAATCCCAGTCCCCCCATATACTAAACCCCAGCACCCCCATCTAGTCAACAAGCAGACTCCACTCACATTGCCGCTGTCAGTATGCGACTCCATAGTCCGGCCTCTGGTATACCCCAAATGACGCCGTCCGCACCCTGTGTCAAATCTGATCCTCCGGCTACTTCTTGAAACCCTGTGAAGGTGGAGCACGTCGTTTCGTGCCTCCATGCACCTCCAGGTACTCCACTGTCCAGTCGCAGCCAATGCAACACTGACCAACACACACACACACTCACTGATACACACACTGACAGACACACACAGACACTGACAGACACACACTCACTGACAGACAGACACACATACACTCAGAGACAGACACTCACAGACACAAACAGACAGACACATATACACTCACTGACAGACGCACAGACAGACACACTCACTGACAGACACAGAAACACACAGATAGACCAACTCACTGACAGACACGCAGACACTCACTGACAGACACACACACACACACACACAATGACACATACACTCACTGATACACACATACTCACTGACAGACAAACAGTCACTGACAGACACACACAGACATACACTCACAGACAGACACTCACTGACAGACAGACACACACAAACACACACATAGACATACATACACAGACAGACACACTCACTGACAGACACACACACAGACACTCACTGACAGACACAAACACACACACACAACTCACTGACACACACACACACACACACACATACTCACTGACATACAAACACTCACTCACTGACAAACACACACACACTGACAGACACACACTGACTGACAGACACACATACACAGACTGACAGACACACACACATACACACACACACACACACATTTACACATTCTTGCACACACATCGTTTGCTTTATTGCTCTCTACATTTGGGAGCTGATGTGGGGCCTCTGTCTGGGGTCCAGTGGGGATCTTCTATCTGATCCTCACTGCTCCCTTTTTAGTGATGCCATGTGCCAGAATATGACATGATATTCCAGCGCCCGGCTTCACTACAGACGGCAAGTGTGAGGAGCAGGAACACTGAGCTCCCTCGCTAGCCCTCCTCCCCGGCTGGGTAAAGTTTAGCAGAGTAGCCACCTGCAATGTGGGGAAAGCAGGTGACTACTCTGCTTTAACACCAAGCATGTACGGTTACCATTGTGGGCCGCGAGTTTGACATGCTTGCCCTAGATGGTAACAGTGCTGCTTTAAGACAGGGATTATTTTAGGAAACAGCTTGTATTCATGAAATGACACAAACACACACAACGTAGCATATTAAGCACAAAACAAGTAACACTATGCAACACAAAAAAATGGTCTGATGGCTCATGTGTCCTCATTTATCCTACATCTGAATATGTTTACCTTTTATCAGATCATGTATACCTTTTGAAGGAAGTTAAATGATATTTTTCAAGGTGAAATACATGCTCATTGTTAAACAATGTAGAGGACCTATAATGATATCAGCAGTTATCTCAAGGGTCAAGTACATTAGGGATAAGAGGAGTACTCTTCATAGTTGTAGAATGGAAAAGAGGTATGGAGCTATTTTACAAGGACAGTGCACCTTATTTCACTCTCATAATATTCATTGAATTCCAGTGTGAAAAGGCACCTATGCACATTGATAAAATAATAATAATAATAAAGTAGTCTTATTACCACTGAGTCTAAGTAAAATGCCTTTTGAGATTTGAGATTTTAGATCAAAACACAGTTTAGCCTTAATAGTAATTGGGGTACTGTGTATGTCTGTCTCTAAGATTTTTAAAAGTATGTTTGCTCATCAGTTTATTTAACAAATATTTATTTGTGACTTATTAACAATGAACTTAACATGTCTTAAATGTGCAATCAGAAGTAACAGAACTGTGTATTGTGTATTATTAATATTACCTTACACATCTGGGAAACAAATGTTTGCAATCTGAAATATTATTCCATTATTTAAATTTTATGTTACCAATTGTAGCTGGGTTTATTTTTATTTATGGGTTTGTTTGTTTTTCAAAACTGCACCCCTTTTTTTGCCAAATGAGCCCAGTCAACTTATAAATCAAGAGGGTGATGTTAAATTGTAATTTTCCTGGGCCTATCCAATTAAATCAAGTGTGGTATATTTTTACAATTATTAAAAACAAACAACTCGGGTGAATGCATTAGCTTAGTCTGTTCTATCTAGCTCAGTTTTTGTAAAGTGCTGATGATAGACTTAAAACACACTTGAAGTGATTGAGAACATTTTATCAAAGATAAGACATGTGATTGTTTTTTCCAAAACAGGAAGTAAGATTTTGAAAGCGATGACCGTCAGATGTTTCCTGGACACTAAACAATTTTGATACCAACAATCCTTAAACTGATCAACTATAAGATTTGGCAGAGGTTTCTGCTAATGTGATCAGTGAAGTATTCCAAATGTTAAATAAACATTGAATTCTACTGATGGACTTTCCAGATTGCGAGCATTTTATTACCGCAACCATAATGCCTTTAAAAATCTGATTCAGCAGATAAAAAAAAAATAATATATTTTTTTGAAAGTAAGATAGTAATAGTATATACAATGTATTAACATGTTAAACCAGTTCCACTGTGATTAGTTAACAGAATGGTCATTTTGAACATTTGAAAAAATCTATTGGTGGCTATTCACTAAACTCTAAATGATTGTCATTAAATCTGAATGGAACAACTAAGAATAAAATAGCTGATCTGTAAAATTCTCCAGTATCGCCATAGTGACAATTTGGATTTAAAGGAACAGTCTAAGCACCATGACCACTACAGCTTAAAGAAGAACTGTCTCAGCCCAGATTTTTTAAAAGTATGTTTGCTCATCAGTTTATTTAACAAATATGTATTTGTGAGGTGTGAAAAATAAAATTAATTATAGAACGCAACGCTATTTTTCCTATAGTTAAGTGCCTCTATCTTAGCTCTCTTTTAGTTATGTTTATAAGCTCTGTCCTTTGCACCTGGCAATCAGAAAATGGTTAACACACTTAATAGGTGATTTTCAAAGTTTGATTATTTGGTATAAATTTCAGAGAAATATAGACATGTGAGCTTAACTTATGTGGCTAAAAGTATTTGTCATTAAGGGATCATTTTCAGGAATTCATTGGGAAGAACATTGTTAGAAAAAAAAAACATGGTTTTATGAAACCGGTCATATCACACTAACTTAATTGCATTTTACGAAGATATAAGTAGTAACTGCACCTCAGAGGGAAAATTCTAGCATTAAACAAATATATTCTAGGCCATACAGATCATTGTCTGGAAATCCATTCATAAACAGGGCACAAGGACATAAAATCACCAATTTAGACTGGAAGAATGGTGATTATGTTTAAGGCAAACAAATGGTTTTTTTTAGAGTAAGAACCATAAGGATGTAGAATTATCTGCTTGAAGAAGTGGTTATATCAGAGTCTGTACAGAGGTTTAAACAGCAACTGGACCAATACTTGCAAAAACATAATATTCAGGGACATCATTTTTAATTTGTGGTGTAATAGCTTATTTTCCAAGGAGAGATCAAACTGCCATTCTGGAGTCGAGAAGGAATTGGTTCCTAGTTTGTTACAAAATTGGAAAATGCTTCAAACTGTTTTTTTTTGCCTTCTTTTGAACAACTGTAAGTAAATAAATAAATTGACAAATAATTGTATTGGAAGCTAATATACATCCCATTTTAAAAACGCATAGCAAATATTTTTTTTGTTTTGGCGAAGCCTGACTGCCGTGCAGAGTAGACGCGTGCTGAGCGAGTCCCCGGTTCACAAAAAACTATTCTCTTTCCAGCCAATGTAACTGTTTAAAATTAAATTATGTGACATGAGTGATGCTAACCCATTCAACATTGTTTCAAGAATGTGGAGGATTATTTACCAAATGGTGAATTGTAGTAACTTTTAATATATAGACCAAATTAAGTTGGGGGAAAAAAAACATGGATAATTCAGATTTTTTTCCCCCAACTTGGCTATTTAAATTTGCAAGGGAACTCTCATGAAACTATGTATTGAATTAATGCCAAATTAACAAGAGTATTACAGTATGTCCAGGTATATTTTAATCAAATTAACAATACATTTTAATAGACAAGACTTTCTTCTCTTCCTTGAGCCAGAAGTAACGTTAATCAATGTTAATCAATACTCATCATAAATTACACAGTAACCTGACAAGGAAAAACAAGTAGTGGGGTTAAATAGCATATAATGGGCCTGAAAGATAAATATTATTAAGCATGTAGTGATATAACAGCAAAATATACAATATATACATTTAGATAATGATGAAATGAAATAGTAATGACACCAAAATTCTGTTCTGTTACCAAGTTTTGTTCTTCTCGTATAGCAATTATGGTTTCTAAGATGGTTAACAATGCAATTCAATACAATCAGTAATATTTTTCTCAATGGCTTTTCATCCTTGTAGTACCCGTACAATACTCAGATCAGACGGTTCTTGTCTTAGCAGGATTAATCTTCAGGGAATACCGGTAATTAAAATGAGTGCGTCATAATAACATTTATTTATTTATTTATTTATATGTTCAATGAAAAAGTTTATTAAATTGTTCAATAGTATATACTTTTTATTTAAAAAAATATATATATTTTATTTTTGCAGTGCATATAGGAGTCACAGCAAGGTTGAGGTACCCCAACGGCATTCCTCAGGCAAATCAAGATGTATTACAAAGGGGTGATCGAAGATTCATGCACAATTTTTTATATTTATATCAGGCTAGAACTGGAAAGGTTTTGTCAAAGTAAGAGATACGATTTTAAACTACTGGGTCAGATAAGTCAAGCATAGTCACATGTAAGGTTCATTATAAGCATTTGCCTCGATATATATTATAGTCGCTTGTCCAGAAGTTTGTCTTGCTCTGCTTAACAGGAACGGTGAAGTACAGGGTTAGTTAGAGCATTATAGCATGAAATAACATAAAATGAGTGCTAGAGATTAAAGCATTGCTAATCAGGCTCAAAATATGTTGCTTGCTAGCAAGTTGGCTAGCTCAGGTGCAGGCAGAAGTTGGGTGTACACATTATGTTGGGCATATTGTGCAGCGTCCTTTGTGAGTGACGCGCAGTCCAGGCTGTGCGGTTTAACCAATCTCCATCTGTCGCAGTGTCGGTGCCCGGCACAGTAGCCGGTGGGGGTCCCCCCTATCGACGCTCCTCCATCTCTCAACTGGGATGAAGTCCGAGTGCATAGCGGCCCAAATCTCCTGTCTTGTGGTGAGAATGTCCTGTGCTTGTTGTCCGTTGTGGGGATTGCGAGCTTGCGGTGGCTGGAGGCCTCTGTCAAGGTGGTTTGATGGGTATAGGGAGGATCCCCTTCGCACCCCAGTACCTTTTTCCCAGTTTAGGATTATAGCTTGTGAAGTCCATTAGATTTTCTCCCTCTGTAAGTAGTACTCACGTAGGCATTTTTCGATTTGTATATTTGATTTACATTTCATTCATCCTATATATATCTAATGTTTAGTGCAACTTTGCCTGATGACTGATGCCTGTTGCATTTTATTTCTGTCTTTTGAGATTTTCACGATCGCATGAAGTGGAACGCATGTGCGTCATCGTGGATCGCCGGCGGGTGGAATGCATATGCGTTCCACGAAAAAACGGAAGTCCTTATTTGGTAATGAACTGATGAGGAAACCGGGAACAGATGACTTCAGCGTCCCTGATTGGGGGAACGAACGATAAGAAGACCTACAAAAGGAATTCTGGACTCTGGCATGATGTGATTTTTTATTTCTCCTGTTACTATTACATTGTATTTTATTGTATTTTATTTTGCTCCTGAGGAAGTCTCCATTGGGAGACGAAACGCGTTGAGCTGTACATCATTATTTATTTGGGTCTCCCATTCGGCTGAAACCGAGGAATACAGAGACTTATTGATGAGCTTTTTTACTTTTTATTTAGGTTGTGCATGAGTTAACGAGCAGATTTGCACTGCCACGATAGCTAGTGCAAACAAAGCAATAAACAATGGAAAACAACAGTGTGGCTTCATATACATTACACATTTTCTTTTTTATGATTGAGAAGTATTCAGTAGGCTAGCGATCGAGGTCTAGGCTAAGCTTTTCATACATTGTTACGTGGGGCTTTGCTATCTAGACTGATAATAGGTTAGTATGAGCATAATAGTAGAAATACAACATGCTTGGGTTTGAGCTAGAAAATGCGCAGATAGTGCAGATAGTATTTAGTTGAATAACATCTAGTGATGTCCCCCCTGCGATCCCTGGATAATCTAAGATAGGATTATAAATTCACTGGAGCATGTCTGCCCTATTGTGCAATCCGGGGTCGTGAGTGTAAGCTGTGTGTTGCATTACAGGGGAACCAGCAACGTGTAAAACAAAGCATTTGAAAATTAAAACAGTTAAGCATATCCCAACTAGATAGGACTGAGAATGATATTGTCCTTGGGATGTGGCTGCCACATATGATCCCGTCGCGGCTCCCTGTGGAATGAACGGGGTGATCGCCGTTGGGTTCCAGGTGCGTGAAGATCTGGAAACGGTAGTGGGGTCTTTACTGGCCAGACTGTCCTGTGGTAGACCCAGGGCTTGTAGTAGTGTTGCTGCCTCTTGTAAGTCATGTAGGAGGTGCGTGGAGTGTCCATGTGTTACCATTAGCGTGTGAGACATGCGCCAGCGGTAGCGTATGTTCTTCTGCTGTAAAAGGGAGGTGAGAGGCCTGAGGGACCTCCGCCAGGCCAGCGTGCTGTTAGAAAGGTCCTGGTAAAAGACCAGTGACATGCCTTCCATCTGATATGAGGACGCTCCCTAAAGGGCCATAAGGACTGCTGCTTTGTCTGTTCCAGACTTGAATTGGACCACTAGGTCCCGTGGGGCCATCACCGGTGCCTTAGCCAGTTTGGGGATGCGGAATAGGCCATCCAAATTCATAGCTTTAGCCTGCCGCTGTGGGAGTAGAGCAGCCGTTAGTCTTCTCATTAGGTGTGGTAGTTCGGCGGCCGGCACTTCCTCCGAGATCCCTCTAATTTTTAGATTATTTTGGCGTCTGGCATCTTCCTGTGCCTCTAGTTGTAAGGTATCCAAGCGTTGTGAGCCTGTGTGTGATGCTTCTTCTAGCATTCCGATGCGGCTTGTTAGACCTTGAAGGCCCCCGCGGATCGTGGCTATGTCTGCCTAGAGTGTGGTTTTCAGATCTGCAAGGAGTTCCTTTAGAACGGCCGTGGTGACCGGAGCTGTATCTGGTGTTGTCGAGCCCAGTTTTGGCTTTGGGAGTGCCGGTAAGATTTCATCCTCCCTGTCCGTGGAGAGTTCGTCAGAGAAATCTGAACAGCCGCCGACGAGGGCGGCCATTTTAGGCCCGTATGCGCCCTGTGCCTGCTTCCCCATTTCCCCGATATTCATTCCCATGGTCGGCTTGTCTGATTTGGACTTTTTAGATTTGCGCCCCATAGTGTTTGGGCAGGCGGGTACCAACCTCCGGGTCCAGTTAATGGCGGTACTGGTAGCAATTAATAGGTTTTTTGTGGCATAAAGCTCGGAGCTTCAGAGACATGCGGCCAGTCGCTTCAGAAGCTTAGCTCCGCCTCCGACTGAATTCTGTTTTAATCAACGCTATCTGCGTTTTTTCTCAGTGTAGATTTTTAGTTTCATTCAGGCGTTTTTAGTGAGGAGCTCTTCTGATGTGGGGCCGTTCAGCTCGGCTGCTAGGCTGCGCCCCCATAATAAAATTTACCGTATTTTTCGCTCCATAAGACGCACTTTTTTCCCCCTCAAAAGTGTGCACACTTCCTTTCAGTCCCGCCGGAAACCGGAACCTGAAATTGAAGTTCCAGTACCATGGTGCGCGCTGTTAAGCCGGCCCACTCGCTACAAGACAGGTAAGTAATTATGGGACAAGGGGAGGGGAGAGGGGGTGCAATATGGGACAAGGGGAGGGGAGAGGGGAACACTATGGGAGGAGGGGGGAACACTGTGGGAGGAGGAGAGGGGGGGAACACTGTGGGAGGGGAGGAGGGGGCAACACTAGGGGAGGGGGAACATGAGGGCAGGGGGGAACACAATGGGATGAGGGGGAGAACACTATGGGAGGGGGGAACACTGTGGGAGGAGGGGAGGGGGAGAACGCTATGGGAGGATAGGAGGGGGAACACTATGGGATGAGGGTGGAGAACACTATTGGAGGGGAGGGGGGAACACTATGGGGGAGAACACTATTGGAGGGGGAAAACACTATGGGGGGAAAACACTATGGGAGGAGGGGAGGGGGGAACACTATGGGATGAGGGGGAGAACACTATGGGAGAAGGGGAGGGGGGAACACTATGGGATGAGGGGGGAACACTATGGGATGAGGGGGAGAACACTATGGGAGGAGGGGAAGGGGGGAACACTATGGGAGGAGGGGAGGGGGGAACACTATGGGAAGAGGGGAGGGGACGGGGGAACACTATGGGAGGAGGGGAGGGGGGAACACTATGGGATGAGAACACTATTGGACAAGGGGAGGAGGGGGTTAGAGAACACTTGGACAAGGGGATGGGGGTTAAAGAACACTATGTGACAGGGGAGGGGGGTTAAAGATCATTATGGGACAGGAGAGGGGAGTGGGTGGTAAGGAACACTATTGGACAGGGGAGAAAAAAAAAATATTCTGAACAAACTTTCCCATAGTAAAAAACACTATGGGATAGTTTGTTCAAAATATTTTTTTTTCTTTGTTTCCTCCTCTAAAAACTAGGTGCGTCTTATGGTTTGGTGCGTCTTATGGAGCGAAAAATACGGTATATCCCAGAATATGCTTAGAATTGTGGAGATTATGCATGTATTCTTCTGGACATCCCCATTTAACATCACCCATCGCTCATGTTGGGTAACATAATGGAGATCTCCACCCACAATGTAAAACTGATACCTCTGCCATCCCAATGAACATGTGCAAAGAGTTTTAGAATAGTTCTACTTTGTTATAATATTTTGCAACTTGCATCCATTTATCGTCATATAACAATGTAATACTGACAGTTCAAAGTCAACTCAATGTGAATTTTAAAATTTAGGCAAAATAGCCTAAGTTTGTTTTATTTTCATTTTGGCTATTTTGACCTTAAATTTGAAATTCACTTTGAATCCACTTTAACTACTAGACAGTTTTTGTCTGACTTCAAAATCAATTTACAGTTTTAGGTCAAATAGATGATCTGAAAACATAGCTGCATTTTTCCAGTTTGGATAGCTTGGCCAAAAATGTATAATTCAATTAGAATTCTGCCCTGGGTAACAGCGTTGAGAGAGGTACACATCTAATTCTTCTTGTCCAATCGCTAGAGCTCTTAGCATGCAGGCTGGTTGGATGAGCTATGATGTAAAAATGGGTCAGGCTAACCCCCTGGCCTGTACCACTCAAGGTGCTTCTGAGATCCTTGGCTGCATGCCCTGAAAGCACTTTACACAGCAAGAGTGTATCTTTTTGTGGATATCTCCCTTGGGTTGTTAGAAATGTTAACCTGGGAACAAACTTGGAATGGCAAGAACTGAGCTCAAAACTGGAACTGTCCTTCCTAATCCTGAACTATTAAGAGGTAAGAACAATGCGCAGAAAAGGGATGGAGTGACTTGCAAGAGATAGCAAGGAGGGTTAGAGAGACTCGCAAAAGGGCTAGGGTTGTGGGTTCAAGGGAGCTTTGGAGACAATACAACAAGGGAGCCATATAATCTAGGTATATCAGAAATATATTTTTTTCAATCTTAAGATTAAAAATATATATAGCTGAAAGCTTTACATTTTCTCTCTCAATTCAATGACTTGTATAATACATTTTAATGCATTGTTATTAATAAATAAAGGGGAAAAAATGAATGCCACATCTCTGTCCTCATCATCACTTATATATAGGAAGTACTGGAATTGCAGTTAAAATGAGGAGTGGTAAAATACAACCTGTTCACACTGCTACACACATATACACGATTGCCAGGGTATGCAGCCATGTATACATGATTTTAACTATTGCAAATTAAATCTTTTTATGCAGCAGACCACCAGAGAATTGATAAAAGAGCCCCCTTTGTTGCAAAAAAGATAAGCATGAGAGACTCAGCTAAAAAAGAAAAACACAAAAAAGCAATCTACAAAGTGTAGGGAGGCTGGGGAGAATACATAATCTACCTCCCAACACTCAGCTCACCCACCATGCACATACAGTCACCTTGTCACTCACCTATTCACACTATTCTCCCCGCCCCCCCCCCACAAACACAGTCACCCTATTACAATCACCCACACACTCACCTTGTCATAGTCACCCTGACACTGTTACCCTGTCACACTCACTCTGTTACAGTTACCCATATATACACACAACCACCCTAATTCATAACCTCCTCCCCCACAGACATTAACTTTCCTACACACACAGTCACCCGTCTCACACAGCAATAAGCACAATGCACCCATCAAAACAACAAGCAGCACCCCCCACACATAGCACACTGCAAGAAGTTTCCCTACACACAGAGATACACATGCCCACAGAAATACACAGACATACACAAACACAAATGTGCATTCCATAAACAGTAATGGATGCACATACACTGACATATACTCACAGATGCATAAGGATACTCGCTGCCAGACACACCTTATCAGATACATACACAGTTACACAATGCCAGCTGTGCACATACAGGTAATAATACACTCTGCCAATCACGCAATGATGATTGTGTGTCTGTATCTGTCCATGTGTATGTGAGTGTTATTGTGTGTGAATGTATCAGATCATGTACATGTGTGCGTGTGTGTGGGTATCAGTGTGCGCTTGTATCAATGTGCTTGTTTGTGCATGTATATGTTTATGTGTCCAAAGAGGCAACACTGCTGTAATGTGGAGATGATATGGTATGGGCAATTTCATGGTTATGTGAGAATATATGTTGGGCTATTTATATATGCGTAACGAAACTAAAAGTACATTTAAAAATTACTTTCCACAACACCCAAAATACTTCAGTTTTGGGAGTGTTTTTATTTTTTTGCAAACCACATGGTACTGAAAGTAGACATCGTACATAATCCATACTATGGGTAAAGTACCTTCATTTTTGTCATATATATTATGTCTTGAATTTGCACATATTTTGAAATAATACCTAAAAAGAAAGTGCTAACTGTGAATTTTGAATCTTTGTGCTGTAGCGGTATTTTTAAAACAGGTGTTCGTTTGTGCGTTAAAGTAACATATCCAACAAATACAGTGTTCCGAAGAAACAGGAAAAACGGACACATCTGCGCTGGAGAAATAAAGATATAAACGAACAAAAAAATCCTATGTACAGACATTATAAATGATTGGGAAACAGGATTGTGATAAGCACAAAACCTCCGAAGCAGGAAGACAGCCCACACCCTGCTAAAAGGTCCAGATTTATAGAGCCCCTATTGTATTCTGTGGAAGTTTATGCATTAACTTCCTTCCTTTGGATTTCCTTCAGAAAGGAAATTATTTCACTAACCTAGAAAAGGTTATCCATGTACATTCAAAGCACAGTTCATTTTCTGACTGGTAAAAAAGCCAGTGTATATATATATTCACATTAAATTTTAGTTAGAGCCTTAAAGGATATTGTCTGATTGTTTTTAAACAGTTTCAATACTTAATTTTTGTTTATTGTGTTTTTCCAAATATTACATTAGGATCAAAAAAACTGTGAATAAATTTGGCAGTGAGTAATATAATATTTACATATTTTATAAAGGACTTAAATGTCCAAAATATTGAAGTGAGATACATGTAGCAGCAGTAACAGCATTCCACCACTGTAATTAATAAGTAGAAAGAGAGCTAGAAGGTTGTTTTATATTTGAAAAGTTGGAAGCGATGCTGAGCTTGTGCCGGAAAGCTAAATGCTGCATTGGAAATTTGTCACTGAGATTAAAGAAACACTATAGTGTCGGGAATGCAAACATGTTTTCAGACACTATAGCTCTAATAGTGATATTTAGGCCTACGGCACCCCTGTCAGCAAAGTAAAAGGTGAGTTTACTCAACTTTTTTCCAGAGCTGTGCGGGTCTCCCCCGCGGCTGGCCCCGCCCGTGCTCCGTCTCTTTGGCTGAGATCATCAAACTTAATAATCTGAGGCAATCCAATGTTTATCCTATAGGAAAGCATTGGGGAGGCTATCGTACATTTATGGCAAAACTATGCCCTGCGCCAATTTGAATCTCCTTATAGAGATATATTGAATCACTGCATCTCTATGAGGAAGTTCAGCACCTCCATGCGGGGAATGGAGACTCTGAACATCAGTGCTGCACATTTTGCAGCACTGACCCGTGAAGCACCTCTAGTAGCCATCTGAGTGATTGCCACTAGAGATGTTTCTAGGCAGTAATATAAACACTGCCTCTTCTCTGAAAAGGTGATGTTTGAAATAAAAAGCCTGCAGGAACATACTATAAACACCAAAACATCAACATTAAGCTGTAGTTGTTCTGGTGACTATAGTGTTACTTTAAACATCCAAAAAACAGATTGGTCATTAGGAGATTAAATACTAGCTGACTGGAGGAGGAATCCAATGTTTTAATAACAATAAAATTGACTAAAATCAGAGGAAATTTATTGGAAAGATGCCTGAAAAAGAAAGTATCTACATAGCTAACTTTGAAATGATATGTATATATGTATAGAAGAAAACTTCACTCACGTTCTTCCTTTTTTTTAAATCAGAATCTTTATTGGATATGCATTAAAAATCAACGTTTCAGTCCTACCTTGAGGACTTTCAAAATGCAAATACAATTACAGTCAAATATATAAGTGACAGATAAGTGGAAAATAGACTCACCACAGGTGCTGTGTATTGCCGGTGGTGTCCTAGTGGGTCACGGGCGCATGCGCATGAAAGCTACGCCCCCGGACATGACGTAATACCGTTTGTGCGCTGCTGTCATCTGTTGTATACAAAATCTACGCTGCCATGGTGACGGCCACAAGCTTAGAAGTGTACAGAGAGATATAATATACCCTCTGATCAGGACACAATCCGTGGTGTCTAATGTCAAGGTTGGATTCAAAATGCATTAATATAGTACAGTTAGATTAGAGGGTGAGGGTGCTGATGAGTTCCAAATGGACAAAAATGCATAGGGCCATAATTGGTAATTTGGTGAATTCCAATTGTAATCACTCTCTGAGCTAACAGAAAAGCTAACAGGAATATTCACTAAATGCCAGATGAACAAAATCCACAGAAAATTGCTGAATGGAATGGTAATTTTCCAATAGTTCCACAGTTAAATACATATATAAACTTGATTTAATACTTTTGAGTAAGCTTTGCAAATGATTTAAAAGTTTTGGATAAATGTTTGAAAATGTTATATTTACAAAAAATTCCATAGACTTTAACATTTTAAAAGCGTGTCCAAAAATATTAAATTGAGGCTGAAAGTCATCCAACCTTGAGTGGAAATGATTGGGTACAATGCTGAGAGCAGGTTTGCTGCTCACCCACACACATGCATACAGACAGACAAACACACATGCATACATATATAAAATGGTATAAAAGGGCATACAAAATAGCAATATAATGTGATTTCTTACATAGAGAGTATCTCACTCATAAAGTATAAAGCAAGGATTAGTTAGTGCCATTTGAACCTTGATTGACGGAGCAAATGCTAGTGTATTTGAAGTAAGGCTGAGCTTGGCAGTTCATTGATCCATAAAGTATTGTGTTGTGTTAATGATGCTGCAAGTTTCTGGGAAATATCAGAGATTTGTGTGAAAAAAGGTTCTGGTCCTTCTTTAATAGAGTAGAAAAAAAAGCACACGTTGGGAATATAAATTAAAAGGCGAAGAATGGAAGACAGTGAAGAATGGATGAATCAGAGAATGGTACTGAGAAAGATATGTAAAGTGAATAATTGTTCAAACAGGGAGCCTTTCAACTCAATTCCCATTGAGAAACCTGCAAATTAGACCTGGGTCGAAATGAATTGTTGAAGCAATGCAAATGTGATCAATTATGCTTTTCCTAGATTGAAATGAGTTTACTTTACACTTTATTAGCGTTTGTTTTGTCTCTGGTTGTTTGCATAACATCTAATTTCAAATTCATGAGAACACATTCTCACAGATTCCAAAATAGCTGCATTGATTATAAAGATTGTTCAGTAATTGAATTTCCCTGGCGTCTCCCACCATTTTAATAATCATTTATCTTTTTTTCCGCAATGCATGCAATCTCCCTGAAAATTTATTTTTGTTTTGTTTTATTAAATACAGTGTGCTAAGACAAGCCTGGTTATTTATCGTAAATTTAAACAGGGGCATTTGTAACACATGCCTAGAGCTGCAGTGGGCTGCAGTGTCTAAAATAAAGGCTAATGAATGATGTCTAAACATTACTAATTGCAGCCTAGAGGCAGTGGCGTACATACCAGGGTCGCAGGACCCTGCCCGGACCACCAGGGGGCCCGGCCGCCCCTGCGACCCGGTATGTATGCACTGTGGCCAGCCTCTTCTCCTGGGGGGCCCAGGAGTTGACCACCTCAGGGCCCCCTGAGGCTGACCCTGCTGTCACCCCTCGGCCGGTCCTGCGGGCGCGCGAGGGAGCACTCTCCCCTAAGTGCTTCCTCTTCAGCTCCCACGCGCACCGTACTGATACCGGAGCCGAAAGATGACGTCATGGCGTGCGAAGGAGCTGAAGAGGAAGCACTCAGGGGAGAGTGCTCCCTCGCGCACCCGCCAGCATGCCTGCCCGCCCAGTGACCGGCCGCCCTGGAGCCCAGCAGTACCACTGGACCCCAGGGAATCCCCTCAGCACTCCAAAAGGTAAGGAGGCTGGGGGGATAAAATAAAAAACATGTGTGTGTTAGTGTTACTGTGTGTGTTAGTGTGAGTGTTAGTGTGTGTGTTAGTGTGAGTGTTAGTGTGTTAGTGTGTGTTAGTGTGTGTGTTAGTGTGAGTGTTAGTGTGTGTGTTAGTGTGCGTGTTAGTGTGCGTGTTAGTGTGTGTGTTAGTGTGTGTGTTAGTGTAAATGTGTGTGTTAGTGTGAGTGTTAGTGTGTTAGTGTTAGTGTATGTGTTAGTGTGTGTGTTAGTGTGTGTGTTAGTGTTAATGTGTGTGTTAGTGTTAATGTGTGTGTTAGTGTGAGTGTTAGTGTGTTAGTCTTAGTGTGTGTGTTAGTGTGTGTTAGTGTGTTAGTGTGAGTGTTACTGTGTGTGTTAGTGTGAGTGTTAGTGGGTGTGTTAGTGTGTGTGTGTGTGTGAGTGTTAGTGTGAGTGTTAGTGTTACTGTGTGTGTTAGTGTGTGAGTGTTAGTGTGAGTGTTAGTGTGTTAGTGTGAGTGTTAGTGTGTGTTAGTGTGTGTGTTAGTGTGAGTGTGTGTGTGTGTGTATGTGTGAGTGTTAGTGTGTGTGAGTGTTAGTGTGAGTGTTAGTGTGTGTGAGTGTTAGTGTGAGTGTTAGTGGGTGTGTTAGTGTGCGTTTTAGTGTGTGTGTTAGTGTGAATTTTAGTGTGTGTGAGTGTTAGTGTTACTGTGTGTGTTAGTGTGTGTGTTAGTGTGTGTGTTAGTGTGTTAGTGTGAGTGTTAGTGTGTGTGTGTTACTGTGTGTTAGTGTGAGTGTGTGTGTGTGAGTGTTAGTGTGTGTGTCTGCTAGTGAGTGTCAGTGAGTGTGTCTTTTGAGTGTGTGTCTGCTAGTGAGTGTCAGTGAGTGTGTTACTGTGGGTGTCTGTTACTGAGTGTGCTTGTGTGTGTGTTAGTAAGTCTGTTTGATGTCTGTTAGTGAGTGCGTGCTTGTCAGTGAGAGTGTATGTGTTGTAAGTGAGTGTGTATGTATGTCTGTCGCTGAGTGTGTCTCTGTCAGTAAATGTGTGTGTCTGTTAGCTAGTGTGTATGCGTCTGTTCGTGAGAGTGTGTGTGTGTCTTCAGCCCTTACTTTTCTCCAACTTGGCGCTGGGGATCCCTCCACCTCTCAGCTCCAAATGTGCATGCACGGCAAGAGCCGTGCGCGCATTCAAATCGCCCATAGGAAAGCATTACTCAATGCTTTCCTATGGACGTTCAGTGTCTTAGAATCGCGGAAGCTCCTCTAGCGGCTGTCAGTGAGACAGCCACTAGAGACTGGATTAACCCTCAGTGAAACATAGCAGTTTCTCTGAAACTGCTATGCTTTCAGCTGCAGGGTTAGAACTAGAGGGACCTGACACCCAGACTACTTCATTGAGCTGATGTGATCTGGGTGTCTGTAGTGGTCATTTAAGTGTGTGCGCATCTGCATGCACTGGCGTACATACCGCGGTCACAGGGGTCGCAGCCCTGCAACCCCTTCGACCAGCTGCACGCCGCCATGTGTTGTGGCCCCGGCCCATGCAGAGTAAGCGCAGGGGGGGGGGGAGAGGGGGCCCACTGATGATCCATTTTTGCACTGGGGCCCCATGGGTCATGTGTACACCTCCGCCTAGAGGTATGCATTCATAAGCTTAAATGTTTGAATCAGCAGTATTGTTTCTGATGTACTATGCATACAAACAAAATGGAATTAAATTATCACTTGCTAAGAAACATTACAAAAATTAAAAAGTACAATTTATTCAAAACTAGAAAATATACATTTCATTTTTCAAAGGTGACATCACTCTTATTGCAGGAATCTGTGTACTTCTAGTCTAGGTTACTTTATTTTAACAAAATCTACAGTTGTTTAAAGGGACACTATAGTCACCTGAACAGCTTTAGCTTAATGAAGCAGTTTTGGTGTATAGAACATACCCCTGCAGCATCACTGCTCAATCCTCTGCCATTTAGGAGTTAAATCCCTTTGTTTATGAACCCTAGTCACACCTCCCTGCATGTGACTTGCACAGCCTTCTATAAACACTTCCTGTAAAGAGAGCCCTATTTAGGCTTTCTTTATTGCAAGGTCCTTTTTAATTAAGATTGTCTTATCCTCTGCTATGTTAATAGCTTGCTAGACCCTGCAAGAGCCTCCTGTATGTGATTAAAGTTCAATTTAGAGATTGAGATACAATTATTTAAGGTAAATTACATCTGCTTGAAAGTGAAACCAGTTTTTTTCTTCATGCAGGCTCTGTCAATCATAGCCAGGGGAGGTGTGGCTGGGGCTGCATAAACATAAACAAAGTGATTTAACTCCTAAATGACAGTGAATTGAGCAGTGAAATTGCAGGAGAATGATCTATACACTAAAACTGCTTTATTTAGCTAAAGTAATTTAGGTGACTATAGTGTTCCTTTAACAAACTACATCTTCATGAAGTGGGTGAACCAATGCTATGGCACATACAAAGTAGCAGGCAAAACACCAAACTGCATGCCAAATGGTTTATGTGGTTAATAGTGAATTGACAGCCAAATCCAACTGAGAATAACTGAGTATTCAATGTGGATGTTTCAAAGTTGCAAAAAAAATACAGAAAAACTGTTGTTTCTTTAATGTTTATCAGTAAATATTGGGTAAATTGCAATCTAATGTTAAATGATATTCAACATGCTAATGAGCCATTAAAGATGTCAACACCTTTAGCATTAACAAAAAGTAAAACAGGGGATGGGCCTGCACCGCATGGATGCTAGATGCGTCTTGGGAGAGCTCCTGCATAAAGCTCTTACTTTGCCTAAATAATCTGACTCCCATTGACCGGCACTAAACCTACCCTAAGGGTCAAGGAACTGATCGGGGTGCTCTGGGGAGCTCCATTGTGGGAGTTCCGATGCAACCTTGAAAGAATCCAGTGGGGCCTACTGTCTCACTAACTGGGACACTTTCTGTTCAGCTGCCTGCCGACTTACCTGGGGTGGGAGACGTGGCCAATCTCTTGCCTTTCTGACTACTGCCTGGACACCATCCCCCCCCTTTGGATGAGTGGGGGTTATCCCGGTTCCCACTGGGCCAGTTTCTACAGCTCAAAGTATCTTGTTACACTTCATTTCAGACTTGGGGCCGAATCAAGCACACTACAAGATGGCCGATGCACATGTATCAGTCTTGCAGAGCTCAATGCTGGAACCAACTTGCTTGCTAAGCTTACCTCTCTCAGAGAGGCGGGAGGCACTTTTTGACCAAGTCTGGGCGAAGTTGGAAAGACGCAAGCAGATTACAGTATCTACAGCTCAGTTTACCAGAAATGAATAGCGAAATGGTGAGGTGAAGCCAACAAGGCAAAGCAACAGTTGAAACTACATCCTATACTAATGTTGGTCCACCTGAGAAGAGAGCCACGCTATCTCCACGTTGTACACTCAGACATGTTGCTCAAGCCTGATTATCACTGTTAATTGCCATATCTACAAAATTGTGCTGATTCTCAAATATGTTACTGTTTGCTATATTGATATCACTGAGTTTACTTTTACTGTCATGGTGTAGCAGGCATCTTTCTACTCACCTGCAAAACAAAAATAAAGAATATATAAAAAAAAAAAAAACGTAAAACAAAATGAACAAAAATGAAAACGAGCCCTATACCTTGTGTTAAATATACAAGTTTTGATCATTACAAGCCTTTGGGTGAAGTGTTATCAACTATTTAGCTTTTAAAATGTCATTGTGTTATTTTAATATCAAATTAGTGTACACATTATTTCAAATACACTGTACATTTACTAAAGAATATTGTTGATTTAGCACAGAGGATATATATATATATAATTTTAATTTATATATACATTCACACATTTAACTCTCTTCTTCGCCCTGCTGTTCCTCCTCCACCTACTAACTTGACCGCCTTAGACTTTGCAACTCACTTCACTGACAAGATCTCTACAATCAGAGAAGAGATCTCTCATATTTCTTCTTCCCCTTACAATACTTCCCCTAACTTCACTTCCTCTGCTGTTCAAATGCTCTGATGTTAATTTGCACCCGCTACATTGGAAGAGGTTTCTGCTCTGCTCCAGTCCTCCCGCCCCACCACCTGCTCCCTAGATCCAATTCCCTCGCATCTCATCCATACTCTGTCTTCTTCTCTTTCTCCACCTCTCACTAAAATGCTCAATCTCTCTCTCCTCTGGTACATTTCCATCGCCGTTCAAACATGCAACTGTAACCCCAATTCTAAAGAAGCCCAATCTTGACCCTAACTCCCCATCCAACTATCTCGCTACTGCCTTTTGCATCCAAGATCCTTGAAAGAATTGAGTATGCGAGATTGACAGACCTCCTCGAGTACAACTCTCTGCTAGACCCTCTTCAGTCTGGTTTACGCGCCAAGCACTCTGTGGAAACGGCACTGACCAACGTATCCAATGATCTTCTCGCTGCAAAATCTTGTGGTCACTACTTTATCCTAATTCTCCTTGACCTGTCTGCGGCTTTTGATACTGTTGATCATTAACAGCTTCTGCTCACCTCTGCAATATTGGTATACAAAATATTGCTCTCTCCTGGTGCTCCTCCTACCTCTCCCAGTGCTCTTTCAGTGTTTCTTTCTCTGGCTCTGCTTCTTCTCCACAATTCCTCTCTGTTGGTGTCCCCCAAGGTTCAATCCTTGTTCCCCTATTGTTCTCCATCTGTACTGCCTCCCTTGGTAAACTCATTAGCTCCATTGGCTTCAAATATAATTTCTACGCAGATGACACGCAAATCTACCTGTCCTCTCCTGATCTCTCTCCGTCCCTCTTGACTAGTGTCTCTGACTGCCTCTCAGCTATTTCTAACTGGATGGCTGCCCACTTCCTTAAACTAAACTTGACCAAAACTGAAATTCTGGTCTTTCCTTCCTCAAGTGTTGTTACTCCTGTGTCTGTCTCCCTCCAAGTTAACGGTGCTACCATCAGCTCCACCACGCAGGCTCACTGCCTAGGTGTTCTCTTTGACTCCGACCTCTCCTTCCAGCCTCATGTTCAATCTATCACAAAATCCTGTCATTTCCATCTCAAAAACATTGCGCGCATCCGCCCCTACTTAACGCCAGATGCGAATATGGTGTTGGTCCATTCCACTGTCCTTTCTCGCCTTGACTACTGTAATCCGCTTCTCAGTGGTCTTACGTGCTCCCAACTTGCGCCGTTACAGGCCATAATGAATGCGGCAGCAAGGCTCATCTTCCTGTCCGCCCGCACCTCCCATGCCTCACCCTTCTGTCAGTCCCTACATTGGCTTCCTATAAAATATAGAGCTCAATTTAAAATTCTGGTTCTTGCTTTCAAATCGCTACATAATGCTGCCCCCGCCTGTCTATCCTCCCTTATACACAAGTATGTCCCGTCTAGGCCCTTACGATCTGCTGAAGACTTACGTCTATCTTCTGTCCGTACTCCCACCTCTGAAGCTTGCCTTCAAGATTTATCGAGGGCTGCACCGTTCCTGTTGAACTCGCTTCCCTCCTCCACTCACTCAGTCTCCACTCCTTCAAAAAATCGTTAAAAACCCACTCCTTCATAAAAGCGTATCAATTAAACTGTTACTAGCTCCTGACTGATTCCTCTTCTGCAACTGTCATTAGTCTAATACTATCCTTACCTTTTTGTGTCATTGTACCCCACTCCCTACAGCATGTAAGCTCATTGAGCAGGACCCTCAACCCCGCTGTTCCTGTGTGTCCAACTTGTCTGGTTACAACTACATATCTGTTCGTCCACCCATTGTAAAGCGCTGCGGAATTTGATGGTGATATCTAAATAACATAATAATAATAATAATAATAATATATCTATATATATATATATATATATATATATATATGAGAATGGAAGCAAAATAACTTGTAGGAATACAAATGAACACATTTTGTTGTGTCGAATTAAGTTATTAAAGGAGCACTAAAGGCACCTTGACCAATGAAGTGGTGTTAGGGCAGTGGACCTTTAGTTTTAACCATACAATGTAAAATTAGTGGAAATGGCAATATTTCCATTGCTGATCTAAATACACCTCTAGTGGCTATCTTCCTAACAGCCACTAGAAGCGCTTTAACTGTGACAACTGAGTCAGACTCGGCTCTCACATGTCACCTTCTCATAAACAGCATTCAATAGGAGCAGTGCAGAGCTCAGTACACATGTGCTCACTGAGGAGCATTGTATTGGACGAGATGATAAAAAAGCAATGCCTGCCAGGTGATGCCGTGGGAGGAGGAGACAGCTGCCCCAAGTGAAGTTTGATATATCGACCCGCACTATCTGAGATTTGCTGTGTATATGTAAATGGGACTTGTGCTCCTATCAATATAGCAACACCTCTTGATTTCTTGGTGTCGTAGTTATTGTAGTAACACAAAGGATATCCCCTATGCCGTAGTTTGGGTGCTTCTGCGCCCTTGAAATGAGTTTCTTGTATAAAGACAATATCTGCCTTCATTTTATGGAAATCTCTCATTGCCATATGTCTTTTTTCGGGTAGGTTTAGTCCTTTCACATTATATGAAATTATCTGTAACTGTCTATCCATTATGTGATTAATTAGTCAGTCAATCAGCTAGAAGAACTATAACATAAAAATAAATAAATTCAAAAAACAAATTGCCACCTGTGGGAGAGTCCCTTATTCAGTGGCAAGTAACCCAAGAAAGGGTAAGTATAACTATTTAACTTAGAAACGAAACGTAAAAGATTACTACGCGTAGTAATGCAATATGACGCGGCCGCGCCAGTAAAGGAGTCGGTGTGAGTCCCGCTCACCTCCTCTCCATAAAGAGAGAGGGGGGGGGAGTGAGGTGTCGCATATTGAATGTGGTATAAACGTTACACCGCTCTAGCCCTATGTTGGGTGTGTGTGTGTAGTGGGGGGGGGGGGGTTGGAGTAGTGCTAAAGAGCACTTATAATAAAGAAAGACTGAGGGGGATGGATCCGATTACAAAGGTCCAGCGTTGATACACTGAACTACTATATTACAGGATACATCCTCCATTGGCGCTCCCGACACCAGTATATCATAAATTAAAAATTAACGGTAAAGACCCCTAACATTCAAACATTCCCAGTTGAGATACTCGACATTGAAGTAAGAAAGGGTTATAAACTCAATACATGAAGAAATAAAATACATGAAAAAACAAAAACTATTATACTTGACTGGGCTCTATCGCTTTGACCACAACCCATACATCGGGAAGAAATCACATATATATTCATATGAAGGGAGGGGGGGATCAAGATATTACCTGTGGTGGTAGTATTTTATTTTTATTTATTTGTATATATATATATTTTTTTTTTGTATCTATTTTTTTTTTTTTTCCTTTTCCTTTTTTTTTTTTTTAAACTTTTTTCTTTCTTTGTTTTAAGTTAATTTAGGGGGCCTCTGAATCTTAACAGTGAAGCAACTCTATATCATTAGGAATATGTTTATTCCTTAATGAGATCTGTAATTAAACAACTATTTATATCCAGTCTATCCGTGCTGTTTACTTGCTGTGCGTGTTTTATTTCCATATTGCCCTAATTACAAGTTTCTCATGCAAGAGGGTAATGAATTATACAGTTTGTCAATCAGCTTGTGAATCTTGTTTTTGCAGATATATTTCAGCTTCATAGCAATATCAATGTACTCCGAGGAACTAATTGACACCACAAGCTAAATAAGTTTAGCTTTTAATTTGCAAATATGTAGAGTATCACTTCTGTGAGCAATTAACGTTAAATAATTATACCTCCTCAGGTGAAAGAATTAATGAGACCAATGTGGTTCTAATTACTAGATTCCTTTGCATCTGTTTCTGATGCAACGAGGTTTTCTTTTTGTAGTACCGAGTATAAGAGCTTTTTAGCCTTGGGAGAACATTGTCCCTTATATTCACAGATGCAAAGGAATCTAGGTCTGGCTGATCAATGTGACACAAGTGTGTAGTTAAGAAAAAAGGGTCTTGTTAAGGGCCATCACTGTTCTGTTGACAGGCTGAGAGTACCACTCTGTCTCATTCATTATTTAATTGTCTTTCAGCTGCAATAAAATATTTTACTACTTCAGTACAGTGGGTGGGGGCAGTGACGCCATATTCCCTCTTATAAATCTCCTTTGAAAGAGAGGGCTCATGAAAAATGCATACTTGAAGTCATCGGTGGGTTCAACACCACCCTGCAGAATGTATTATTATGGAATCCTCTTTTTGATGGAAGGTATAGTACCCCTAAATGGGAGGACATATTCTTTTAAATCTCCAGGATACAAAACTAAAAAGCACTGGTCGCGGAATCGGTTTAAGGAAAAAAGGAAAATGTAATTGTTTTCAAATCTCATAACAGTTTGAATGTTGAACCTCTTGTTTGTCTTTAAAAAAAAACATCAATTCAATTTTATTTTTTTTAACAAATGGCTTTTGAAAATTGAGATCATGTTTGAAACGATCAATAATTTACATCTAAACGCATAAATATTATTTTAAGGCCAGAAATTGGAATAAACCAAAAAGAAAAGTTTAGAATTGGGTTTTAGCAGTTGCCATGGATATTTGTTAATACAATAATAATTGTACATATATACACATATGTTAACACAATTATTCTTTACTTGGTCTCACTTGCTCATTAAAATAGTTTATTAATTCTAAGCATTGGATGGGCATTTAGCTTGTTAAAATGTTACAAGTAATCATGTTGAGTCTTAGATGTTTTAATTACTTTTAACAGATTTACCAAGAGAAAAAAAAAATATAATTATTGTGTGACATAATTGGCAACATGCATTCTGTAAAAAATGTAAAAGTAAAAAATAAAGCAAAAATATATATAAAAATATGTTTCTGCCAATTCAAACATTTTAACCCATCTGAATATCCATCTATGACACTGCCTGCCTGTGCTCTTTCAATGTTCCAGAATGAAATTTTGCAGGATTTTGCTTCCATCAAGAAAATTGCTACAAACACAATGAAAACCACATGTAATTTACACATTAATATACATGCTGATTTAATTGCACCTCTAAAGGGACCACACAGGCATTTTATATGCAGATTAGTTTAGTCTGTTTATGTCTGAACTTTATAATTTGCATTGTGCCATTTAAGTTACTATATTATTAAGTTAATTTATAATTATGTGTTTTAAATATCCCTGAAAAATGAAGAGTGAGTAGGAATATGTTTTTATGTTTTTTCAAGTAAAATAGTTTTAACAATGTGACCCATTACCCGGCCTAGTGTATGTCTCATGTATGCTGTGAAATAATTATTAAAAAAAAATGTTTATAATAATATCAAATTGCGAGCTGAAATGTTCTAGAAATGGGTAACTTGAACAGTAAATGCAATTGGTTTTATTTGCCAAATAGTAAGATACAGTATGCGGACCCAATGAATTGAAAAATACAGGCCTAAATGTCTTGTAATTTTTTATCCCTCTTGAGATTTGTTTTCCTTTTTTTTCTCATTTTTTTTTCACAAAATTCACATTTATTGTGCCATGGCTCATTGTTTAAAGCGTAACTTAAAAATATAATAATAGATACATTTATTGCTGCTACGTCTCAATACACTTTTCACTCTTCTGAATGCCGAAATAAATACAGTAATGAAAAAGTTATATGGGGCATGCTTTTAAGTCAACAATTATATCCAATGGTAATTTACCAAGTATTCAAATGCTGCAACTTTATTGATTTTTCTGTTAATGTATGAACATAGAGTTAGATACATTTTTTGTGTCTGAGTGATTGAATTAGAATTCACAGATTTTACTATTACCATGACGTAAAGTCATGATTTTATTAATGACACGGAGGCGAGTATTATGCTGCACTCTTTCTTTATTTCCCTCAGCAGCAAAGAAAAAATGTGAAAACATGACCAGTACATAACATTAACAGTCTGAGAGCAGTGTCTCCTTAGCAACGGTAACAGCCAATCAGGTTCTTCTCTCCAGCATAATAGGTTCTATCAACCAATCCTATTCCTCTTTATTTGCGATCCCGAAGAATGATAACCGTCAAACTGAGAAAAATTAATCCGGGTACCAATGTAATATCCATAATAAGACGTAGGTTAGGCTGTAGAAAAAGGAGAAATATGGTAATATTCTAGTATAAAACTGGATGTATGCAACATTACCAGTCATTGCGGATAGAGTGTCTGTATTTTACGCTAATGTGAAAACGTAGTAATGGTTGAGAAACATAACCGGAGGGAAACTCCATAACATCAGGACTTACCGTGCACCCACTTACCACTAATCGGACCTTTGTGGTTAAGATCAAGCAAACATTTATAACATTACGAAGAAACTTCCCAAGTCAGGACTTACCCTGATATCAACTTACCCAAATTCCCTCCTTCCTCGGGTTGGGTGGGAGGGATAATACTCGCCTCCGTGTCATTAATAAAATCATGACTTTACGTCATGGTAATAGTAAAATCTGTGAATTTTATTAAGACACGGAGGCTCCTATTATGCTGGTTTAAAGCTGGGAGACTACCGTTCCCGCAAAGTGTTAAATAGGTTTAAAATAGAAATCACGAAAGGTGGATTCTGATGACCAATCGCCCGCTTTCATAATGTCTTCAAGTCGGCAACCAATCGAGGAGGCCTTGGATTGTAAGTGAGGTGCGAACAATGAAGTGTCAATGCCCGCTGAGGACATAATCCACTTAACCCAGCGAGCTAGTGTCGGAGTAGAAACTGGAAGGTGTGGTTTTTGGAATGAGATGAAGAGTTCATGTTTCGTTATGTCTCATATTGTTGAGGTACGAGATTCGTAAGTTTGTAAGCATTTGACCAGGCATAGGAGTGGCCTGTCTAGAAATGCTGGGTATGACACACTCTTAGATGATGTCTTTGTTCTTCGAGAAATATCGAAAGTGACCCCTTCGGAGGGGTAGGAGCGTGAGGAGAGGTCTAAAGCACTGACATCAGAAACCCTCTTACAGGATATGAGTCACAGGAGCATCACTAGTTTAGCAGATAGTTTCAGAGACATGACTGCATTGTCTGGCCATGCTTCTAGAAAAGTGAGAACGATGGAGATGTCCCATAATACTGAATATCGTGGTAACGGTGGGCGTGCAAATTTCATGCCGCGTAAAAGTCTACATATCATTGGCTGTCTTCCTATCGGGATTCCATCTAGACCCCGATGTGAAGCCTAAATGGCCGAACGATACAGGTTTACCGTACGGTAGGCCTTGCCATCTTGAAATAGTGAAGTCAGGAACTGAAGGATCGAAGTCAAAGGAGCCAATATGGGATCCAAATCTCGTTCCAAGCACCAATCACGCCATCTGTTCCAAGCAGACTTATAAGCCTGTCTCGTGCCGGGTGCCCATGCGCCCTCGAGAAGCTGGAGAGTTGCCTCCGAAACTCCCTGGATTGCCCAAGGTCCCCTGAAATCAACCACGCTGTGAGATGGAGAAGACCTTGTTGTATCAAGGGATAAGGGGATCCGTCCGGGTCCTGGAGGAGGTACTCGAAGTGTGGGAGAATGCGGGGTATATCTATCGCCATCTCTAAGAGGGGACGGAACCATGGTTGGGAAGGCCATAACGGTGTCACAATCACCATTGTTCCCGTCTGGCGACGTAGTTGCAGTAGGCAACGTGGGATCAATGCGAACGGTGGAAAGGCATAATTCCTTGTGGACGCCCAATCTTGGGTGAATGCATCTGTTGCCAGTGCAGATGGGTCCGGTCTCCAGCTGACAAATCTGGGTATTTGTGCATTCAAGCGGGACGCAAAGAGATCTTTGTCCAAGGGGCCCCATAATGACCGGATCTCTTTGAAGACCCTGGGGCTCAGTCGCCAGTCGCTGGGGTCCCTGAGGTGTCATGAGCACCAATCCGCAGTGGTGTCGCATAGACCGGGAATGTATTCTGCTGTGACTGAAATGCCTTGTGACAGGCAGAATTGCCAGAAATCTTGTGCCATGTTCGCCAGAATCCTCGATTTCATGCCCCCTAGATGGTTGATATACCGAACTGCTGATATATTGTCCATCTTCAAAAGAATAGAGCACTGGGCATGGGTTGGCGAAAAGCTGTGGATCGCGAAGGATCCAGCGAGAAGTTCCAGGCAATTGATATGGAGGGATGATTCCATCTCGGACCATCTGCCACCTGTAGATACATTCCCACAGCGTGCACCCCAACCGAGTAAACTCGCGTCGGATTCTATAATGAGGTCTGGTGTGGTGCCAAAGATGGCGCGACCATTCCAGGCTTCCATATGGAGGAGCCACCATTTTAGTTCTTCTATTGCTTCTGCGTTTAGGGTGATCCAGTCCGAGTAGGCTACCCCGTCTCTCAAATGGGAAGCCTGTAGGCGTTGTAGTGCCCGATAATGTAGAGGGCCTGGAAAAATGGCTTGTATAGAGGCCGCTAGAAGACCTATCACCCTTGCCAATTGTCTGATAGTGAGCTGGGGCATTGCCAGCGTGCGTCTGATTTCTTTCTTTATACTGTTCAGTTTCGTTATTGGCAAATGTAAGGTTTGAGACGTAGAGTCCACAATGAGGCCCAAGAATTCTATGTGTTGTGGGAACCAGAATGGATTTCTCCCAATTGACGAGAAAACCCAGGTTTTGTAGCAGAGTCTGAGTCCAGTGTAGATGGGTTTCGGCAAGTTGCGAAGATTGGCCCATAACGAGGATGTCGTCTAAGTAGATTACGAGACGTACTCCTTGACTGCGCAATAAGGCGACTACGGGCTTCATCAGTTTGGTGAAGCACCACGGAGCTGAAGATAGTCCGAATGGGAGACATGAGAATCTCCATTTCCTACCCTGCCATATGAATTGAAGTCCTGGTGTTGTAGGGCAACCGGTACCGTGAGGTACGCATCTTGTAGGTCTAACTTTACCAGCCAATCTGATGGTTGGAGGAGGTCTCTTAGACAATGTATTCCCTCCATTTTGAGATGGTTGTAGGCTACGTAAGTGCTGAGATGCTTCAAACTGGTCACTGGGTGAACACCGCCACCTTTTTTGGCAACTAGGAATAGGTTGCTCACATACCCTGGTGTGTTCACAGGGATTTCTGTAATGGCCTGTTTTCTTACCAAATCTCGTATCTCCTTGGTGACAAGGGTTGTGTCTTGTTGGGAAAAATGGATTTCCCGTGGGGGGTAGTGTTGTATTGGTGTGGATAGGAAGTCTATGCCATATCCCTTTACAGTGTTCAGTACCCAGACATCTGATGTAATGTGTGCCCATACATGGGAAAAATGACGGAGTCTGTCCCCCACTGCCCCTAGGGAAGAATGAAACGTAAGAGGACTTACCATAAGGTCGTTGTCCTGAGTGGGCACTTCGTGGTCCGCGAGCAACCCATGGCCGCCCACGTTGTGGGAAGAAGGCCGGTTCGTTGCGATGTTCCTGGAAGGTAGCTCGCCCAATGTATGAGCCTCGGTTCTATCTGAAAGAACTCCTGTTAACACGGCCGGACAGGCGGCTCCTGGCTCTTCCAGCCCCACCAAAAACCTTAGGGTGGAATACTTTGCGCATGTTAGATTGCGCCTTATCAAGGGCAGTAAACGTCTGGACGAAGGAGCCCAGTTCCTTAACGAAGTTGTCTCCGAACAGGAGACCTTTGGCTTGGGTGCCTGGCTCATTCAGAGCCATATTAATTAATTTTGGTTCAATTTTAAGCAATATTGATTTGCGACGCTCCGTAGCCATCGCAGTGTTGGCATTGCCAATTAAGCAAATCAGTCTTTGGATACACCCGCTTATGGCGGTTCAGTCCAACTCCTGGTCGTCTTCGACCATCTCAAAAATCTTGGTTGCTGGACCAAGTATGTCTAGCACTTTATCCTGGCAATTGCGCAGGGAAAAATCCAAGCCTTTGTTAGGCTTCCAACCTGTTTTACTCAGGAATTGTATAATTTTTGGGTCTACTGCAGGTGTTCTGCAAGCATCATCAGGGACCGTGGGTCGTGGGCATTCTGCCCGGAGTTTATTGCGTGTCGCCTTATCCAAAGGCTTGCGCACTCTAGATGCAATATATCTCGCCACATGGTCCGAGGGTGACCATTCCGCTGATCGCGGGTGACACAGATCAACAGGGTGTAACAGGGACTCCCCGTGGGGGTCCAGGATCGTATCCGTGTCCCCTGGGGTTTTTTGGTCCACCTGATATACATCGGCTTGAGACGCAGTGCGGTCTCGGTCAGGATCGTAACCTTCAGCCAGACTATCTGATTCTAGATCCGAGGGATCTTCAGAATCCTGATAAGTCTCCTCCTCAATATCACTGAGATCCGACTCAGAGTCTAGTTGGGCTTTTGCCCTCTTCCATAACCTAGCCGATTTTGCCCGGCTAGTGGCTCTTTTGCGCGGTGGTGGAATAGGCGCGCCATCTGTGACAGGTGCATAGCTGTCCGTCTGAGATAGAGAGGAGTGTTTTGATTTGGTCAATGCCTTGCGGCCAGCCTGAGGCTGTATAGGGGCCTGGGTAGTGGCATTTTGAGCTGATTTCTGTGCCTGCATGAGGGCATGTATCAGTGTCTGTGACAGTGAATCAGACATAAGTCCCATAGCTGGAGTAAAGGCTTTTGTCATAGCCTGTGACATAGTTCTGTCAAATAAAGTCTGCATATCAGCAGTGGTATTAAACTCAGCTGAAGGTGTATTTGAAATCCCTTGAATGGGGACCTTCGACCCAGAGGGAGTTTGATTATCCTTGTCAGTAGGCATATTGATTATGCTGAGAAACTGACAGGTGTAAAGAGACAGTTTAAATTTGACCTATAGAAATAAAACAACCTAGAAAGGAGGGTTGATTAACCCAAAGCAAGGGGGAGGAAATCAGGAACAAACAATTACTCACAATATAGTAAATGTAAATAAGTACAGATAAGTGTAAAAATCAAACCTGAGATAACGTGGGCCGTCCGACCGCCATTAACACTAAACTCCAACTCCGAGGTCCGGCCGTTGGGGGCGGTATCAGATAATGAGCGAGGGAAACCAAGAAAAAAATGGCCGCGGCGAAAATCCCGAGCAAGACAGGAGCTTGTCGTCTAACTGGCCATCGAATGTAGTCATATAATCGTGACGGGGGAACTACAGAAAATACGCTATTTTCGCGATCCGACAATAAGTGGTTAGAGGAAAACAAATGAATGGCGGTCGGCTCTGACAGGGTAAAAAAAACGCTGACAGGATACTAGATTTCCGTCAAACTTTCCTGCGCCCGATCAACAAAGATTGGGCTCAGGTCGGCAGTGTTGGAATCAGGATCCTTAGAGATCATTAATGTAATAACAGTTATGCATACAAAATATAAGGAAACTGTATATGAGGAGAATCAATTAAAGGGATACCTAAATCCCACAGATCTTTGTACATAGACAATATTAATCAGTATAACGTTAAAGGTACAATAATGAATTACAACTATATGAATATAATTAAATTAGTACAAAATATGATCCCCACAGTTAAGGAACCGTGGGGACCTGATGTTACTTAACTGAGGGAGCAGCAAAGAAAGAGAAATAGGATTGGTTGATAGAACCTATTATGCTGGAGAGAAGAACCTGATTGGCTGTTACCGTTGCTAAGGAGACACTGCTCTCAGACTGTTAATGTTATGTACTGGTTATGTTTTCAAATTTTTTCTTTGCTGCTGAGGGAAATAAAGAAAGAGTGCAGCATAATAGGAGCCTCCGTGTCTTAATAAAATTCTGCTTAATGATCACATGTTCTGCCCCAGATAATCTGTTCACTGAACTGGACCATCTTTGCTGATAAATATTTGTTACTTAGAACAAAAACAAGGAGGAAGATTAAGTTGCTTAATTGAATTAATAAAAATAATCAAAATTCAAGCCATAGTTTGTGAAGGTTAACCTATCCATCAGGCCTCTTTCTATCTATTGTTCGTGGATTCGCCTGTAGAGTAAATCCGCTATGGTTGGGGTTAAATGGGTAACTTTTGTCTCATCACAAAAGGAGGCGATGAAAGAAAAGTTAAATGATTTACTGGTTGACATGATTTAAATAAAGAAGGAAAGAATTCTTGGACATGTGACAAAGAGGAAATTGGAAGCATTTGCATTTTTATAAATGTAAAAGTTCAGGTACTGTTCTTTAATATTGCCTCTTTTCATGTAAAAAAACAAACAACAAAAAAACCAAAACAACTTAAATGTGATGATTTTTGTAGCAACAAATATTGCATTTTTTGAATATTGGGTATTGATGAAACTAATGCTAGCTTGCCATAATAATGTTAAAATTGACATTGCAATATCTAATATATATTTAAATTTTACAATAAAGTTCAATTAATCCATATGCAGCATCATTTTAAGATTTCATCTAATAATTAATAACTAGCTACCTTGCAGTAAGTGCTTGCTTTAGATGTAATGGATTTAACACCTGATTAGTGTATATTGCTAATACAATGAGTAATAGTACTCATTTTAAGGACCACAGAACAACTGATTTGACCCAGTGATAACAATTTAACAGTTACAGTAGTGAGAACATTTACCAAGTGCTCTATTTATTCTATATAGTTACATGAAAAAATCAGTACAAGTAGCTTGCCCTTTGGTAAATCACCTTTTTCCTTTACAGATACACACATACAGATACACATTCCCACTTTCATGCATTCCCACTCACACACTGACATATTCACACTTGCACATCCCTGGTAGATGCACACTGCCACATACATAAAAAAACAGATACACACTACCACACATATAAAAACACAGATACACGCTGCCACAAACACAAAAAATATTAACCCAGCTAAGCTCTATCTTATCCATTCTCCTTTTTGCCTCTCTTTTTGATGGAGTAGAACTGTTTCCACGGGATCCAATGAGGCAATGAACGTCTCCTGGTCTCCAAGAAGTGCAGGGATTCTCTTCCCTCCATCACGACTTACTTCTTGTGCAGGGAGGAAGTGATCTCACATAACGTTCCCCCAACTGATGCCAAGAGACGAATGAGGGTTGTCAATACAGCATTTGAAGGGACCTGCTCAGCCTTAAATTCAGATTGTGGTTTGGCTAGAGATTAAATGTTTAATTCCCATACCGGAAAGCTTAGCAGTTGTGGGCCCAAAGGCCCTGTAATGGAGTACCCCTGATAGTGTCTCTGCCTGTAACGGCTAAGTTCAGAGTAGCGTTGGGGTTAAAGTTTAGGCATAGAGTAAGTGTTAGGGTGCTGCATGAGCTAAAGTGTGTTAAAGGAGCGGTGTAAGTGTTAGAGAGGTGTACGTTTCTAAGGGTTAGTGCGAATGTTTGAGTAGTGTAATAGTTAAGGGTAAGAGTTAGGATAGTGTATAGATTATTGATTATTGTTAGAATACTGTAGCAATTAATGGTTAGTGTTAGTGTAATTTATATAAAGGATTAAGAGAAGGTATTTACTGTTGCTTACATGCCTCAGAGTTGCCTGAAAGTGTAAGAGTTCTGTCATCATTACAAAGGCAGCCGTTTTCACTCAGGATTGAAGTTTAATAAAGTGATAGTTCTGCGATAAAAGGCGCTTAAAAGAAGTGGATTGCAGTACAGTACACAACAAAGTGGTAGCAGCTCACACACCAAAAATAGGCACTCTCCGACCTATTAACAATCAAAAATGTGGAGCGCTTTAACAATAAAATAAACACTTACTCCTGTAATACTCAGGAGATATATGGAGATAATCAGGAGGTCCATGTGTGTCCACGATAGATAAACAACCTCAAAATGGAAACAAAAACAAAGAAAACAGGGAAGCAGTGCTAACCCAGCAGTGCTAACTAGTGCTTGAGTATACTGATTTTATTGTTTTAAAGTTATATTTACAATAAATGTTATATTTTCTATTCAAGTGGACTAGTGATATATTTATGCTGCTGCAAAGAAGGGCTGTGTCACTCTATATTTGACACTACGTCTACATACTTGGAGCCCGGTTATTGGCTCCTGACAAGGTGAGAAGCTAATTGTTACTCACATTTGACCATTTATTATATCAAGGATTTCCACACAAGGGTTAGCACTGTTTCCCTGTTTTCTTTGTTTTTGTTTCCATTTTGAGGTTGTTTATCTATCGTGGACACACAAGGACCTCCTGATTATCTCCATATATCTCCTGAGTATTACAGGAGTAAGTGTTTATTTTATTGTTAAAGCGCTCCACATTTTTGCACTATTTGGCATTTATTTGCACAATAGCGTTTTCTGTACACACAGGATTGAAGTTTGCCTACTAATCTTGGCAAACCAAAACATGCATAACCCAAATCTTCCGGACATTAGAACATGCAGACTGCGCAGAAGTGATAGATTATTACCCATTTATTATGCATATGCTAGTTGAAATAAGGGCAAATCATATAATATATATGATAGGTGCCACAAAGGGTAGTTGAGAATGACAGGGCTAAATTCCTGTGGGACCTACATATCCATCCAGACATCAAGTACTGGCCAACTTACCCGACATCATGGTGGTAGACAAGGAACTGTTACCCCCAAGGAGTGGGTTCAGCAGATGCCATGTTGGACATCAGAGATCTCTTTATATCTGCAGTTCTGGGAACAGCTAAGATACTGAGCAAAACCCTTGGACTCCCAGGCCTCTGGTAGAGGACCCGAGAATAAGTCTGCAGAACCCCAATGTGACTTTATGTTCCTCTAATACATGTTTTGCCATTATGTACTAAATTATATTTGAGATTGGGTTAATGATACTGCGTTATTGATAGGGTACTGTTCGGGGTTAATGTTTAGTGTAGAGTAGCTTAGTTTAATGGTAATGTGCAATGCATTGTGTTAGGGTAGTGTAGGGGTAAAGAGATTACTTTACTTTTGGAACATTACACATGTCCCATTCTACCTGAGATTAGTGGGAGGTGGCAGGTGCTACTTTAGATTTTACCACCCTTGTATGCCCCAGTCTGCTGGGATTAGAGACCGTAGACTGCACAGAGGTGATCCGTGCATTATTACACATACGCTATGGGGTATAATAGCACCAACGACGTCTGCAGTGGGGTGAGCCTGACCGAGACTAGAGCACTGAATGGGCACCTGAAAGTCCAGAGTCTCCAAAATTACATATAAAGTTTTTAGCCCATTGTCCCAAGTCCTGGGGCTGGCTGAGGACTTGGGGCTTTACAAATCTCTCCAGTTGCAGACCTCATGTAATAGATCCAGTGAGCTCCAGGCAGTTCAGAGTGTTGCCATGGGTTTCCTCAACAATGCTCTTATTCTATGATTCAAGAGCTTGCAAAAGCCATCAAATTAGGTCTATAACCATACGGAAAGACGAAAAGCCTATGTATGCCTATCTGTATCTATTCATGTGTGTGTTTATAAATGTCTGTCTGGGTCTATGTGTGTGTATGAGTATCTGTGCTTGTGTGTGTGTCTGTAAGTAACTGTGAAAGTGCTAAGAGACATATATAATGGTGGAATTGTTAAGGGGGCATTGGTGAGGTTTAAGAAGGGGCCAGAGGTAGGGCTTTAGAACGGGGATCATCAAATTATTTTTGGGAACAAGCCGCTGTATTTTTTTTTACCTTAGAAACTCACCCGTAGTCTGGGGTTCTAAAACATGATCTTCCCATTGAAGTATACTGTGTATCTTTACACTAACAAAATGTATTGTTGTGTTGCTCTCTTTCTCGGTCACAGTCTTTTTACTTTATTTTGCTCGTGCCCCATTATCTGATTAGACATTGAAACATGTAGACCATTATCCCTCACTATATCCTTCCTACAGTCACCTCGTATCTCTTTTATCTACGCTTTTAGAATTCCACAAAGAACCCTGTTCTTCTCCTGCACACACTTATCTTGTTTTCTCCCTCGTTATCACATGCAGCTGAAAGATTATTTCACGATCTACAAAATAACATTTCCATCAAATATTCCGTTCCTCGGATTCGAAATGGAAATGCGTATCTGAACATTTGCAAAAGATATTCTGCAAATATGGAATTCAGAAACCCAACACCAATCCTTCTTTAACATCATTGGAAATACATTGAGAAAACAGATTACAATTCATATTAGGATTCCAAAAATCTTAGTAATATTTCAGCATCCCACTATTTTAACTGTTTTTACATTTTTATCTACATAGCAATATTGCTGGATTCAGCAGTAAATGGCACCCTAGTTTCACTTTTTGCATAAGATTGGTCTGCAGCCAATATGATTCAATCACCCAGGCAGGTGCAAAAAACACTGAATAGTCTATTGTGGGTGAAATAAATAATGAACCTTAAGCTTGGATTGCAAAATAGTATTTGTTTCATTGGGCCGATCAGATGAACTGGGTTTTCTTCTTTCTTCATACCAAATTACTGTGAGGGATTAATTGAATAGATTTGCAGATTCTTAGGAAACACAGGCATTCATATTAAGTGTTTTCACCCTTACAATCATTGTGATGTCTGTGCTGCCTGCTAAGTGTTTATACATCATGCCCTGATTAATGATGGCAGAACACAGGGCACAAGATGTTCAACACTATATCAACTCACTGCCTATTGAAGGTTGATTATCATATTTTTTTCTTTTTATACAAACACTGTTCTTTCCAGAGTTAATGGCCATGTTTTAAGTAAATGTAGGGGAAACCACTCTATTTCCACATTCCTGTGTTTTCCTGTACAAGGCATTAATCAGAACAAAAATGTAAACAAGATATTTTGCAACAATGTTTACAATTATTTAGAAAGTCGAGTGATGTCATGCTATGTTCTCAAGTACTCATTTCCATTCACTGGAATTAGAGGCCATACTTAATTAAAATCCTCCAAACATCCTGTACGAACAAAAACAAACAAAAACAAAACAATAAAACAAACCAAAAGAAAAAAATATGAATTTGTAATCCCTATATATATCAATATATATCAATATATATATATATATATATATATATATATATATATATATATATCTATATCTATATCTATATCTATATCTCTATATCTATATCTATATCTCTATATCTATATCTATATCTATATATCTATATATATATATACATATATATATATATATGCCTTATAGAAACAATTTGAATTTTTTCCCACCAAAATTTTTGCCCACCATAACTTTCTTGGTTTTTGCTTCGCAAGTAATGCCAAGCCTCAATAGCAGGCCAGTAACCAACCTCACACCGATGAGTTGCATTAACAACGAAACAGCTGTCCACGAGTGGTTTATCAGCTTTGCATCTCTTCCTGAGTTGTGTTCAACAATGTTGTATACAGCAAGCACAAAGTCCAAGGAATCCAGGTTTAAAATGGAATAACAAGGAAAAAATAACTAATTTGCATATGCCCACCCAGAATCCTTTGCAGTAGTAACATCACTGCACATGTGAGATTCCTGTGGGAAGAGCAAGTCTTATGGCTCACTCATCCACTAAACAGTAACTTCAAAGCTCACAGATTGTATTCGGGTTTTTTTTGTTTTTTTTAAACACCTAATCTAGATAAAAATAATGGGGGTTTTGTTACAGTATATGATCATACATTGCATAAGCGTGCCACAACGTCAATGTACCCCATCTTTGGCAGGTCCTACTCTAACAATCTAATGCCTGCTCTTATGAGATTAACCTACTTACTTGGAGGAAAAAAATTCCACCTGGGACCTGTTAAAGATGGAGGACATTAACCTTGAACAAAATAAATTAAAATAACTGAACACAACAAGTGCTTCAAGTGAATTCCCCAAATTCAACTGACAATGCAACTTATAATGACTTCTCAAGTCTCAAAATATTTAATCCCCTGAATAGAATACCTCACAACAACACACATTAGCAAAAATGCAACTAATCAGGGTCTTCATTAGTTTGTTCAGTGTAACGTTTGATTTCATGTTAGAAATATGGCTAAGTCAGAAGAATGGTCCACAAAGTTAAGATAAGAGATCATCGCCCTTCATAAACAATGAACAGGATATTAAATGTTCTTAGGGACATCGTTGGAAGCATAATTCACAAGTTCAGAATTGAAGGAACAGTGGTTAAAATACCTGGATGGGGCAGAAAAAGAAGCCATCAATGGCTGCAACAAGATTTTTTAGAAAGCAGGTAGTAAAAAAAACCTTGAGAGGGGGGCGGAGCCGAGCAGCGGAGCTGACAAGACGCATGGCATTAGAGCTCCGGAGAATATCTCCCAAACTTACCTGTTTTAGGGTACATCACCCGATCAAAACACTGGCAAAAGCCCAGAGGCAGGGGGAGAAAGCATTATGGGTCGAAAGACCAAAAAACAGAAGCCAGATCAACCCAGACAAGGCCTGGACATCGGAGCCATGTGGAGGCAGGCCCACGGAGTAACAAGGCCCAAGATGGCCGACTACACGGAGACGTACTCTGAAGTTTCGGACGACTTCTCCCTGGGCGAAGAGGTACCTGACTTACCCAGCCTGACTGCACCCACGAGGCAGCCCTCAAGCCCCGACACAGCACCAGTGACCACAGCGGTGCTCAAAAGCCTTTTGGCAGACCTCCAAGCCATGATACAAGCGGACATGGCTAACATCCGCACGGACATACAAGGGCTATCGGGTAGACTGGGCGCCCTGGAAAAAAACCTCTACGACCAATTCTGCCCACATCTCCTCCTTGCAACAGGAGATCAAGGGTCTACAAAGCCGAAATGACGACTTCGAAAGGAGATTTGCCTCCCTAGAGGACACAAGGCGGATTAATAATCTGAAAGTAAGAGGGGTGCCGGATGACATACCACAAGCCGAACTGCCGCAACTCGTACGGCGGCTCCTAGGAGCCTTACTGCAACCACGACATGCCAAAGCAGTCACCCTAGACGGCGTCTTCAGGACCCAGAAACCTGCAAGTGCTCCACCGGCGGCTACCCGAGACCTCATTCTTTGTTTTCAGCAACGAAAAGACAAAGCGGCAATATTAGCGGCGGTAAAGGATTGCTCCCCATACCTATTTGAATCGATGCAATTGACATTCTTTGCAGACCTCTCAGGGAGCACTCTGGCTTGGAGGAGGTCCATGCGACCGCTCACTGAGCTCCTACGACAACATGGACTCCCGTACAGATGGCGACTCAACCGTACCATAAGCATTGTAAAAGGCAACGAGACACACAAGGTCAGTGACATGCTGGATGCACGGGAACTGTTACCTAAACTGGGACTTCCTCAAGAGGCCCTGCAGCGCACAGCACCTACCGATCCAGCCGGCCCTTCACACAGATGGGATCCAGACAAAGTGACAGCCTTCATACCGGGACAACCTAGACGAGGCTCCTATGCAGCGGCAACCACATGAACTCTCGACAGACACTGAACTGAATCTCAACCAGTTCTTTTCTTACTTCCCTTTTTTGTGTGGTCTTTTAAACCATGCGTACCTGTTCAACCTTTCTCTTGTATAATGTTAATGATGTCTCCCCCTCAACACTTTTCCACTACTGCTCGGTTAACCACCGGCAGTATGAGTCTACTTGACTGGTTCTAAACCATAGTACTCAGGTGTGGGCCAATGTTACCGCTCTATGCGACACACTAGGCAACTGCTTTAGACCACTGGCTCATGCAAGCTTTCCATCTAATCGCTCTATATCACAGAAATGTAAACAGAGCCAATGCAATTTTTCTTTTGGCTGTATTTTTATGATCCTCATTTTCTGCAACTTAATTGAGCAACAGCACTAGGCAATTGACTATACAAATAAATTCCTCTACGCAATTGTTCAACACCACTCATATGTGTACCCATAAACGTTGTAAACTCCTCCTTACACTTAAATTTAACCTGTATTCACACACTAACCCTTGACGCAGCATTAGACTTTTATGAATAGATAGCAAAGCGGTGTTACGTAGGGTGATGAAACTGTTTAACTCTTACCTGTTGTTATGTTTTGCATCGATTCGTTAATAATTTAAACTGCTGAGAACCATACCTAGACACGTCTACCTAGCCTGATCATCACGCATTTAAAAATGTGCAGCTATCTTCATGCCATAGTTGTGTCAAAAGGTGATGTACCTGAAGTTTTTATATGGCGACGTGACACTGTCGAATGTTTTATAAATTTTTAGCACACTGTTGAAACGGCGGACCCTATTAGATTCTCTCATAAAACTAAAATGTGCTGTATAATTATATGCCACGTTATGTTTCCTCTGTTCGATGTATTACTGCTTGTGACCGCTGTTGTGGCTGAACAAGCCTTTTGTTATACCACGCACAACCAAAATAAAGAATTTAAAAAAAAAAAAACCCTTGAGAGACTGCAAAAGATCTGCAGCAAGACTTGGTGACAACAGGCAGTGAGCACAGTGAGGCTCGTACTAAATGAGGTTTCCATGTCAGAACTCGATGAAGTACACCACTACTGACCCAAAAGCTCCAATATGCTCAAAGCCATATAAATAAGCCACAGAAATGTTGGAATTCTTTTCTGTGAAGCGATGAAACAAAACTGGAACTTTTCCCAATGGATCAGTGGTATATCTGGAAGCAGATTGAAGCATAAGTTTAAATGAACACTCTGTCTACAGTTAAGTATGGTGATGACTCCTTAATGCTCTCGCGGCTAATTTGACTCATCTGGCACTGGAAACCTACAGCATATGAAAGACAAGATGGATTAATTGAAGTATCAGCATATCCTAGGAGAAAACGTCATGCCGTCTGTGAGAATGCTGAAGTTTGGGCGTCATTCAACTTTCCAACAAGACAATGACCCCAAGCTTAACTCAAATTCCACCAAGGTTTGGCTGCAGAAGAAGTCTTGGGCTGTCTTTCAGCATGGTTTTGCCGGGCAGTTACCCAGGGGCCACACATGCATAGGTGCCCCACAGTGACAGGGGAAGGCTGGCAGGGGAGATCCTTTTTTTATTTTTCCTGACGGCCCATGCAGAGCCTGTTTCTCTGTATGTCTTTCTCTGGCCATGATGAGATCAAAGATCTCCCTCACCAGCCAAAAGGCAGTTCATTGAAGTAGAGAGAGGATCCCAGAGGCTGTATGTTCCTCCCTCGAGCAGGCTGTCTGACATAGGGCTGAGCTCGCATAAGGAAAAAGTCAGCTTGAAGTCAAAGAAGCTGCAGGCTAAAGCTCATTATTAACCAATATTATATAAAAGTGTCTGTAAGTGGAGTCCTGTTCTCATAGATAAGTACTTTTCAGCTAACCATAAACACTGGTTACTTTACCGGAATGGACTTAAACAGCATAAAGGTAAATTATTTTTGGTCTTTTTAGCAGTGTATTAAAATATCAAGGAATGATTTCTTCTGTGCTATTCTAAACTATAATTAATAATATTCCTACTCTAGCTTAAATTGCATTATTTAAAATAGATTACCTTTTTTAACCCCTTAAGGACCAAACTTCTGGAATAAAAGGGAATCATGACATGTCACACATGGCATGTGTCCTTAAGGGGTTAAAGAACTAAAACACTCAGATACTTTGAACTAGACATCCCTAGAATTATGACTGGCTGGTTGTGGTTAACAGACCATAGCAAGGTTCTACATAGTTCTTGATTACTCTAAAGTTTATCGATTTTCATAATGGAAAATTCAGTGAATCATTAAAGGAACAGTATAGTGTCAGGTATCACACTACAGATGTGAAAACACTGTTTAAGTGTCCTCCCTGTCCTTCCATTGAAAATGTAGTTTACTCAGCTTTTTTCCACATCGCTCCGGTTTTGCTGCTGCTGGCCCAGTCCATGCCCTGTCTCCTTGGCTGAGATCATCCATTTTGATGATCTCAGCCAATCCGATGCTTTTCCATAGGAAAGCATAGGGAGGCTATGACATATGTGTGGCAAAATGCTGCACTGCGACAATCAGCATCTCCTCATAGAGATGCACTGAATCAATGCATCTCTATGAGGAACGTTCAGCACCCCCCATACAGAGCTTAAGATGCTGAACATCAGTGCTGCACACAGACCCAGGAAGCACGTCTAGTGGCCGTCTGAGTAATTGACACTGGAGGTGTACCTAGGCAGTAATGTTTCTCTGAAAAGGCAGTGTTTTTACATTAAAATGCCTGCAGGGGCAGACTATACACACAACAACAGCTACATTAAGCTGCAATTGTTAATGTGATAAGTTAAATGCATATTCACCTCAAAGCAGAAAAGGACTTTATGGTACATAAAAGATTAGGTGTTGGGTGTCTGGCATCAAATGATTGAGACCTTTCATTCCTAGTACTATAAGCAAAATTTTCGAAGTCAGAAGAAAAAAGATACTATTTACAATTACGAATTACAAGAGACACTATTAGACTATATCGATGGATTACCTCATGGAGTATTAATAGCAACGTCATACCTGTGCCATTCAATGATAGAGTATTAAAAAATAATACCAAACAAATAGTGATAAGATGGCAAACTGAATTGAAAAGACAAGGAATTACAAATAAAAAGTAACCTTGGGAAATTTGATTGGTAAAAATCCATTATAACATAGCTCAAAATTTTTTCAACACTTTAGTTTAAAAAAATTAAAAAATACATAGTATAAAGTCACACAAAGCATGATGTGTTCACATGTACATAGAACATTCAAGAAATAAAGTGCTGATATACAAAGACACTGCTAATTAGACAATATGGTCTATCAGACTCCTGCAGCAGCCGAATTGGACAAAGTCTCCCCTTCGTGTAAATGAACACGTTCAGAACTTGATACAAAGTCATGAAGAAATCAATGTAGATACATAGATATCTACATATATCTGGATATCTACTATGCCTTGCAGGAGCTCTGTGACTGCTTTCATCAAGCCTCTTTCTCAAGGCTACAGAGTTCCGTCTCTAACTTCTCCTCTTTAAGTACCTGGGAAAGTATTTCAAATGTTATTAAGGGATAATATTCAATAATTCCTTGAGAAGAATGTGGTTTTCAGCAAAAATAGATGTGATCTATTTGGATTTTGCCAAGACTTTTGATACTGTTCCACACAATAGATTAGTGTTCAAACTCAAAGAAATCAGTCTACATGAAAATGTTGTACTTGGGTAGAACATTGGCTTAAAAATAGAGTACAGAGAGTTGCATTAAAGGCGGTTTTCCTGACACTATTGTACCCTGAGGGTGCCCCCACCCTCAGGGTTCCCCTCCCATGGCACTGAAGGGGTTAAAACCCCTTCAGCTACTCACCCTCCCCCCCCCCCCCCCGGCTCTCTTACCTCTCCTCCCCCGCCGATGTCAGCATCCAAATGTATGCACTTCGGCGTAAAGAATGCCCAAGAAACTTATACCCTTAATGGAAACGAATTAGGGATAACAACACACAAGCAGGACTTGGGAATTGTTATAGACAACAAACTATGCAACAATGTGCAATGTCAATCAGCAGTGGCTAAGGTCAGTAAGGTATTGTCATGCATGAAAAAGGGCATTCATTCTCAGGATGAGAATATAATTTTGCCTCTTATAAATCACTGGTAAAACCACATCTTGAATATGCTGTGCAATTTGGGGCACCTGTTCTAAACAGTGATATTATGGAACTAGAAAAAGTGGCGGGCTACAAAATTCATAAAAGGAATGGAACATTTTAGTTATGAAGAAAGTTTAACAAATGCAAACCTCTTTAGTTTAGAAAAACATTGCCTCAGAGGGGATATGATAACATTATACAAATATATCTGGGGCCAATACAAAAAATTTTGTGGAAACCTATTAACAAGCAGGACTAAACATAGGACACAAGGTCATGCAGTTAGACTGAAAGAAATGAGATTTAGCTTAAGGTAAATAAAAGTATTTTTTAACCGTAAGAACAATAAGGATGTGGAATTCTCTGCCTGAAGAAGTGGTTTTATCAGAGTCCGTGCAGATGTTTAAACAGCAACTAGATGCATACTTGCAAAAACATAATATTCAATGATATTATTTTTCAACTGTAGGGTAATAGATCCTTGATCCAAGGATAATTTTATGCGCCGTGAAAGCAGGAATTCCTTACTCATGGCTTACGATCATCTCTGGGCTTGCTTGATCATACAGGTCTCTTGATATAATGTATAATATTTAAAAAAAATATTTTATGTTCTTTGAATGATAATATATTAACTGGGGAGGGTGTAATGGAGAGGATCCAGCATCCCTGTATTGGATATCTTTAAAGCAGTCGCTGCTCAAGAAACTATTTAAAATATAAATGCTTTGCTTAGTGATTAAAGGCTAGCAGTAAAGAACTTAATGTAACCAACAATAGGCTATTGACTAAGACTAAGTACCATGCTGATAAAAAACAAACGCATAAAACGGTATAAATTGCTGTAGTCTTTAGTTTATTTCTGAATTTTGATGACAGTGACAGAACATACAGTTGTTTTTTTAACATATTTGTTTTATTTATTTATTTATTTAATTAATTTTGCCATTTATATAGCGCCAACAGATTCCGTAGCGCTTTACAATATTATGAGAGGGGGGATTTAACTATAAATAGGACAATTACAAAGAACTTACGGGAACAATAGGTTGAAGAGGACCCTGCTCAATCGAGCTTACATTCTATAGGAGGTGGGGTGTAAAACACATTAGGACAGGAATTTGCAGTCAAATAAGGTGGGTTGCCCTTTAGGAGAGAGCAAGAGACAGGTATGTGAGGTAGAGGTTACTCTGGGAGGCCATAAGCTTTCCTAAAGAGATGGGTTTTAAGGCACTTCTTAAAAGATGCAAGACTAGGGGAGAGTCTGATGGAGGTAGGCAGGCTATTCCATAGGAAGGGAGCCGCCCGCGAGAAGTCCTGCAAGCGTGAGTTGGCCGTACGGGTGCGGACAACGGACAGGAGGTGGTCATGGGCAGAGCGGAGAGACCGAGAATGGACATACCTATGGATCTGTGAGGAGATATAAGAGGGGCTAGAGTTGTTCAGTGCTTTATAGGTGTGAGTAAGTACCTTGAATTGACTCTAGCATACAGGAAGCCAATGTAAGGACTGACAGAGGGGTGAGGTGTGAGAGAAATGACTAGAGAGGAAAATCAGTCTGGCAGCAGCATTCATTACAGACTGTAGCGGTGCAGTACGGCTTTTGGGAAGACCAATCAGGAGAGGGTTACAATAATCCATGCGGGAAATTACTAGAGCATGGACAAGCTCCTTGGTAGTATCTGGTGCAAGAAAGGGGCGGATGCGGGCTATGTTTTTAAGATGGAATCTTCAGGATTTGGCAACATGCTGGATGTGAGGCTCAAAGTTGAGGCCAGAATCAAGTATGACGCCAAGACAGCACGCTTGCAAGGATGGACTGATGTGGGTAGCACAAACTTGAAGGGAGAGCGAAAGAGGAGGATCAGTATTAGGAGGAGGAAAGACAAGGAGCTCAGTTTTCAGAAAGCGGGATGACATCCAGTCAGAGATGGAAGAAAGGCAAGCAGTGACACGTTGCAGGATGGCAGGGGAGAGGTCCGGGGAGGAGAGATATAACTGGGTGTCATCAGCGTACAGGTGGTAGCGGAATCCAAAAGAGGTGATAAGTTTGCCAAGAGAGGCAGTATAAAGAGAAAATAGAAGGGGACCAAGGGCAGAGCCTTGGGGGACTCCAACTGAGACAGGACGAGGGGAGGAGGTATTATTAGAAAAGTGACGTGTGCTGTAAGCAAGTTATGATGCAAATCCACATGAAGATGTTTGTCAGGTTAGTTCCCGCTACATTTCTAGCTATCTTGGTACTGGAGATCTTTAGCATGAAAGTGTAAAGCCGTACAAAAGATCAATTAACCAATTTTGGATCTGATCTGCCCCTGAGGATGGAATCATTCTGATATGAGACTGGCTAAGGTTCTCTCTGTGATTATTAAACTTGTATAAGACTTTTATAAAAGGTGTTGTCCATTCTTTGTGCTCTCATAAACTCTTTCTTTCTTTCTTTTTATTTTTTTTGTTTTGTTTTACTGACAAGACTCAATGATGTCCAAAATGATCGTCTGGAGTTGCTGTATCTTTTGTACAAAGTGAACTTGCCTGCATTTTTATCTAGGCTGTACTTATAGGTAGAGTCAGTCTGATATGTGGCTAATGAGCTCTCTGCCATAGCACAAATTAGCTAAAACTAGTTTGAGCCCTGAGATAGGACACACAAAAGGGCCAGTTAATTAAGCTGTTGTTCAGTCTTAGAAAAGGATAAAGAATTGAAGTCAACTACTGACAACAATGGTCTGTACTGGAGCTTCAAGATATATAATAGTTACATTTTATTTGCTGATACGCCTACCTTAAGGACTTGTAAGCAAGCCTTCAGACTTGTTTTGAAACGTCTGTCCTAAATAATCTTACTACTTGGCAAATAATCAGTACATTTAACATAAAAGCAAAATAATCGTTTTTCTGGCAATATTGGAACACTTGACAATCTATAAATCAATGGCTGTAAAACGTCCATACTTTGTTTCTATTTCATATACAATTAATTAAATCTGTTTTATTTTTATGTACCCTTCAATATGAAATGAGATCTATTTTCCGTGAGACTTGTCCTTGCTTGCAGGCCTGATACACAACGTGGTGAAGGGTCTCAGTGATAGAAACTTGGACTGTATGATGTATTAATAGCAACATAATGCGGAAGGTTGGGCAGTTCCTGTGCTACAATGTTTATCAGAGAAACTTTAGAGAAGATTATGTTTCTACCATATGTAATTAACGGAGTCATCAAACAGTGCTGGAAAAGATGCAAATATAATATTGCTTTGAATAGCAAAAGTCTGACACACAAGGGTTCTGAGGTTTCACTTTGAAGGGAAGGTGGTGAGTCATGAATAATGTAAGGTGAGCTTAAAAGTAAAAGTACTATTTCTAATTAAGTTTTTAATGATATTGCATATTTTTTAACATACAACCTATGAGGTTTATTTGTTGATCAATGGGTATTGAATAAATATCGTGCGTTATAATATTTACTGTATTATTCGAAAAATTATGAATAGTCAGTGTTTGATCAAGGAATTACAAATTTAAAAATAATATAGCGGAACTAGAAATATAGCTACAATGGAGGAAAATTAAAAATGTTGTTATTTTGGCTTAGAATGTTCAGTGTTCCCTGGTGAATTCCCAACCTTTCATAGTATATTTAATTAAATATTCAATATTATTATTATTGCTATTATTGCCATTTATATAGTGCCAACAGATTCCGTAGAGCTTTACAATATTGTGAGAGGGGGGGATTTAACTATAAATTAGAAAATTACAAGAAAACTTACAGGAACGATAGGTTGAAGAGGACCCTGCTCAAATTAACTTACAGTCTATAGGATCTAACAAAGAGATTGTTTTTTTTTCCAAACTAGATGTGGAACCAGGTGTTATTTCCATGTCCAGGTGTTATTTCCATGTCCAGGTGTTATTTCCATGAGCAGTGGTTACTCTGCTCACATTAAAGAATTTCTCCAAAAAATGTTGCCTAAATTTAGCTATCAAGACTTAAATTTGCCACAATTTGGAATATACTAATAACCTTGGGAGTAAGTGCATCCTTTTTACATTTGTCACACTGTAGATACAAAAACGTTTCAACTGTCTGGATTCACTGTTTCGAGAATATGAAATAAATAGTCAATTGGTCAGTAATTTGTAATGATAGGGGTGTAACTTAACCTCAGTCACAGTTACCCCATGGACCATATCATTACTGCACATTAACATGGTCCAGGAGACGTGCAATGAATTACCATTCACATCATGTTGGAAGTCCAATTTAGTAGATAATGATTTTGTTTTAACTCATTTGATAAATATACTCAACGTCACGTTTTGGAAACCATTTATTTTGGTCAATTGATGACAAGTCTTGTAACTCTCATGCCATTTCTTCCAGTAGACATCTGCTCCTTCTGTCCATAGAAAACCAAAACAAAATCAAAACAAGTTGGAAAGTTATTCAATGCCATTGGGACACTAATGATGAATATAATCTGGTCAGCTGTATTTATTTAGCAAATGTTGAGTGACAAAGAAGTTTTATTTTGGGTTAAAGAGGACTTCATTGTGTACAGGATTTTCACAATGTAGAATTGTATATATAATAGATACACATTATCCCAGCAGTGAGAGACTGCAAATTAGAACAGATACTTTGTTCACAAGTATCGATTATAGCCAAACTTATTCTAAATAAAATTGTGTACAGCAAACAGCAAGTAGCCACATACAGGTGGTCTAAACATGGACCTCACCATAATCACAAATATTTCATGGAGTAAGCAGAAAACCATATATGTAATTAATACATGGACTTAAAGGCACACTGTGAGCACCAAAACAACTTTAGCTTAATTAAGTGAATTAGCTTAATTAGTGTATAGATCATGCCATTGAAGTTTAGCTGCCCAATTCTCTACCATTTTGAAGTTAAATAACTTTGTTTATTTAGCCCTAGCCACACCTCCTTTGCATGTGAACTACACTATCTATCTACACATTTTCTGTAAAGAGAGATCTAATGTTTAAACTTCTTGTATTGCACAATCGCCGTAGGTGTCTTGCAGACGTCGTCAGGGACTGTGGGGCTAGGTTTTAAACCTGTAATTTATTATGAGTTGCCTCTTCCAAGGGCCTATGTACTTGTGAGGTGATATATTTCACCACATGATCAGAAGGGCACCATTCTGCAGAATGTGGATGACTAAAGTCATCCAAGTCAAGCAAGGTTATACCATGTGGATCTAAAATTTTAGAATCACCACCAGAGCTCGACAAACTTAACTGAGACCCTGGAAATGCCACTAGGAGCATGTCATGAGAGCAGATAGTCGCCTCTCCATCAGCACCATCGAACTCTGGTTTAGATTGGCCATCCAAGGCGTCCACCATGGACCCAGGGAACTCCTCTTCAATTTTGCAGAGTTAAGACAAGTCCAACTGGACTCTTGCACTCTTCCATAATCTAGCTGATTTTGCACAGCTAGTGGCTCTTTTGCGTGGTGGTAGTAATGCTCCATCAGTGACAGGAGGCAAACTGTCCATCTCGCATTGCTTGAAGGTGTGTTTGGATTTGGCCGTTGCTTTGCGACCTAGTTGATGTGGATCAGGTGCAGATAGAGGTGCTGTCGCCTGAAAAGTTGGTGGAGCTGTCCGTTGGGCCTGCAAAAGGACCTGAGTAAATGTCTGCAATAGGGATTCTACATAACACCCATCACAGAAACTAAGGCCTTCGTCATGGACCTTGACATAGAGGCATCAAAAAGTGCTTGCATCTCAGCAGTGGTAAGAAAATCAGGAGACAAATCAGCCTCTTTAACAGAGGTCCCATTGAAACCCCCAGGGTGACCTGAGGGGTCGTATTACACATAGACATAGCTATGTGTAAGTCTACATAATACTGAAAGTATTAAGTACAGAGATAGATAAAAAATAAAATATTTGGCTTTAGCCAAAAACATAAAAATAAACCTAAAGAATAGGGTTGATTAAGCGAGAAAGGAAAATTAAGGAATTAAAAAGTGGGAAGAAATACTCACAGGAGCAAATAATCAATTCAGTAGACAGAGGAAGAGATGTCTGTCTGCCAACAATACTGAACCTTATCAGAGTCCCCAGTGTGTAAGAGGCAAGGCTAAACAGAAAAGGCTTGAAAAATCACCGAACAGCTCTTTCACAGACCTAAATGCATTACAAGTTGGGCCGCGGCAAATTGAGAAAAGAGATTCAAAATGCAAATAGCTCCTAACGAATGTGCATTCGGAGCTGAGGTAGTAAGCGGTCAGTCCCAAATGCGCATAATAACAGTAGTAATAATAGTAAAGAAGGAGAGCGTTCAAAGTGTAAACGCAAATGAAAGGCGCAAAAGGCAGCGCCGTTAATGTATCGATGGAATTTAAAAGCGCACCCAATTCAGAGTGAGAAAATGGCAGTACAAAAGCACGAAAAGTGCAAATATAGGGAAATTAACTGAATGACATCCCTGAGAACTATCAAAAGAGTACAGGGCAAGGGAGGTCGAAGGGAAAACCAAACTAAGACACAAGGTGGAAAAAAAAACAAAAAAGTAGGACAAAAGTCTCAATATTAAATAATAAAAATACGCAATACAATCAATAAAACAATTAAGCAAATAAATAAAACAATTAAGAAAAACAAATAAAAACAAATATGGATCCCACCGTTAACAACCTTGGGAACATGTTGTACTTAACCGAGGGAGCGTCAAAGAAAGAGGAAGTGATTTGCTGGATACCCCCTAACATGCTGAGGAAAGGATGCTGATTGGTGTTTCCTGTTTGTAGCGGAGCTGCAATAATAAAACCAATATCTCCACTGGTGTTCTGTAAAGCATGAAAGAAAGCGCAGTTCAGCAAAATAATCCAACCCCCTCTTCCCAGTAACTGTCTGACACACAGTCCTAGGAGTCAACTGGTTTAATAGGAGAGACACACGGCCTTTTATGTGTGTCCCCATGCAAGAGGTCTCAGGTAACATATTCCAGGGGCATTCCCCCACTGGACCTGAACGGAGACTGTTATAAAATACACCCATAATTATATTAACTCTCAGGTCCAGGACATACATAACAAAAACACCCCAAAATACACACTTTACAATTAGGTACTCCCTCAAGTCCTATATCCCCAGTTAGCCTGGATCTGAGCGCCTGACATATCCTGAAAGCACTCCGATCCCATGAACGCAGCCAAAATGCCACCAGGGTATAGTTTAGACCGGACAAAACAGAAGAAGGTTGCGCCAAAGCTGACTAAAGTGCAGCTAGAGAATGAACAAAGTCCAAAGTGTAGGTGGTGCCAAAACAAAGTCTTTAGTAGAGCCCGGTGGGGCACCGACGGCCTATGTGGAGGGGTATTCTCTCTAAGGGTCAAGATGGCTTTTCAGGATCCGTATGTAAAGAAAGAAACAGATAATGGTGCAAATACGTCTGATAAGAGGGTTGATATGCAGGAAGAAGAGATCTATGGTAATCCTACTCACGTGTAGTAGAGCTGAACTAGCTCTAGTGTGGATGGCATACAGCGGTACAATCCCCGCTTATAGGATACGTAGAGAAGTATTGGTCTTTTAATCCGTATGTGGAAGAGAAAGACAGATGATAGGGCAGTACGTCTGGTAAAGATGGTGTATATAACAACAGAGTCTAATACAGTCTTACTTACGTTTAGAAGAGCTTAAGCCAGCTCTAAATGTGAATAGTGTACATCGGTATAATCCCTGCTTGTAGGATATGTGTAGAGGGTTAAGTCTTTTGCTGATATGTAGATCATAAGGGAGAAGAGAGACAACTAATAGTGCTCGCTGTAAAAAATCTTATATAAGGAGTATAAATGATAAAATGTACTCACATAGAATTGAGCAGGCGGACTGCTCAAAGATTTAGGCGTGAGTGGTATAATCCCCACCGCGGATGTCTTTGGAGTAATACTCAGCAGGAAAGATAAAATCAGGATACCAAGCAAAAATAAAAATAATAAATAAAAGAGTAAAATGGCACAATCAAAGTGATTTAAAAGTAGCCAAAATACCTTTATTTGCAATACAGAGTAAAATTATAAAATATCCACAACACGTTTCACCTATAATGGCTTTATCAAGTGGAGACAAAAAACATGCTTGGTAGGGTAGGGTTTATATAGGGGGACTGATTATAGACAGTAAATGAGGTTTGGCGCCTAAATGACGTCATCAGGTAAGGTGCATTTTCAAAATATAAAATAAACTATATATATATGTATACGTTGGAGGTCTGGGCAGCTTCCCCTGAAGTTTGGAGTAAAAACGAGGGTTATAAATAGGGTAAAAGTTGTATTTTAGTTGGAAAACGGACCGATCAAGTGACGTGCCGCTAGGGGTATTGGGAAATGTAGTGTGCAGGAGGGGCTGCTACTAGTAGCATACTAGTTTATAGTTTAGACCGACCGCACACGAGGCACCTGCCTAAAAGAGTTCCACAAATTCAGGCTGAGCAGTCAGTCTCTTTCGGGAGTACGAAACATAATAAAATAACAACTATAATTGTTTGAATGTAAGCTGGTTATGTGGCACTCATTCAGGAGTTAAATTGCAAAGAACTCCGCTCTTTTTCAACGAATGGAACCGAACCTAAGTGGAAGTGGAAGTCTCAGCGGTATTCGAGCAGTCGAGTGTCCGATTATAGTTCCATACACTCGCCACCACGTGTTCGGCCATGCAAACAACGGCCACCCAGCCGACCGCTTAGAACGTTGGGGTTTCGAAGTTTTATGGAGGTCAAAAGGGTCAAAAACACATGACTCCCCTGGGTGGTCCAACTGTTTAGGAGTTTGTTCAGTATGTGAACACCACAATTATAATCCATTTGGTGGACTTCAATTACCAAACCAGCTAAGTATACAAAAAGAAGGGTATATAATCCAAATGGGTGGTTGGTTTCAGCACACTGTTGCTAGAAGGATATGCCTCTTATGTTATTATACTGCTTCTAATGTTACAGAGTACAGCATATAAGGAGCCTCCATGTCTTAATAAAATCAACATTTAGTGACTGTCCTCTAGCCATCAGTTATCTGTTTTCTATTAGTCGTCTGTTTTTTGGCATCGCTGCCAGAACTCAGAATCCCAAAGCAAATGAACTTGCTCATCCAAACATGGTTTAGACACATCAGATATACTGAATCCTGCCAAATCACAATCAGCATACATTTGGGCAAATTGTGATATGGCCAAAATTTTAGTTTACACTCTGAACTGTAGCTGTGTTCACCATGAGTACGAACGCAATCAACCTTAGCTTGATACATAACATAATAGTGAAGCTTATATTAGGAAAAACAACTTATCTTTCTGTCTTGTGGTTTGCTATAGAGTTTCCACTGACCCTCGGTAGCATTATTTTCTATTATACTTAGGTTATCTCTTTATTCCTCTCTTTATTTGGTCAGTGTATAAATTATGCATTAGATATAGCTAGTTTTACTGTTTCAAATGCAAAATGATCATTTTTACTGCTATTAAAATATTTTAAAACATTGCTTTTCCAAAGAAAGGGAAAGGCCAATGATTCATACACATAGATATGTCCTAAATACATAAATTCATGCATGTTTTCTGAGCTTTTGTGCTGCCCTCTTTTACATGCGAAGTGTTATTTTAAGGTCATAAAGCATTATGGTAAACAAGCATATTGGTTACAGAGCGTGGTAATGAATATTGCTTTGCGTTCGCCTTGCATGAACCTGACAAGAGTATTGTTTACAGTTTCAAATGCACTGATCAACAGATGTTCATGCTAAAGATGCATTTAGAATTTGTTTTTCTTAATGTATGATCTAACTGATAAAGATTATAAAAAATTCTAAGATGAAGTAAGGTAATTGGCTCTGATTAATACTATGCTTGCGTTAAAGAAACACTATAGCATCCATGTCCTTATCCTCCCCCTCCCCATTTCCATTAAGAAATGTAAACAATTGAGGATTTATTCACCTTTTTTTAGTGCCGAGGCTCCCTCTGTGCTGCCTTTCTCTCTGTCTCCTGCAAAGTCAGGAGGAGACATGACCTTTACTGCAATGGTCCAATCCAATGGGTACCTGATGCACATGCGCAGCAAGCACAGTGTGCATTTAAGCTTTCTCATAAGAAAGCATTGAATCAATGCTTTCCCATGGAGGATTCCACATTACGTGATGAAGTATTACTCAGTCAGTGCAGCTGAGCACCTCTAGTGGCTGTCAGGAAGACAGCCACTAGAGGTGATTTTAGCCGTGCAATGTAAATGTTACAGTTTCTAAAAATATCAATGTTTTACAATGCAGTGTTAAAAGCACAGGTCCACTGCACCCAGACCGCTTCAATGAGATTAAATGGTTCCAGGTGACTATAGCGTCCCTTTAACGGGGCATTTCAAGATAGTTTTAACCTCTTTTTCAATGCATTGTATAGATAATGCATTAACATTTGCATAAAAATCTAGAAAGAAAGTAAGATACTTACCACTGGTAGATTAGAGAAGGGCAGACAATAACTTATTTTATTAGGCAGAAAACTTGTGTTTTACAACAGAACATTTTGATAACTCTATGACTGCTAATAGAGTATGGATACAAAGTCTCTCCATGTTATCTCTGCCTTGGCAGGTGCTATTCATGCCGATCATAGACAAATCATCTCCTTACAGAGCTTGGCTATACTGTGCCCTCCGAGCCTCACCATGTTAGCACTTCCTACAAATGTATTATGTCAACTAATGTCCAGGTAGATAAAAATAGTAAATATACATGATAATGATTAATGGTTAGTAACTCGAAAAAAGTTGAAATAATAATTACCTCTGTCTTATATTATGAAGTCATATTTTAGGAAGAACTAAATTATATATATATATATATATATATATATATATATATATATATATATATATATATATATATATATCATTGCAAGATACTGCAAAGTCTAGTGCAACACCTGTTTATATTTCTAATACTTGATTTAGGATGATAATTAGTTACTAAATTATTCCTGGAAGAATCATCACATCCTTTTGTCCTTATGAGGTCAATGATTTGATTATTATTAATTTGGATAATAATCTTTATATCTCATAACAGGCACAAAAAAAAAAAAAAAAAGCTTGAAAGAGTTACTCCAAGCACCATGACCACATTATGTGTTTTGAAGTGGTTATGGTACCTGGAGTCTGTATGTGTAGCGTTTCACTGGGAAACGCTGCACATACAGAGTTTAACCTTGGCTGCTGGAGTTGTAATTCCACCTCTGGCAGAGTCATTGGCGAGTTAGCCGTCCCAGAACCAAAGTTCCAATCTGGCTAATTTCAATTCTGTGCAATTTTTTTGAACGATGTGCCATACACTGGCTGAGAGCAAGCAGCTTACATTCTCACCCATTGAATGGTAATTAGATCGGCTTGTGGCTCCTGCAGGTCTGCACAAGCTGGAAGAGCATCACCTCAGAGTCTAGTCTATTATTATTATTATTTTTCGTCCCCCCTCCCTGCTTGATACATGGCAGGGAGGTGAGCTCTCACTCCCTGGTGGTCCAGTGGCATTGGCAGTTCTGTGGAGGAGGGCTGGCAGAGAGCGCTTACCTCTCCTGCAGCTCCTGTCAGCTACCTCCTCCTCCGAGCCGGTCCGTTCAGCTCCTCTGTCAGCTCCCAGTGTAAGTCTCGCGGCCGCACTATGACCCTGCGGCTCTCGCGAGACTTAAACTGGGAGCTGACAGAGGTGCTGACCGGACCGGCGCGGAGGAGAAGGGAGCTGACAGGAGCTGCAGGAGAGGTAAGTAAACGCACACAGCCCCTAGTCTGTATTATGGCAATGTAAATTGCCATAATACAGACATTGACTCGAGTATAAGCCGAGTTGGAGTTTTTCATCACAAAAAATTAGCTGAAAAACTCGACTTATACTCGAGTATATACGGTAGATTTCTTCCTCCTAGATCAATCTGCATTGCACTTATTCTCATTTATATATTATGATCTATAGCCAAGTGCTTCTTATCCAGGTATATGCATACAGATTTTATATTGCCTGACTGTATTATATTAAAAATGTATATATTATGGTAAATGAGGCATTTTCTGTTAAATATTCCCATCATTAAATGTAAACAATACATACACTCGTACAACTAACAGTACCAAATGCAAAACTAAAACAGAAAGCTTGATAAAAGCTCTCTGCCATCACAAACAAATTCCTCTGCTACCTCTTGTCTCATCTCCCCATTTTAACCTTTAGATTGCAAGCTCACGGGCAGGGCCCTCTACCTGTTGTATCGGTCTGTTCTTATTGTGTTTGTCTTTTTCCCAATTGTACAGCGCTGCGGAATTTGTAGGCGCTTTATAAATTATAATTCATTAAAATTTGCGAACTAAAAATGGTCACTAATTTCTATTAATCCCCTTTAGTGAACATAGTGCACACATTAGTTTTGAGAAACTAAAACTCTTAAAACTTTCAAATTGAGTAAGTATTACTATACCATCTACTCATCAGATTCTTAAACGAACTCTGAAACATCGCTAATTGTCCATGCAGTATCGTCGCTGTTTCAAAACATTTGAGTATTTCCTAAATCCTCGACGACTGGTGGTCTTAAAGGACTGATTTGAAAAGCACCGGATCTATAAAAATGTCAGTTTGTTTTCTAGAGTAATTGAAGATTGTCAGTAAATACGTTTTCTGTGTCTGCTAAAGCCAAGGTTCACATATCTCTGATGCAATTGTAACTATTGACACTACTAGAGTTAGTGGCTCTCCCATTGTCCCGTATATGAATGCAATAGTCAGCATACTTGCTCTTAGCCTGTTTGTGCTAGTTTTAAGAGCAGTATGTGACTGAAGAAGGCAATGTGAATTCATGCTTATGAGGTTTGCTACCTCTCTGTGAATGCATGATGGAACTGTGTGTTTGAGTAAGAATTTGCTTTGCTTTACTTTTATTTCGCGCACGGAACAGATTTAGGTCAATAAGGCTCAGTCATACAATAGTGGTAGCAATGCTCATTCATTAAGAGTGACACATATTATTGGGGATATACAAGAAAGCTTTAATTTTTAGAGGATAAGTAAAACAACTGTTTTAAGCTAACATTGTACCCTTGCAAATGAAAAACAATCTACTTTTTCACTTGGATTGAAACAGCTGCATTGGTTAATTGAGGAAAGATTTAAAATAAACATATCTGTTTGAAAGAAATATGTCTATTCATTGTCCATTCAATTGTTAACAAGTTGAAGAAAGTTACAAACATATATCAAAACTCCGTAGATTTGGCCAGTCCTAATTGAATTAAAATGATATATAATATACAGGTAATACTCGAAAAATTAGAATATCGTGCAAAAGTTCATTTATTTCAGTAATGCAACGTAAAAGGGGAAACTAATATATGACATGCAAAGCAAGATAGTTCAAGCCGTGATTTGTCATAAGTTCGATGATTATGGCTTACAGCTCATGAAAACCCCAAATCCACAATCTCAGTAAATTAGAATATTGTGAAAAGGTGCAATATTCTAGGCTCACAGTGTCCCACTCTAATCAGCTAAGTAAGCCATAACACCTCCATAGGGTTTCCGAGCCTTTAAATGGTCTATCAGTCTGGTTCAGTAGGAATCACAATCATGGGGAAGACTGCTGACCTGACAGTTGTGCAGAAAACTATAATTGACACCCTCCATTAGGAAGAAAAGCCTCAAAAGGTAATTGCAAAGGAAGTTGGATGTTCCCAAAGTGCTGTATCAAAGCACATGAATAGAAAGTTATGTGGAAGGGAAAAGTGTGGAAGAAAAAGGTGCACAAGCAGCAGGGATGACCGCAGAGGATTGTCAGGAAAAGGCCATTCATATGTGTTGGGGACTTGCACAAGGAGTGGACTGAGGCTGGAGTCAGTGCATCAAGAGCCACCACACACAGACGGATCCTGCACATGGGCTTCAGATGTTGTATTCCTCTTGTCAAGCCGCTCCTGAACAACAAACAACATCAGAAGCGTCTTACCTGGGCTACAGAAAAACAGACCTGGTCTGCTGCTCAGTGGTCCAAAGTCCTTTTTTCTGATGAGAGCAACTTTTGCATCTCATTTGGAAACCAAGGACCCAGAGTCTGGAGTAAGAATGGAGAGGCACACACTGCAAGATGCTTGAAGTCCAGTGTGAAGTTTCCACAGTCTGTGTTGATTTGGGGAGCCATGTCACCTACTGGCGTTGGTCCACTGTGCTTCATTAAGTCCAGGGTCAACGCAGCCATCTACCAGGAGATTTTGGAGCACTTCATGATACCTTCCGCAAACGAGCTTTAGGGGGATGCTGACATTATTTTCCAGCACCTGCCCACACTGCCAAAGCACCAAAGCCTGGTTCAATGACCGTGGGATTACTGTGCTTTATTGGCCAGCAAACTCGCCTGACCTGAACCCCATAGAGAATCTATGGGGCATTGCCAAGAGAAAGATGAGATACATGAGACCAAACAATGCAGAAGAGTTGAAGGCCGCTATTGAAGCATCCTGGTCATCCATAACACCTCAGCAGTGCCACAGGCTGATAGCTTCCATGCCACGCCGCATTGAGGCAGTAATTGCTGCAAAAGGGGCCCAAACCAAGTACTGAGTCCATATGCATGCTTATACTTTTCAGAGTCTCGATATTGTTCTATGTACACTCCTTGTTTTATTGATTGCATGTAATATTCTAATTTACTGAGATTGTGGATTTGTGGTTTTCATGAGCTGTAGGTCATAATCATCACACTTATGACAAATCACGGCTTGAATTATCTTGCTTTGCATGTAATGTGTCTATCTCATATATTAGTTTCCCATTTTATGTTGCATTACTGAAATAAATTAACTTTTGCACGATATTCTAATTTTTCGAGTATCACCTGTACATAGAGTATGATGGAGTCCTGAGAATATGTCATTCATGGGACTGAAAAGTAGAATTTACCTTATTACATATATCTCCTTAATATATCTGCTTGAATATAACAAATTAACGAATATATAACGAATATAACAAATTACTGGATCACTTACAAGTCCTTCAAGTGCACTTGTTCCAGCTATATGTTATTTGTCTCGAGTTTGTAGCGCTAGGGCAACTATATGTTGGAAGTATGTTTATTTAAAAAAAATTAAAAAAAATTATAATATATAATAAAGGTGCACACAATCTTGACAATGCTCCAAAGAATTGATTTTATACCAGACTTAATTTGCGTTGGATCAGCACCAAGGTTCATATATTTTGATTGCTTTATCCCCTTAAGGACACATGACATGTGGGACATATCATGATTTCCTTTTATTCCACAAGTTTGGTCCTTAAGGGGTTAAAGTTCAAAAGGTTAAATATCTGTCTCACTACTTCCTCTTCGAGGAGGACTACAGGGTGGAGCTAAGTGCAAACGTTTGCATTTTTGTAAAAGTTTTGCATCTGGGATAATGCTTAAAAATTGGTATTACCTTTCATTAATCTTTATAGTCAGGTACTTTAGTTTAGGGCAAATGATAGTTAAAATATTCCATAATTAAATGTACGGTCAGAACTTTGCAAATAAATCCACTCATTTTGTTTTTTGCCCGTGCATATCGGCTCTCAAATCAAGTCTCCTGTTTTTCCGTTCAGTGTCTCTGCTTTGAGGTTACTTTGCAGAAATTGCACATTTATGCTGTGTGACTTACTTCCTGAGTATAACTAAAGTGATTAAAGTGATACAGAGAACATTGTCAGTCCTAAAGGCTGAGGTCACATTATATTATATGCCTTTCCCTTGTGTTAGTAATTCTAGCCTACAGACAGCTGAATTATGGAACTCTTTATACAGCTATATTTGCCGAGAGTTCCTACAGCCAGTGACATCACTATCATATGTAAAGTGTGAATAATACATACCTTCCTCATCAACAGCTGTGTAAGGGTATCCTATTCTTAGGAATTGGCGCAACATAAATATTCCAACAACCAAAATGTGTCTATTCCTTTGAACATGGGAGATTACTTTCCGGTGCTTTCATATTTCAAGAATTAATTCTGGTTTGTCCTCCGATTTTCACAAAATAACTAATTAGTTTTTGTGTTGTACTGTTTAACCTCACCGTTACTGTTGTGCAAAAATGATATGGTATCACTTGACAGTCACATGTAATGTCATCGTTCAAGTCCTGGGGTCAGGAGAGCCAACAACTCTTTCAGTACTTTGGCCCGCAAAAGTCTGAGCGTCCATGTAGCATGGGAGATTGTAAAATCTTCCTATTCTTTCAACAGAGTATCACAACTTAGTGACTTTAATGCTGCAGAATCCTTTGGAACATTTTTAGATTGTAAGCTTGTTTGAGCAGGGCTCTCTTCGCCTACTGTTCTTGTATTTAAGTAATAAACAGAGAATCAAGGCACTCAAGGTATCCTTTAAAAGTACTGTCTTTTTTTTCAATTTGACAATTTTGATTGTGTTTATTTTAGGGGAACAGAAGGAAAAAGGAAAAGATGAGGAAAATTAGGGGGAGAAAAGAGACTGTAACGGACCCCGACCAGTTACCTCTGCTATTGCCTTCTTTAAGCCGCTCAGGAACCACTTAGAATATAAAGAGATCCATTTCCCCCCAGTAACTGGATGAGACACAGCTCTGGAGGTACAACACTGATGATGATTTATTGGTACACACAACTTTTATGCACAGACCCCCACAGGGGGTCTCCATTCTCTTCAACACAATCCCAGGCTGAAGGGGGATGGTTTACAGATAACCATGTCCTGCTCTGGGAGATACCAATAGTGCAACAATTACAAAGAGTAAAAAATGTTACATACATTGGAGAAACTTAGGGGGTCGACGCCCCGGGAAGGGAATGGGGTACACGTAAGAAATATGCATCCCTGGATAGGCTCGGGTCCCAGCTCGGATCCCTGCAAATAGTGTGGCTATCAGATGTAAAGAGCACGAGAAACCATTGTATAAAATCTGGGGCTCGAAGCTCTATACATCCCTGCAATTAGTTCCCCAGTGTTGCTTGGTTTACTCCATTAATTCAATCTTCCAAATGCCGCCAATTAGCACTCGGGGAAAGTAGGCGTTCCACCAGCCAATCAGGGGAAAGGGAGAAAAACCAAATCATGGCAATCAGCGCTCAGGGAGAGGAGGCGTTCCAGCAGCCAATCAGGAGAAAGTGCGCAAAACCAAATCATGCCAATCAGTGCTTAGGGAAGGGAGGTGTTTTGCCGGCCAATCGGGAGAAAGGGCAGGAACCAATTTGAATGATAGCCCTTCTCTTGGCCGGTGCAGACTTCCAGATGGCCAGCGGGGATTCTGCGGCTGTGAGACCGTTCCAGGGATTCTCTGCTGGGCTTGCATCTCTCTCTCCGGTGGATATCTCCACACAGGTAGAGAGAGCGCTCTTTTGGCAGCCACTAGCCCAAATAGTGATTTTTAGGACGAGTTAGGGCGATCTGAACCACCAGTACCCCAAAGGGGTGTCCCCACCAACCTCAGAGACCTGTTCCGGGAGTACGAAGACCCCACAAGTGAAGCGTCTATTTTTGGGATACAAATGGCCAATGGCCCCCCTGGTTGGCATTCGTCTATACGAACAGGCAGCTACCCAGGGGATCACTCATTAATTACTTCCCTTGTAGTTTCGCAGCTATGTTGCAGGTGCAAACATTCTGTTTAATTGGTGTAAACAATGGGGTATCAGGGTGGTCCTCGTTCGGGAGACAAATGTGTTCCATTCGTATAAGCTCTCCCAAACGGTAAACAGGGCATATGACACGAAATATAAGGGGAACCAGGAGAAACACACAGTACTAGGGAAAAATGCACAAATAAGCAAGTGGGTAGAAGTGGGGATGGCACTCAGTGACGTAATTGCATCACAAAGACAATTGTGACATTTGTGTTCTTTGGTTTACATTCATAATCACAAACACAAACATTTGGCTTCTAGTAGCATGCACAAAATTTACATTGATTCATCAGTTCACAACATTTTAGAAAATCTCATGACGATATTGTGGGTCTTTGCCCTGTATGTGGTGAAGCGGGTCAATGGTGTCTACAGCACATAATGATGATCTACCATATTGCTCTGATTGGAGATCTATGCATTGATGTAAGAAGCTAGTCTAGAGCTAGGGCTAAAGATCTCTTGCTAGCCGTTCTATTTCAGAAGCTTTTGTGTTAAAATGCGGTCTTTTAATGGAAGTAACAAGCAAAAACTGACAATGTTTTGGCCTGCATTGGCCTTTGTCAAGCCATGTGACAAAATTATGACTTGACAAAGGCCAATGTAGTCCGAAACTCAAAGTATCTATTGAGTGTCTGGATTCTATGTTTATTATCTGAAGACTACTTCGGAAGTGCCTACCCTGAGGGGAGGAGAACTTGACCAATTAAGAAGGATATTGAATAATAATAACCACGAGTGCTATCCCTCTGATTTGGAAGAGGAACTACTATTCCAGTATGTCAATCATGTCTTGTTAAAATTCAATGTTTGTCTTGTTTACCTAGTGTAAACATTGCAGAATATATTGGCACTACATAAATAATCATACATGTAATTGAAACAATCTGACCATTTACACTCAATGCACAGATATCCGGTTTAACCCAATTATAGGATACATCGGTTTGTGTCCAGAGGTGAGTGAAATTATGCTTCTAGGTCACTTGTATAAATATACAAAACAACTAAATTAGCAGTTCAATCAATGTTAAAGTATTTCACTAAAATAGGCTCTAGCCCTTATAGATATTCTTTGTGCAGTTTGCAAAGCCACACGCATTATAATTTAACAAGAGTATATCGTTTTACAAGCATTCTAATTTTCAGATTCATATTTTTCTTATTGTTTTTTAAATGTATTTTATTATTATTTCATTATTACCATTCTAAATATATTTTTTTTTCACCTCACATTTGGTACATTGTTGTCTTCGATTTAAAAAGGCTCTGCATTGGTCTAGAATGAGCCTTTTAAAATAAATCGTACAGTGCTTCACTAAAAATAAACAAAACAATAAAAAAAGCAGAAAAGAAAAAAACTGAAAATGGCTCATAAATTAAAACAGTCTAAATTTACATTTATTGTTTGTTTATTTTATTTTGCAAACCAAATAATGCTGAAGAACAGTACAGGCACAATGCAAGTCTTGTAAGGTTCCTGGAATGTGTGCAGCTCCTGATCACATAATTATATGGATATGAATACTTGATATTCTATTGTATGTAAAGACAATACAAGGATACAGTACGGCATAGATTCACAGTTCCAGAATAAACAAGTGTGAGTTTATCTAATTTTAGATTAGTTTCCATAAATAAAAATCAAAAGAATAGGAGGAAAATAAAATACCAGCGTGTAGGGTAAGGCTTTGACTAAATAAAGATGGGAATTGATGAATGGCATGATGAGGCTATCAAACTAAACATATGAAAGCAGCAAGTCCTTATTTAAAGGGACAGCACCAAAAAAACATTTCATCTGAATGACGTGGTTTGGGGGCATAGATGTTTCCCTTCCATCTTGTAAATAAAAACAGTGCAGTTTTTATTTTATCATTGCACTTTATTATTTTATATAAAATAGCTTTTTATATTGTTTAATCCGATGAATATAATCTATGTTGATTAGCTATAAAAGTTACTAACATCTATTGTATAGTTATATAAGAATAAGGCATGAGGGTGTTTTGAGTTAAATATAGCTAACACATGTTTCTCTAGCAGAACTTTGAACTTCAATTACTCCTTTGATCCACATGAATTGTAGCTGAATCTGTGTGTCCGGTTGCCATAGAGATTAATGGCTGCTGGAACACAGATGTACTTGTGACGTCACTTCCGGTTTATGCGATCACGGTCACTTCCAGTTTTCTGCCGAAAAAGGGCGCCAATTTTATGGAGAAGTTTGAAACAGCTGATGAAGGAAGATTCCTTCTCCAATCCGAATGGAAGAAGATCTGCACGCCCACTGAATCCACCAATGGACTTATTTAAGGACACAGGGAAGGGTTGTTTTTTTTTTTTATATGTTTGTTTTCGAATATGTATTGATACATTTTAAATAGTTTTTATTGCGGTCCCTGAGGAAGTTCATTGAGAACGAAACGCGTAGGACCTTTTTTTCTGCTCTTCATATCCTATGCTGATTGGTGACGGCTTATTTTTTTATCGAATAAATTTCAAATTTTTTACCTTAACCTGTGGAAGTCCTGTGGTGGAATAATTCTCTGGAGGTGATTAAAGAGATCTGTTGGCCCCCCATTACATCGGGGGAGGCACCTTAAGAATGCTTACACTTATCTACATCTAGTGAGTGCAAATATTGCTGCGCATTACGAAACTGTGTTGTAACAATATCACACTATGTTTTATTTTATTTTATGTCTTTCCTGTAGATTTATACAGCCATATCCCGAAAGGTTTGTTGTGGTTATTTATATACGATATAGGTCGTTTCTGGGTAACGACCTAGGGAGGCTGTCATTCGTGATCTAAAGTTAAGTACTACTCACTGTTAAAACATTTTACTATTTGTGTTTTTCACCCTTTGGTGATATATTTGTTGGCTATTTGTTTGTACCCAGTTCTGTTTTTGAGCACACATACCTGCGTTTCTGATAACATGGCCACAAACATGAATTATTTATCTAATCTACAATTTAATCGAAGAAAGAAGTTTGAAGCCATGTTTCAGGAATGGGATAAACCCCAACCCTTTAAGGGATTGGATGAATTGTTTAGAAAAAAGAAAAATTACTCTCTGATGAAACAAAAAAATGGTGGGAGGAAGCATATTTAGAAAACTACCTGAAAGAAGGCCTGATACCACGTGACCTTAGAATTGATAAAACACCTGCATTTGGATTAGAGGATGATTTATTTTTGGAAGAATGGGATGCCATTCTTTCTAATTGTTCTTTCCAGCTAATCCAGTTAATCATCAGATACTCTAAGAAAATTCAGAGTGAATTGGAAGCTGAATTAAATGATCTTGAAATTAATCCCACTATTGATGTTAACAGTGGGGAGTATAAAGAAAGTGAGGCGTCTTTACATAATAATATAAAAAAGTTGGATGAAAAAATTGCTGAAACGAAAAACAAAAAATACAGCAGAGATAAGGAGGATAAGTCGCTTAATACCTTTGCCACAAAAATTAGATTATCCCGTAGAAAAACACGCTCCTCTAATTATAGGAGAGCTGTACCTGGAACACCCAACAGGAAAACTAGGATTAATTCATATTCTAGGGATCCACGAAGGGGTCGACAAAATTCTGTAAATAAATCATATGAAATGCCTGATAGGGAAAATCCCTCTCGGTCCCCAGATTTATGGGAATCACGTAAAAACTATGGAAGAAATACACGTAGAACATCAATTAGTGAAAGACACCCAAGGCCATACAGGGGTTCATCACCCACAAGGGGAGAAACTACTAGGTCCTATATACAAACAGTTAGGAGTAAAAATAATTCAAGTGATTATGTACCCCAAAATAATGATTCTACTGTAAATTTGCAAGGGAAACCCAAAGGTCCCAAAGAAAAAACCATTACCAACTATTTCCGTCCCAGGGCAGAGACATGGGAACATCGCAATCGGTTCTCAGTGCTGTGCCACGACTCTCCACAGAAGAGGGTCAGGACAGAGGACTAGAAGTGGTTTCTTCAAATACCCATTCATTAAAAGAGAAGGAATTGAGCAGAGGGATTTTTAATTTAACACCAACCCCACTCTCTGATGAGGAGATTAATTTATTATCAAGGGGTTTAAAGTTTGCCCCGGACAGAAAGGCCAATGATTTTAAACTGTATATTGACCTTAAAAAATGTATCCATTCATTAACTATAAAAAGGCATTTTTTATTACATCCACCTGTGATTGAGGCTGATGTTAAGAAAACAGATGCCGATTACAGATTTCGCCCGAAGTCACATTTTTTTCCAACACATAGTAAAGGTCCTTTTTTGGAAACGTTTGAACACATGGTAGACCAACAATTTCATACTATTACTAAGAACACAATTAAGAATAAAAATAATCGCCCCCAAAATTTAAATGAAGAGGAAGAAAACATACTTAAACAATTGATTGAACGAGATGATGTGATAATTAGGGAGGCGGATAAAGGGGGGGGAATAGTGCTGATGACCACTGCTTATTATTTACAAGAAAAGTCCCATATTTTGGGAGATAAGGATACATACAGTATACTTAAAAGTGACCCGACTAGTAAATTTAATATGGAACTCCGAATTATTTTATATATTATTTTATGTCATGACAGTCTGCATTTATGTTATATATATAATAATATATAAAATAATTCGGAGTTCCATATTAAATTAGGAAGTATTTCCCAAGTAAGTGGATATATATATATATATATATATATATATATCCACTTACTTGGGAAATACTTCCTTACTGGGACTCTCTGCAGGTCAAGGCTAAATAAACCCCCATTATTTTTTGCCTAGTTGAGGTATTTTATATTTATTAATTATTTATTCATTTATTTATAAAATATTTTACCAGGAAGGATACATCGAGGTTTCTATACAAAAACAATACTAATACACAATATATACAAAATTTAACATAGAACAGGTAGGAAATATATAATCAACCATGACACGTGCATTGTGTTTTGAGATATTGGAGAGTATCTCTTAAAGGACTTTAGGCTTGGGGAAGATTTGAAAGTGTGCGGGAGGTCGTTCATAATTGTGGTGCTCTGTAGGAAAAGGAGGATCGAGCTGCTTTCTTTTTGTATTGAGGTCGACTAAATAAAGTGCTGCTACTGTATTGGAGGTTATAGGAGGTGGGAACAGCCGGGGAGAGTATTCGGCTCAGGTAGGGTGGGAGCTTTACAGAAAAGCTCTTAAACACATGGCTGGAAAGATGAAGGGTGCGTCTGGATTCCAGCTAGAGCCAGTTTAGTTATTTTAGCATGTCACAATGGTGGGCCCTGTAATTACATTGTAGCACAAATTAGCAGAACAAGTTATATAATGTATTAAGTTTATTAAGGTGGGTTTGCGGTGCAGGTGCATATACTACATCCCCATAACCAATGATTGGCATCAGCATTTGCTGTACAGTATTTTCCTTTACTGTAGGGCTTAGGCAGGATTTGTTTCTGTACAGGGCACCTAGTTTGGGATAAAGTTTAGATGTGCATTTTTTTCTTTGTGGAGGCCAAAAGATAGATTGGGGTCTAACAACATACCCAAGTCTTTGAAAGAGTGGACTGTGGTCAGTGTGCTATTTGATTTTGATTTGATGCATAGATGGGAATTTTGTAATTTGTGTAATTTAGGTACCTTTCCAAAGATCATTGTGACCGTTTTGTCAGTGTTTAGGAAGAGTTTGTTTTTTGTGATCCACTTTTCTACCTCTGTGAACTGGTCTTGGAACACAGCTTTAAGCTGTGGTAGATCAGATTTGTTTGCATAGATTACTGTGTCGTCTGCGTACATGTGTACATTTGAGGATTTGCAGACATTAGGCAGATCATTTATAAATAATGTGAATAGTAGGGGACCGAGAATGGAACCTTGGGGAACACCACACGTGACTGGGAGAAAGAAGGAGTCGTTGTCAGAAATGGACACATATTGTGATCAATCCGATACATATGATCAAAATCAGGTTAGTGGACGATCACCAATACCTGAGTTTTTAGTTTGTGCAGTAGAATGTCGTGGTCTACTGTATCAAAGGCCTTTGCAAAATCAAGGAGAATATCTCCAGTTAGGTCTGCCTTGTTCCATGCCAATTTGGATGTCATTGCAAACTTTTAAGAGGGCTGTTGCAGTGGAGTGATTCGGGGGAAAACCTGATTGATCAGGGGCAGGGCCGGAGGGGAATACAAAGCAGCCCTGGAAAACAAATCTATGCAAGCCCCGCAGCACTTTGTGGGAAAACAAAAAGTGCGTAAAAACACTATTTTTAAACACACACAGACACACACATACACCATGACAGACACAGACACACACATATACCATGATAGATGACAGACACACACACACCGTAACAGACACACACATACCTTGACAGACACACACACACTTTGACAAACATACACATACCATGACAGACACACACATACCATGACACACACACACACACACACACATACCATGACAGACACACACATACACCTTGACAGACACACACACACCTTGACAGACACATACACACCATGACAGACACACACCATGACAGACACACACACTCCATGACAGACAAATATACCATAACAGACACACACACATACCATGACAGACACACACATACCATTACAGACACACACACCATGACACAGACACATACACCATGACACAGACAGACACACACCATGACACAGACACACACACCATGACACAGACACACACACACACACACACACACACACAGTATGGCAGGCATGCACACACCATGACACAGACACACACCATGACACACACACACCATGACACACACACACACCATGGCAGACAGACACAGACACACACCATGACACAGATAGACCATGACACAGACACAAACACCATGGCACAGGCAGACACACACACCATGACACAAACACACACACACACACACACACATCATTGCACACACACACACACACACCATGACACACACACACACACACCATGACACAGGAACACACCATAACACAGACACACACCATGACAGACACACATACCCCGACACACACACACCATGACAGACACACACACCACGACAGACACACCATGACAGACACACACACCATAACAGACAGACACACACGCACCATGACAGACATACACATAATATAGCTACGTGTAGGCGATCAGCCAGGGAGTCAGGGCAGACAGTTGGGTCAGGTGTGCTGGCGGCTGCAGGGGGAGCTGGCTCCTGGCTATTCTGGCGGCCACAGGGGGAGCTGGCTGTGCTGGCGGCCGCAGGGGGGAGCTGGCTCCTTGCTGTCTGTCCGGCCCCAGGTGCCGACGGCCAACCGGGAAATTTTCCGGTACCCCGGTGGGCCAGTCCGGCATTAATTAGGGGATAGATAGTTAGATTGTTGGTAATGCTCACATAGTTGCGTATGGACGCATTTTTCTAAGATTTTTGACAATACTGGAAGCAATGATATTGGGCGATAGTTAGGAACCAAAGTAATGTCACCTATTTTATGGATAGGCACTACTTTCGCAGACCTACAGTGTGTGTACAGCAATCTCGACACTCCCTCGAATCCAGTAGTTTTCATAGAATTATTGAATCAAGTGCTTCTCTCAGAGAAGCACTAAACACCTTTGCTGCCAATATACATGTGCATGATAATGCCAAACATGAAGACTTTTGACAATCGAAAATGAGGAAGCACCTCTAGTGGCTGTCAGTCTGGCATTCGCTAAATGAGTGGTTTATACAAAATATATTAATTTAAATATATATATTTCTCAGAAATTACACTATTTTACATTGCCAGACAATAGGAGTGGCATCTATACACCAAGGCATGTTAATGAAAACAGTTTTACTTCTTAGAGAGTCCCTCTGATGGAAATAAGCATTAAGGCATAATTACAATTATAGTTTAAAGGGTTACATTTGGGGCGATTGCCAAAATAAATAATTAACTGAAGGCTACGTTTGTATTTACATTATGGATGATACACTAACTGCATATTTTTCTCTCTGTTGATCTAACATTCACTGAGTACAATGCACAGTTAAGTGCTATTGTAGTGCTACCCCTCTCACATTCTGTAAATTATATGTTGTTAAGCTAACCCAACACGAAAGAATTTTGGATAAGTAATGATAACCTAGTTTTGCATACTTTGTACATTAAGGCAAGACCACCCAGGCACACATCAATGAATAAATACAAGAACACAGGGACACTTGCTAGTTCATTGTGTTTTTACTGAAATTTGATACCACGTCTTTCAAAAGAAACAATTGAATTCTAGGTCTGATAAAAAACATTCTGGCAATGAATACCAAGAATGTGTTGTTCTAATAAAAATGCTACTTGTGGTGTTAATCGTAACACTGAAACTAGACCGGTTGATAAAAAAACATTTTCTCTCTTCCTTTCTCTGACCCATACACGTGCACACACACACACACACAGTCTCACACACACACACACACAGAGGTTCACTCTCTTCAAATATAATTTTTTTGGGGAACGGGGCGAAAAAAAATAAAAGTTGTCTCCTGGTGAAACAAAACATTTTGAAATGTTTACCTCAATCAGAAAGATAGTAGTTTTTGGTATTAACGCTCGATATTTTGTCATACTTGCCATAAAACATTTAAAAATGGAGTAACAGTTAATTCCTTTGCTTTCGTTTATTAACATGAACTCTGTTTCTTTTTTGGTTATAACAGAAAGATTATTTCCTGTAAAATTGGACAAATCTTTTGTGAGGCTAGTGATGTTCTTTACGTTAAGACAGATTGTATGGAGGAAGTTTAGACCTATTATGTATTGAAAACCTATAACAATAACCTGTAACCTTTTCATATGTTATAAAAGCTGTGAACTTTATTAAAGGTTACTAAAGAGCAAATTGGGGGGAATTTAAAAAAGGAAAACAACATTTTGAAGATTTTTAACTGAACAATTTAGGCCTAAATTTTCCATTTGTCTCTCAGTCCATCACAATTCTGTTTTTTGTCAATAATACTCATACTATCAGTTGGTATACATATTGGTACCACCAAGATTATTCGCTAAATGTGACGTGTCTAAAATACAAATTAAATTACACATTTTAGACTGAAGCAGTCAAACTGAAAACACAGATTGTAAGCTTGTTTGAGCAGGGCCTCATTCACCTCTTGTATCTGTTATATTCTGTATATTAATTACTTGTTGTCAAACATTCCCCGTTTTATAATCCTAAAGCGATGCGGTATATGTTGGCGCTTTATAAATCCTAATAGTAATAGCTGACTTGAGAAATGTTACCAGTACAGCTAATTTAAATTGTACATTTATTTTGATTCTACTTTTAATTCCTGTCTTTTCATACATTTTTTTTAAATGTTTAATTTTTATTGAGATTTTCCAGGTAAGTACAGAACAGAAGAATGGAATTGCACAGATGTTGTAGGAAATACATGAACAATATTGTTGATATGCAGAAAATGTGATACAACAAATTCCCGGTAACCGGGCATGTATACTGTGCAGAGTGGTAGAACATGCATTAATCAACACTTTGTGGAAACAAAATGGTAAAACATTAAGAGAACAAGAAGGGCCCACAGGGGAAGAAGATGTTTATAGTTTGTTAGATATGTATCAGTCCCATCCTGCCCACACTTTGTGGAAAGCATGATTAGATCCCATTATTCTCTGTGCCATTTCCTCAGAGCTGCGAGTGGATTGTAAAGGGTCTATAACAGGCTGCAATGGGGGGCATGTTTGTGATTTCCAGTGTTTAGCCAGATTATTTTTGGCAGCTACCAGGATATGCATTATGAGAGATTTAGTCAGTTTTTAAATAAAAGAAGGAAACATGTCAAGCGGAAGACCTGAGAAGCCCATAATGCCAATGAGTTGCACTGTGACCTCATTTATCAAAGTGCTAACTCATTGCCATTATGGGTTGATTTTACAGCAACACCAAAAGATATGGAACTATGTGCCGTATCAGAGAGGCAGCGCCAACACATACCTGGGTATATATGAACGAGAAGTTTAGGGACCAGGTGCCATCAAAACAGTAATTTTGTTAGTTGGTCTCCCAGTGCATTAGGCAACTGGAGACCTCGCCGAAATTTGCCACCGCTTCTAGCTCTTGTACTGGGGGAGAAAGTGTTTCCCATTGTTGTGCATATGTTTTCCTGCAATGTTTAGTTGTAAGAGAGTTCTATAACAAATTGAAAGTGGTTTGCAAACTGTGAAGATGCCCAGGCACAATTTATGAAAGACTTACAAATACAAATTTTCAAATACTTTACACATCACTCTGTGTGTTTGATATATTGATCATATATGGATATGTATTTAACACTTTGAGTGCAAGTAGGATGAGCACTTCATTTATTTTCTCAGTGACATTCAAAAGCATGAAATGGGTCTAATGTACATACAGACCGAATTGGCATCCAGTCACTGGCTGGGGTAGTTTAGGTACTTGTTATTAATAAGATTCTATGTTTAGCTTTCATAGACTGCAGAATGACATTCCTCACTGTGAGTCAAAATATCATAGATCAAAAATAGTCTCCATTGCATTCATGCTCTTCCAATAGGGAAGACGTATAGGTTACATGGATGCAAAATGAAATCCAAACCAACAAGCCACCTCTCACTGTGTAATCCATCTCATGATTCTTTCCACTCTATGAAAAGACCACTCTATATTTAAACACAGATAAACAGCTTATTTGCTTATTCATTTAGCAAAAGCTTTTGATGCATATTCACTGTGTCATTATCCTCATGGTGAAGCCTTCCGGCTTTAGCTACAGAGTTGATAGCAAATTCAGTAGGTAATACTAAATAGGATAAAACAAATGGCATAAAACAAATACTTGTATATTTCTTAAGTGTTTTGGGCAGTTTTAAAAAAAAAAAATAACTGTTTTAGCCAAAGTTGGAAGCTGTTGTTTGTTACATTTTATTTTGGAATGTATTATGTTTGATATGTGTTTAGTTTGATACCATTTTTCAACTTTGCAAAGTAGCATATTTTAATATATAATGCAGAGAATAAGGTATTCCACAATATGGCCATACGTAATTTAAAGTACTAAATTTAAAAAAAAAAAAGGGAGAAGAAGAGAAAGGATACATCTTGGTTTTGGAAAGAGAAGGGTGACAGGCTGAGCAGAAAGGACTGAGAACTGGTGGGTAAGTGAAAATGCTCAAAATATAGCAAGTGGAGTGCAATATCTGCCATATTTACTAGGATATACCACTTCTAAACATTGATGTTTAACATGACAATTGAGGAACAGGAATATGTAGAATTCATATTCTGCACAATTCCTCATTGATGAATGACTTACCTTGCAGCATTTGAATTCTAGATACCATAGGAAACAACTTTTACATGCTGCCAATCAATATGTCTAAATTATATGTACAACATTTTATTTTTAAAATGCTAAGAGACAGCAATTCTCACGGTGGTCAATATATTGTAGGTATATTTGTTCAGGATGAATGGTGGATTTAGTATCCTTTGCTGAAAATCATAAACTGACTCCAGACGGCAGACAAGCTCAGGGTCAGAAGTCATCTGAAAGAAAGCGTAACGGGCTCCAAAACCGATAACTAGGCATATATGTAATTGAACAAAACATCTGAAGAACCTTCTTTTTTTTTTTTTTTTTTTTTTACATATTAAGTGGTTTTATTTTTCCACATTAAGTTTTGTACAGGTTTATGGTGTGTTACAGGACTTAACATCTCATTAATCCAGGGTAGAGTACATGGGTTCAGTAGGCCAAGCATAGCAAGTCAGGAGGAGACCACACCATCAATATGCTGTGCAATTTTGGGCACCTATCTAAAGAAGGGTATTATGGCATTAGAAAAAAAAATGCAGAGGGGGCTACAAAATGAATAAGAGAAATAAAATATTTTAGTTATAAAAAAAGGTTAACAAATTGAAATATGCTAATTTTTGGAAAAATGGCACCTCAGAGAGGTTGTGATAGCAGTATACAAATACATTTGGGGCCAATAGAAAGCATTGTCTGGAAATCTATTCATAAACAGGACTATACATAGGACACAAAGTCAATCATTTAGACCGGAAGAAATTAGATTTAGTCTAAGGCAAAGGAAAGGGTTTTTATAGTAAGAACAATAAGGATGAGGTGGTTTTATCAGAGTCAGTACAGTTTTTTTAAAAAGCAACTGGATGAATACTTGCAAAAACATAATATTCCAAAATGTAATTTTTAATATGTTGGGTAACGGCTTCTTGATCCAAAGAGAGATTTGAGTGCCATTCTGGAGTCAATAAGGAATTTTTTCCTAGTTTGTTGCAAAAATGGAAAGGGCTTTAAACTGCGTTTTTTTGTCTTCTTTGGTATCAACAGCAAAAACAGACGTGAAAAAGGCTAAACTTAATGGATGCCTATGTAACCATGCTGATATGTAAGGAGAAGCCTCTCTTATTTATTATTTCTATGTGAAGAGGTTGAAAGTCTCTTCTGGGGAAAGAAGGGCAGGACTTTCAGAGACTGAAGTCATAAGAACTGCACATTTTGCAAGCATTTTTTCGATATACCCCCAATGACTACATGCATAATTAAATACATGCATATTTTTATTGAGGGCATATCTACTAACTAGCGATTTATTATTTTTTCAATTTACTAAAATACAGAAATGGTAGTTATTGTCATTAAACTACTTCAGTATTTGGAAAGGAAATTGGCATAATTCATTACAATTTTACTCCATAACTAGCAAAACATTCCAAAAAGCATTTTTTTAAGCATATTAATATTTCTACATGAGAGTTTGAAATATCTAGAAAACTGGTTTTAAAATATTTGACTTGGCAAAACGAAAGGCATGTATAACAACGCCACAATTTTACAGGTTTAATGACTGTTACTTAAAGCAACAATTTGGGTTCAAAAGAAATGTATGTAGCTATTATCCTACATTGTACTTTGGAATATTTTCAAAAATATCATACTTTAAAAAACGTCATTTTTTTATTTTGACACGAAAGATGAATGATTCCAGATAAAACATTTTATTATATCTAGTTTCTAAATTCATTATTTTTGTAGAGCTACATTTTAAATTAATTAAATGTTGCCTAAAAGCAACACATTATGAAATGGCTTAATTCCCAGGAACACCTAGGATAACATAATATCTAAGTATCTAACAGCAACAAGTAGTAACGATGCCCCACATTGTTACTATTATGTGTGCCGACATCGTCATAGACATGCCGGTGCACACCACAATGCCCCCTCTAATGGCCAACCACGGCCGTAACGTAAGCTCCCAACGCCACTCCCAATATGGCCACCGGCATATACGGCCGCCAACCACAATATGGTCATACTTAATTTAAGTACTAAATTTAAAAATATGTCTTTCTTTCTTCTGTTATGTCGGCCATGTATATGTTAATTTTTAATTTGGCAAACCTAATTTTGGAACCAATTTTAACCATGTTAGTCCTATATAAACTCCAACTTCTAGGTTGTATACTACTCTATCCACTTGAAGAAGCCCAAGGCGAAGCGCGTAATATTGTATATTGTGTATTAATTAAAGGTTTTTTGGTCACTACCCAGTGCCAATTATCTCTTTTCTTTTACACTGATTTTACATACTGGCATTTTACTTTTCCTGTACTCCAAGCAATCCTAGGTGGGGATCATACCACTAATGCTGATAGCACAGAGCAGTTAGCCTGCTCTATGCTTGTAAGTACATTTTTATATATTTTATCTATTGATATTTTTATATTGAGAGCACTATTAGTTGTTTTTCTATCCCTTCCCTGAGTTTCCACTCCTGACGTGGACACTTGCTGCATATCCTGTAAGTGGAGATTATACCGCTGTACTCCTATTACGCTAGAGCTGGCTATAGCTCGCATAAATGTGAGTGTACTGCCATTATTTCTACTTATAACATATCTCTAATCACATTTATTAAACTATCCGCTGTCCTCCGTTTTATGTCTTTTATATATGCATACCGAGCGCTCGGATTAACTAACTCATCGTTTCAACTGAGGATCTTTAATTTTTCTATCAAGTTATTAACTCTCATCTATGACTTATAGTGACCTATACAAGAAGATCTCTTACTAGGACTAGCTCTACTATTGATATTATCTGTATATATATATATTTATTGTATATATATATATATATATATATATATATATATTTATTGTATATATATATTTTTATCTTTGGCGCAACCTTTCCTTGTCTTGTCTTGTTTTAAACTTAGACATAACCTGGCAGACTGGTAGACATCAACTAGAGGCAGTCTTAACCCTGCAATGTAAACATTGCAGTTTCTCTAAAACTGCAATGCTTTACACTGCAGGGCTAAGGGGACAGTGACATTGATCCCAGACAACTTCAATTAGATTATCACTATTATTAATTATATTATTTATAAAGTGCCATCAAATTCCACAGCGCTGTACAATGGGGATAAGGTGGTCTGAGTTCCTACAGTGTCCCTTTAAGCAAACTATATATTTTTTTATGAGAACAATGTGAGGCTGATATAGTCTTGATTAAAAACAGATGTTCCAAGCTCTGACTTAGCAATGATCAACTGTGTGTAAATTCTACCCGGCTCAACAATGGCACTCAACCTCCTTTCCTAGCAGCTGAAAAGTTATGATTTGGTTACGATTTCTGAGCCGAAGGTTAAGACAAAACAGTTAGGCATTTTCATCTGTCATTTTAATAAATCTTGATAACAGCCACATGTTTAATCACCAGTGAAGTCCAGTTAATCTTAACTACTCTTGCAAATAGTACCATTTAAGTATCGGCAAGTCAAAGTGGAATATTTTTCAAATGATTTACTGTATGATTAAAAGGAACAAAGCAGAGTGCACATTAGCTCAGCTACTAATATATTTCCAACTTACTAACATTCCAAATATGTCACATTTTAAACATTATACGTCTGAGGGGTCATGTATTTGAGGTCATTTAACTTTATTGCACGTATCAACAGTTCATGTAAGAATAACTGTGCGTTACGACTGCAATTTGAAACACAAAATGCATTAAGGTATAGGGTAGATGTTCTGCCATAATCTCTCCCCGGACTCATTATCAGTCACTAGGTGAGCCATGAAATGCATAGGGATCTGAGCTAGTGCACAGGTAACTCCTTTTGGTTTTGTACTATGCATTTTAGCTGATAAATATTGTAGGCATTGCTGCCGACCAGACGTAGTGGGAGATTGAGTGCAGGACTTAACTTATGTGTGTCTGTATTTGCTTATGTATTACACAGCCATGGTACAGTGCTGCTGCCCACCCCATTTGCCCTATTAAGTGTTAAAAGGGGGGAGGGGTTTATAAAAATACCCCTCTCTGTTTCATCAGAGATTATAGCTGAAAGCAGCAAGGTGAATTGCTAGTGTAGGGTTTGTCTATGGGGATAGCCTTGACAGGGCAGGTGAACTTGCATTTTAATGGCTTTTGTAGTAAAATTTAAAACCCATTGTCATTTAAGTGTACATAGGGCTTTAGGAAAGTGTAACGGTAAATTTTTTTGGGTGTTATGGTATGATGTAATATTTTGGTACTCTTGGCATCAGTGCATGTGGGGGAGCAGGGAAGAGGGTGCTATGCAATTTCATGTTCAAATCTCTACCAAAATAATTCACAAACGATTGGGTAATAAACTCCCACCCTAGCCCAAAATAATTCACAAAACATTGAGTAATAAACTCACACCCCACCCCAAAATAATTCACAAAACATTTTATAATAAACTCACCTCACACCCGGAAATAATTCACAAAACATTGGGTAATAATCTCACACCACACCCCAAAATAATTCACAAAAACATTGGGTAATAAACTCACCCCCCAAAATAATTCACAAAACATTGGGTAATAATCTCACACCACACCCCAAAATAATTCACAAAAACATTGGGTAATAAACTCACCCCCCACCCCAAAATAATTCACAAAACATTTTATAATAAACTCACCTCACACCCGGAAATAATTCACAAAACATTGGGTAATAAACTCACACCACACCCCAAAATAATTCACAAAACATTGGGTAACAAACTCACACCACACCCCAAAATAATTCACAAAACATTGGGTAATAAACTCACCCCCTATCCCAAAATGATTCACAAAACATTGGGTAATAAACTCACACCACACCCCAAAATGATTCACAAAACATTGGGTAATAAACTCACACCACACCCCAAAATAATTCACAAAACATTGGGTAATAAACTCACACCCCAAAATAATTCACAAAACATTGGGTAATAAACTCACACCACACCCCAAAATAATTCACAAAACATTGGGTAACAAACTCACACCACACCCCAAAATAATTCACAAAACATTGGGTAATAAACTCACACCCCAAAATAATTCACAAAACATTGTGTAATAAACTCACACCCCACCCCAAAATAATTCACAAAACATTGGGTAACAAACTCACACCACACCCCAAAATAATTCACAAAACATTGGGTAATAAACTCACACCCCACCCTAAAATTATTCACAAAACATTGGGTAATAAACTCACACCCCACCAAACTCTGGCATGATAAGGTTACTGGGGGAGAAGGGTTTAAAGGGGGTAAATGTCAAAGTCGGTTTCTAATTCACACATTATAGAAGATAGATAATTGTCACAGATAGGCTGTTTAGTATATTTCAAGTATTGTATTGCTGCTAAACAAATAATTATTGAAACAAGTATTAAAGGGCTTTTTGCACTTTGCAAAGGGTTAACTATGTTTTTTTTTTTTTTTAATGAATTGTGTTGTTCAGGTCTCTCAGGGAAGCAGAGAAAGAAAGGTAGGCTTAGATAGCAGAAGGGAGTCGTAAATCAAGTAAATTCCCCAATCCTTTATAAATCTTTCTAAACAGAGAAGAAAATAAGAGTTGGTGTAAAAAGTTCCCTAAATCATATGTGAGTGTTTAGTAAATAATTATTAACTACCTCCAATAAAAAGACTTTGTTTTCCAGTATTTAATCACTCTAGTTAAACATATATTTCAGGGATCTTTTTGTCAGTCGCTTATATTTATTATATGTTATTTTTCAACATAACTTATTTACTGGCAAGTCTTTTTAGGCATAACGTTTCACAGAAAATTAGAAGCAAGAGTTGCACATAATATAATAGTCAGATTATGCCATTAAGTATGTGGACACACACATACACACATATTTACATACACATTAACTATACAATTAGTTTTTTACTTCTGTGCATCTTTTTGCTGCCATAGATCCAAGTCATACATGTTTTTCTAAAACGCGTATTTGATCCAGAGGAAGTGTATTTGTTAATTGACCCTCATTCTTAGATGAAAATGTTGGTGCAGAATCACTTAAATGGATGCTATAGTCACCAGAACAGCTACAGCTTAATGTAGTGGTTCTGTTGTCTATAGTCTTGTCTTTTGGCTTTTTAATGTAAATGCTGCCTTTTTAGAGAAAAGCATTGGATTGGCTGAGATCATCAATATCGATGATCTTAGCCATGGTGGGGCCAGCCGCAGACAGAACAGTGCCGTGTGGTAGAAAAGGTGAATAAAATCCCCTTTTCAGAGCAATCTAAGGGGACTGGCAATCTAAACGGCCACACAGGCACTGTTGCGGACCGTTTTGCACACAAGGGGATAAAACCCATTTTAGACGATAATCCCCTTTTTCCTAGACCAGCAGCTGCTGCAAGCACCAATCTCCCGAACTGCAAACTGTACGAATTCTGGAAACTCCCGAACTGGAAACACACGAACCCTGGAATCAGCCGAACAGGAAAAGCATACAATCCGCTTACACTCCTGGCAGTCAGCATACAATCCAATTCCCCCAAAAACGAGACGACACATCGGTTTGAGGGTCAAGCAGAATCTGAGGTGCTGGCACACCCAGCCTGGTTTTTATTGCAGTTGTTACAAATACAAGTCCGCCCACAGGGAGGTATAAAACAACCACTCACACATCAGTTACATCCCACATATTCCCTCCCCTTATCCTGAGAGGAAACTCAATTATACATACAGTTAAAACATACTTTCTACCCAACTTTCATAACTCTAAAACCATACATCACATTCACATAAAAATACATATCCACAATCAATCCATTCAGGGGAATGACATATTAAAAAAATGGCATGAATCAGACCAGGGGTTCAAAAGTTAGTAAAGTATCTTTTATAACCCCTGCCAGATTGTTTTTCCGGCTCAGACCGGTTTTACAGAGCCCTCTCTCCTGGAGACAAGGTAGAAGTAATCTAATTACCTCCCAGGGCAGAGACGGACTCCATTGAGCACATGGGGACACAAAGACAGTAAAACACTTTAAAATACATAAAGTCACCTTTTACACATAACACACAGACATTTCACATATCCCCAGATAGCTGGAATCTGAGCGCACAAAACTACCGAATAGCGCGCAGATCCTATTCACACAGTTCAATTGCCATGGAGCCGAAGTCTTTAACTACACGAATGGGCTCCATGGCATAGCTATCTGGGTTAACACATTCACATAAAGTCTGGTCCATAGTCCAAAGGCAAGAGGCGGGCAAGCAGCCCCCTTCAAGGACACGTGGCGAGGTCGGTTTCGCCACAGGCACTATAATGTCAGAAATGCATGTTTGTATTCCTGACACTATAGAGTTCCTTTAATAAATGCTCAGCTAAATAAAAAATGTGTATTCAAGACCCTAGTTGGCTAAGTGCATAAGTCTCACAATCCTTTGTAATAGTGGGTTAATATAGGCCAGTGGTCCCCAACCCAGTCCTCATGGACCACCAACAGTCTAGGATTTATGTATTTCCCTTTTTATTCAAATGGATACTGACAAAACCTGGACTGTTGGTAGTTCATGAGGAGTGGGTTAGGAATGATCTAGGTAATGAGCGCAAAAAAAAATCAATACTTTGGATGAGGAAGCCCTACCAGCTCTGAGCTATTTAGATTGTATTATAACCTCTAACTGTCCAGGATTCAGTGGGACAGTCCTGATTACAGACCCCAGGACCACCATCTCTATTTTTGTTTATCTGAAGTCCCAGTTCTGGGGACATTAGAGAAAGATCCACAATATAGCACGCTATTATATTTACTTCTGCTGTACGACATGACTTTAGGACTTTTCTACTCATACAAGACAACTTCAACGGTATTCTGAGCATGGGGAGCTAGACAGCATGACTGTCAGTAAACCTGGTACATAATTGGCAAGCTGGCATGTTCCCACGCCATCACTTGTGCCCCATATTACAACACTAGCACACTCATTACTGCTCTGTACACTTCCTGCTTGAGAATATTCTAGGAATTATTTTGGGTGATGGTTTCAGACCACAAGTAGTTGCAAAGCTCCACATACTGCAGTGACATGCTTTGTCTTGATACATTATACCTCAAGTTTCAATTTCTGGACCATCTTGACTTGCATAGTGACTCTTTCTTGACACATATACAGGTTACACTGATTTGTATATTTTTTACCTAGAAGATCTAACCTAAATTAAGGCATTAACAAATAATGGCACTGGTAGGGACTGCTAAACAAGAAATCAACTGCAGGGATAGGTAACTGTTCAAGTACGTCCAAAGACAGAACTATATATTACATGTTGCTACAGCTACAAACAAATATGTATACTTAGTGACATACTCTAATAATGTGTGCAGGATAACTACTATATTTCAAATTTAAATGGCACTTATGTATCACCATAAAACTTTACTGATTAGAAGGTTTTGGACACTTACTCTACATTTGACGTCATTCAGTTTATGATGTCTGTGCTATGTGGTTAGATAAGTCAGTCATACTATCTGTTTTTCCAGTTACAGCATGCTGCTTTGGGATACAAACACATTACTGTGAGGCACGTCCATGGATTAAAATTCCGAAGACTGTACCACTGATTAAGTGATATTGAACAGGCAAGGATTTCTGTATATTTCCCTTGATCCTTTTCTATGTTTTAGCACAATTTATAGAGGTTTTACCCAAATTCCTTCAAACTTCACTGGACATTATAATAATAATAATAACAAAGTATTTAACCAGGAAAGGCACATGAAGATTACTCTGGTTTTCAAGTACGTCCTGGGGATGTTACCTTAGACCAACATCCATGTTCACTCTGTACTGCTAAAAGAGTTCACACTGAACCAATTTTGGTATCACACAAATACAAAAAATAAGAATTAGCGAGAAATTAACACAAATATTAACAGTGACACCATCTGTTTTCTCAGAAACACAAAACAAAATACAATAATAAAGTAAAAAAATATTCTATCATAAATAATTATATTTCTTCCCAAAGTTTGTAACGTAAAGTTGTTTGTATTTAAAAAAACAAAACAATCTGTACTTGATGGTCTCTTTTCAGCTATGTAACTATGTAACAAATGCACTCTCTTTCTGTACATTCACCGTAATTACAATAACAATTATTCATGTAGTGAGAACATATTCCGCAGCGCAGAACAGTAAGTAAACAAGACAAACATGTAATTCTAACAAAACATGATTGACATAGTGGAACAGTAGGGAAAGAGGGCACTGCCCAAATGAGCTCACACTCTGAAGGAAGGAGGGCAAATGCACGAAGGAATGTGAGGGAATGAAAGCAAAGTTGTAATAAAACTCTGGGTATTGGTCATTTATTCATCTTAAAATTTAGGCAAATGTATTTCATTGTTTTAATGTATAAATTAGACCTGTCCATTCAGTTTCAAAAGAATTACAATTCGTCCAAATTTCGTGATAATGATGGGTTGTTTGAATTCCGTAACTCTAAAGTGACGTATGGATGCATTACGAACAACCAGAACAGCACCAAAACAAAGAGATATTGATAGATAGGGGACAGACACTAAATGTTGATTTCATTCAAAGATCAAGTGAGAAGTGGCCAATGGAGGGGAAAAAAGGATTGCATGGGCTTCCGTCTTTATCCTATATCTTCATTCTAACAGGGTTCTCCAAACTCTGGCCCTCCCAATGTTGCTAAACTATAACATCCATGATTCTCTTGCTATCTATTTAATTCAAAGAATCATAGGAGATGTAGTTCAACAACCTCTGGTTTGCCAGAGTCTGGAGAACCCTGTTTTGTAACATTGAAAATAGAACACCATTATTAACACAAACCCACATACACTGAATTCACACACTTAGACATAGAGGGAGTGCTTAATGAGGCATGGGATGACAATGCATACACATAAAATAAATAGCAAACTATTTGGCATGCACCTGCTGAGTATCTCATTACAAATTCATGAGCATTAGACTTGTGCATTAATGCATTTCAATTGTTACAAACAAATCAAATTCCTTTTAATATACGCCCGAACTAATTGATCCGTTCAGGATTAACATTTATTGAATAAGACTCCACAGGTAAATCCTGGACGGATCGATTCATTCATACCAGCAGAAAATCATTGATTCACATGTCTCTTGACATTAATAAAGAATTGTTCCCTTTTTCCTTTTATAATAAACTCTACTCTTCTCAGAAGGATTAGCATCACAAGTCAGAAAATTTCTGTTTGGAAAAGAGCTATAGTGAGATCAAGCACTGATGTTTGTCAAATTTGCTTGACTCTCAATTGACATTCCAGTTCTCCCAAGAGTTGTTTAATGATGATGGGCAAGGTTGCAATTCTAAGCAGGCAAATCCATTTTTCAACATTGATATCATCATATTATTTCTATAGTGTCCTGTATTCCATGCAAAAAATGACTTATTTCTGTATTATTTAGTGGGATTACTATCCTTCTGAAACTTCTGAAAAATATTATGAACTTGGAAACAAAGAAACACAGAATAGCAGTAGGCATTGTGGACTAATATATTTTAAGAAGACCCAGTGATAGAACTATTAGATGTTGTGGCGAAAGTAACCTCGCCACTTGTACTTGGATGGGCCTGCTTGACAGCCTCCTGCCCACAGACTATGGGCCCTGCAGGGAAACCTGTAAAAGACTACCGAACTTCACCGACTGTTAGCGCTGATTTCCCTGGAACTGTTTTGGGCATAGGACCATGTGCACGGTTGGTCAAAACTATGACTTTCTGGAAATTCCTGAACCCCTGAACCGATCTGGGTGATTTTTGGATATGTTGTTCATCCAGATTGGGGCTATCAGGGGATGTAACTTTATGGGGTTTTATGTGTTTTTAAGGTACTTTTTGGGGTTTCATAAAATGTTATGTTTTTCTGTGCTTGGAGATAATTGGGTTAGATTAGTACAGTTCCTGATTCAATTATCTCTCAAGCACAGAGGAGGGATTCTATTGTTTGTGTATGGGAGTGTCTCACTGTATGACTCTGTTTTTATTATTCACTTTGTGTCCCTGTGCCCAACAAGGTCCACCTGGGTGTCACCCTTGTTGGGAAACTTGCATAAAAGGCCAGTGTGCCTCCCTTAAAATTTTGTTCCTGCTTACCCTCAACATAGAGTCTCATCTCATGTGTGGGGGAAACGGTTGTATCTATCCTGGGGATTGCTATATCACTATACTTCCCAGGAATTATAATCACTAGCTCTTATAGGAGCTGTTCCTGCTACGCTCTCTGGGGTAGGAGAGAGAGGTCCCCCACTGGAAGCTGGATCCTGGTATTGGGTCCAAGGACCAGGGTGGGTGGAGAATGGCGTATTCCCAGCCAAGCTGTAACGCTGAATGTGGGGACTACAGTGCTGGTGGTGTCTGGTGGAGTGCTTGGAGCCTTCGGGGTGCCAGGCGGTCCGTCACATATGTGATAGAAACAAAAAACAGCTACAAGTCATTAAGCCTTCTCTACAAAACTTTCATATTTACTCTTGACATCTTTCTAAAATTGACTTTAATAAGTTACTCCAACCAATTGTCTTTCTAATATTGTCTTTAATAAGTTACTCCAACCAAAAATGCAGTTTTAATAAAACACTGTTTTTGTTTAGAGTAACTCTTTCTAGCATGGACGCCAACCCAATAAAAAAATTAAAAAATGCTTTCCCTTCTGGCTGGTCCTCATCACTATAGGGGAGGGAACATCCTTGAAGAAGAGCTGGGGGGAAGACCTGGGTGGCACAGAGGGGTAAACCTGTACAGATTTAACAATGTCCAGCCTGGAGGCTGAGTTACACATCTGGCAGCAATGTGCTTTAACTCTGTACATGTAACGTTTCATAGCAAAACGCTGCACAAACAGACTCCAAGCATCATGACCACTTCTAATAACTTTAGGTCTCATCTCCAATAGTCACATAGTGAATTGGGACAGATTACGCACACCCATGAGTTTCGTGTGCAGCTAAGCTGACTTAACGTGGCAGCAAGTTGCTGTTATTTAAACCTCCCCATCCTGCACTAGGCCCCACTGTCCTGAATTAGATCCCATTGTCCTGAATTACCCACTGTCCTGCATTAGGCCCCATTGTCTTGCATTAGGACCCACTGTCCTTCACTAGGCCCCATTGTCTTGCATTAGGACCCACTGTCCTTCACTAGGCCCCATTGTCTTGCATTAGGACCCACTGTCCTTCACTAGGCCCCATTGTCTTGCATTAGGCCCCATTGTCCTCAAATAGGCACCACTGTTCTGCCTTAGGTTCCATTGTCCTGCAATATGCCACACTGTTTTGAATTAGGTCATACTGTCCTGCAATATGCTGTACTGTCCTGCACTAGGCCCCACTGTCCTGCATTAGGCCCCACTGTCCTGCATTAGGACCCACTGTCCTGCATAGGTCCCATTGTCCTGTGTCCTTTGTTTTTTACAATAATAATACAATATCTTTACGTTAAACACTATACTTATTCCAAAGACTTAGTTGCATTTAAAGGTAAAGCAGATTTTTCAGGAAGACCAAATGCGTTGGCTTGGTGACAATCGTAATGAAGAATATAATGATGCTTGCAAAACCCTTTTCAAATGACAACAGTTAATTTATTTCAGGAGACAAGTAAAACATACATTAATTTGGATAGAAGTTTGTACTAAGTAAATTTGCTAAAATCTTTGCAAAAAGCCAAAAAAGTAATAAAAAATAGTGAGCGCTAACCCTTGTGCCCATCTCAAATTTTACCATATTAATAATATATATATATATATAATATATGATATTTATATTAATAATATTTTATAATAAATGCTATTTTTTTCTTCTCTTTTACGAGCTTCTGACGGTGAGATTCGAAAATGTAAAAATACTATTTTATAGCTATCCATTCCAAAAATTATATTTTTGTATTTAAAGTAAAGAAATGGTACATTGAATGCTGTACAGAGAACTTCCGCACAATTTAGCAAAAATGATGTCTAATTTATTTGATCAAGACACATGCCAGCATTTTAGAATTCGAACTACAAATGTTGCTAGCATGCACGAACATGGAATCTTTCCAGTACTCTGTAATAATATGTTATGAATTGCTGCATATGTTATGTATGCCAACTTGACAAACATTCTGCTTTATCCTACAAATGCTGAATTGTAGGGCTCCGAGAGTGTACATACTTAACACCGAAAATCTAATCAAAGCAATGTTATTGCGTATACAGAATATTAACTATATAAACTGTGTGCCATCATAACTTATTTTGTAGTATAAAGCATATATCATCAGTTTTTGAAACTCTTTTGTACCATATAATTATACCTTTCTTGATTTTCAAATTCTAGCCTTTGTAAATAGGTATATAGTTGACCATAGACAATTTTATTTACCAAATTATTTATTAACATTGCAGTTTGTAATGACTTTTGTTGCAAGTTTGGAGATAGTGACCACGCTGCATTCTCAATACACGTGTATGTGTTTTGGTTTCTTATCGACAAACCAATACTTACCCGCAATACTTACCTAGGCTAACGTAGCTGAGATTGCATAAAGCACTTAGTATGTTTATAACAGCAGATCTAGTGGTATTTGCAACTAGTATGCATTATAGGCCGGACGTATGGAAAAAGTAGAAAGAAATCCAACATGGATTCAATAATCTGACAGTTCACTCTATCTGCGTATTTTATTTTTCGGCATTTCAGAATGACCATTCTCAATGTATGTATACCCACTCTTCTAGTACCATTAGACGTGTTTGTTTTTGCATATAGGCATTTTTTTATCATCATTCCATTTTATCAGGATTACTAGGGAAAATGTAAAAAAAAAAAAAGAAAAGATTTTTATGACCTGGAATATTTGAGCAGAGATACACCTGTTCACATTTGATAAGAAACATTAAAATATATACCTTATTTTCTAATGTTAATTCTTATGGGTCGTGCGGCATGTCTGATAATAATTACTTTTTACTTTAGTTTGTCCCCAGGATGCCATCTGCATTGTTCTGTCAACTCAGCTTAGCAAACTTTTAACCTAAACAGTTGGAACCCACAAAACAAGCGCACTATGATAAGCAAAAAAAAAAAAAAAATTACACTTAAATCAGACCTTATTTTTTTTAAAGAAAATAAAAAGGTGATATATTATTTCTGTAGAAAGAGAAATTATTACATAATTTTTGCTACACATGTGCATTCCGGGAAAATAAACCACAGAGGTTTTGGTGGCTTACTCTGTTTAATACTGATCTTTACAGAATCCTTGCTTTCAGTTACAAATGACCCTTTCAGGAACATGTTGTGGCTTTTATTGGTTAAGCTGTTGAAATATGTTTCGAATGCCAGCAGGAAACTCTTTATATCAAAGTAAAAATGATCTTGGCAGTTGAACAGTCTCTTTTGTTGGCCACAAAATGTTTAGGTACTATTTTTAATGGTTGCTTTTCTTACTCAATGCTGTTAGACATGGACAAAATAATCCTAACCAGAATTATGTAACACTTGAGCAATGATCTTGTTTACAATAATATGCATCTAGCATGATATGTTTTGCTAATATTTAAATAAATATCAGTCTTTCTGTTACCCATTCCCTATTCAATTATTGATTCCGTGTATCTACCTTTAAACAACCTAACATATTATTGGTGACATGATATTGATAGACAGCTAATGTGTTTAAAATCTAATCAATTACATATTAATGTTGATAGATATATAATATGTGGTTGGCAAATATATTCTAAGAGTACAGTGCTAAGATTGGTTGGCATATTCAGCCTGGTAGCCATCTCTCCCTCTAGCCCACCTTAGAACATGCAATACCCGACATACCACCAGTTTATGTTACTAGCAATGGCCATTAAAAACCATTGATTGCCCGCATACCTATATCTGATCCACTTGTGTCTGCCATTCCTGGCTGGCCAGCCTCTTGAGCCTAGGAGTCATCACCCCCTAAAGACTGCCTTAGATTATGCAGCATTTGAATTACCCCCATGTTATCCTATTGGCAATAGCATTAAAATACAATTGATTTGACTGTATACCCACCTTTGCCCCACCTATGGATGCCATTCCCACCAAGCAAAGAATATTTTTTCTGTCACCAATTGCGAAACTCGCTATGCCAATAACTCTGTGATCCACTCCTTTAAGTCATCACAGAAAATTCTAAAGCTTGTATTGCTCAGGAGGACACTGTCCGGCAAAAATATCAACTTATTTAATCTGTTCCTTTGTTTACAATAAAGCATCATTGATGGGAGTGTGGCCAGAAGTGAATGAAGCGAGACACTAAGGTGCTGAGCTCCCGCTGAGTCAGCTACTTACAGCACTGTTTTCACAGTTAACCCGCGAAGAAGCACAAGAACACTTAAGGGAATACATGAGCAGTCGCCTCCATGCCTTCCTGGGAGCAGAAATGGCACAAAAGCTCCCATAGGAGCCTTCACATGTCTGCTCTGATTTGGAGCCAACAGGCCCAAGATGGAGCCGAATGCACACTTTCAATAGCATCAAGAAGGGATGCAGCGTTATGAACACTATTTTTCAGGCATAAGGAGCACTTTTCACAGAGGCAGCTATACAGAGGTTGCTGGATAAACTACAGGCCTACCTTCACCACAGCATCACAAAGATAGGGGAGAATATCCGCGATGACCTAAAAGAGCTGGCGAATCGAATGGAGAGATTAGAAAGCAAAATTGAAGAAATTGCCCAAGCCCATAACACTGTGACAGATACCCACAAAACCTAGAATCCAGTCACAAAACTGAAACATAAACTGGTGGATTATGAGGATAGATCTCACAGAAACAATATAAGGAAGCAAGGAATCCCTGAGGAAGTTTCCAATGCAGAACTCTATGATTTCACTACTGAATTATTTAAGTTCCTTTTAATTGCTGTCACGGATCTAGAGTTCTTACTCGACAGAGTGCACAGGCTCCCATGACCTAGGTACCTCTCATCTACTTCTGCATGGGATGTTGTTGTTCATGTATACTTTTACACCACAAACAAAAGCTCATGAAAACAGCCAGAGCTATCTCAGACCTACTGAACTGCTTCCATCTGATCCAGCTTTATACCAAACTTTCAGTGGCAATGTTAGCAAAACGTAGAGATTTCACAGAAATCGTCTTTCTCTCTTTGGAATTGCCCAAGCTACAACCAAAAAACAAAGATTACTACCACTCTCCTAAAGTAGCCAGGAAATTAATTGTAATACTCAGTATGATATGACCATTGTGGGGGGCTCGCACTGCGCCACATCTTGCTATCATAGAAGAGAGAATATTAACAAACTGTTTCTTATGTATAATTTACATGACACATTGCGGGTCACCCACCCAAGTAAAAATGATTTTGCTTTTCATTCTATGGTACACACATGACATGGTCTGACCATGCACCCATGACTTTGAGAATAAAAGAGCATTTTCCCTACAGGGGCACGGGTACTTGGCTTAATGAAGGCATCTTCCTTAACCTGCAAACTAAGCAAGAAGTTGAAGCTGAACATATCTCTTACTTTTAAACCAATGACACAAAAGACAACTCCCCAACCACGGTGTGGCTAGCCCATATGGCTTACATCAGAGGAATTTGTATCCGTATAGCATCCCGTCAGGAAAATCAAAGAGTTGCAGAACAGACCTTGGCAAACCAACTTTGTATGATTTTTATAAATGTATTTATTTATAAAATATTGTATCAGGAAGGATACATCGAGATTTGTTTCTCTTTCAGTGTAGAGTGTTTCAAGCTCCTAAACACAAGACTGGAAAGATGAAGAGATTCCAGCGAAAGCCAGTTTAGTTCTTTTAACATGTCACAATGGTGGGTCAAGTAAGTACATTCTTGTACAAAGCAGCAGTATTAGATATACAATGTAGTACCTTTTATGAAGTTGTGTTTGCAGTGCAGGTGCATACACTACATCCTCATAATCAATGACAGGCATCAGCATTTGTTGTACAATCTGTTTCCTTACTGCTGGGCTTAGGCAGGATTTATTTCTGTACAGGACACCTAGTTTTGGATACATTTTTTATGAGAGTTTTTCAATGCGGAGGCCAAAAGCTAGATTGGGGTCTAGCAACATACCTAGATATTTGAAAGAACGGACTGCGATCAGTGTACTATTTGATTTTGTTCTGATAATAAAGGACCCCCTTCACCACATTTGCTAGTGCAACTTAAATCTGTTAAGGAAAACCTGAATGCTAACTTTTTCATGGTATTCTTTATAATCTAGGAAACATGCAGGGCATGTATAAACCAACTACGAAGGAAATTACCACCTTCCTTGTCTCCGGTAACATGACCAAATTACGCAATGAGCAGGTGAATGCAATATGTCCATGTTCTCTACCCAAGAAATACTTGCTGCAATATCGACACTACCAGCGCATAAGGACCCAGCATCTGATTGTCTTTTGAGCATACCTTTGCAAATGTGCTCGGTCCCTATTTACATAGGGTGTTTAATAACAGCACAATGGAGGGAGATCTGATGGCAGACACGTAATTAACCTTCCGAAGCCAAGCAAAGAACCAACCAATTGTGTTATATGCTAAGTTGCTTGCTTCCAGACTTGCTTTAATTGTCCCTGCTATTACACATTGTGACCAAACGGGTTTTGCAAGAAACAGACAACCTTACCTTTATCAAAACACAACAACAAACCACTTGTCTTCCACCAAAAAGAAAAGAAAAACCCACAAAAGACCACAACATTCACTTGTCAGAAAGATATAGAAAAATATTATGAGAGCGCCAAAGCCTGATAATTAATGTTGGTGTTTTGTTTAGTTAGTTAGGAGTATACTCCATTCAAAATGAACTTTACAAAGAAATAACATAAAGTATATAAAAACATCTGTCTTTTGTAAAATAATTCGAATTAGGCTACAAAATTGAATCAAACATTACGTAAGACATAGACAGTGCTAGTGTACCCCAAATTTGGAATACACTATCCTATCCTTATAAATGCTCTTATGAGACTAACCCGCCTATTGGCAATTCAGTCCCCTGGGGCTCTCTGCAATTCAGTTTTTTTAATTGGGTCCTGTAACAGACACACAGATAAAAAAAAAATATTATCCTAGACTTCTCTCTCTGCCATCTCTATCTCTCTGAGTTGTCAATGATGGCAGACATCATATTATCCACCAGCTGTCTCCTCTCTACGATATTTAGCTTCACTAACAGTGCTTCATTATTACATTTCTTTTTTTTTTTTGTTTTGTATTCTTTCACTTTATATTTTTTCTTTGCAGTGAAATCGGATATTTGGAGTAAACAGCAGGTGGTCACTTGATGTAGTTTCATTACTGAGCATTAGACCGTGGGATTTTTACACTCGGTCTGTCTCCTAACTTTTTAAAGGAAGTCAAAGCAGTTTTAGAGTTGCAGGTAAGCCAGCTATGTATAGGTATTTCTTTACTGCATACATTTCATAACATACATGTAGCTAGGAATAAAACCGTGTGGATATCTTCTCAGAGAAATCTAATACGCTTACAAACAAACTGCAAAATCTAGAATGAAACCAAAACAGATAAACTTAATTGTTCAATTTTTTATAATTTCTGAATTAACTTTCAATTTCACCATTGCTTATTGCTTAATGAAATAAAAGGACACTCTAAAAAAAACACCAAACTCTTGGATATATATAATAAGCAGATGGGGAGGAGTACACTCAGTGGACTTCTTTTCATTAAAAAATACAAGAATCAAACAAGAATAATCTTTATTCACATGCAAAGATAGGTTGGTCCTAGTTGGAGAGAACAAAACACAAAATAAAAAGTCCACCGGTATGTAACCATATGTTTAGTGTTCAGTAATATCGCTGTTGGAGGATTAATTGTTTCAGGTAACATTTACCTGTAGTTTTTCTCATTTTTTTTATTTCTAGAAAACTGATTTAGACATTTAGCAGTCATTGCAAGCATCTCCTGCTATCGAGAAATGAACCAGAGAGCAGGCATTAACGCCAGTGAACAGAAACACATTATACTCATTGTATGAAATATCATTTTGTGTAGCAATCTAACAATGTAACACTAATTAAAGCAGGTCAGAGAAATAACCATATTATCTAACACAATATTCCAAACTCAGTTTATTGAGGGTGGGGAGGGGGAGGTAGGGGGGCGGGGGGAGGATTTCCACTTGGTAATTATAAAGGCACAAATTGTTCTAAAATTATTTTAGTCTTCTAGGTAATGAGATAACTAATACCTACTGTCAGTTGTGCGAGGGAGGTTTAGGTGGAGTACTGATGTAAGGATTTTACTGACCCTCTTGGCTATTTCACCATGTATCACACATCCCCTTTAAGTCTTCTGGCTGAGTGTCTTGCAGATTGCATGTGGGGATTCTGCATGTGTTTGTGTGATGAATGCTGTGTTTGTGTAGAGGATGCTTGTAGTGTTGTGCACTTGTGGGAGTTGTGTGAGTGTCTTGGCGGAAGCTGTGAGTGGTGTGTGCTAGCTGTGAGTGGTGTGTTCAGGGGCTGTTAGTGGTATGTGTGCATGGTGAATGATGTGTATGCAATGATGTGTATGCTGTGCGGTGTGGTGAAATTGAGTGGTGTGCGGCGGTCCAACCACCATGACCCCTTCTGCTTGCACATGCAAACTGAGTTGGAGAAAACAATCCAATCAAATGCCTCTCGTATATAGCATTTGATTGGACCTTGAACGGCATGGCATGACACCATATAGGAGCATAAAATGAGTGGAGAGGACCTGACCTGGTACTGGATTTAAGAAACATTTTAAGAATATTTAATTACTTTAACCATTAACTATTAACTACGGTGGGGATCTGATCAATAGTGCTTAGTTAGGCCTAATAGAACTTAATAAGGATTATGGAAAAAAGGGTTACAGTAATATTTAAGGTATACCAAATAAAACAATATAAATTAAATTCACAAGAAATATTATTCGGCAAACATCTTGTTCATGTCGGTAATGTGTACCAAAGTAATTTTATGGGTGATTGTTATTTCACCGTACATTAAGTTTGCTTCCTACGGTGTCTAATCACTTAATAGTATGTTTGTCAAGTTGGCTCTCAGTCACTGTTTAGTGAGCAGATCCTTTATGTATCCCTGCTGTTTTAATCTTCGAATAATATTGAAGGCCATTGTCTGAGATTATTTCCTCTGGAGTTCCCTGCCTGGAAAATGTTCCTTTGAGTTTGCCAATTAAAGTAGAAACCAATGAGTTTCTCGGTTTCTAGTTCAAAGAAACAGTTATAGTATTTCACAGCTAAGCATACAGTGGGTTTCGCTATGCAGTCTCAACAGTTTGCCATGGGGTAGATGGTTCTGCATGAGCGATCACTGATTCTCTAAACTTCAATGCTCAATGGCGAAGACAAAATTAGACACTTCAGTACAATTTCCTCGATGTAAGCTTTTATTCCAGCCAGTAAAAATAAGTCTTCCGTTGCTACTTTGTAGACAACCCATGTAAAAATGCTTGATTTACTTTAATTAGCTCCCATACATTTTTGTTCCACGGATTTTTTTTTTATTTCTAATTATAAATATGTCTACTATGGTTACAAACTCTTTGAAGTTCTAAGGCATCTGGACTAAAAAAATATATGGGTCTCTTCTATCATAAACAGAGATTTGTAGAGCTAAAAACTTTAAAAATATATAATGCTAAATAGCAAGAGAAACATCTTAAACATGACATACATGGGCAAACTGCTGATATATACTAAATTTGGTTTGGTTGTCAACAACATGCTACAACCCACAGCACGATAAACAGTTCCCTAATACATGTCTTTTTCTTGGATTTAGAATTAGTGGGAAGTTCATGTATTAGACCTGGTGTGCTGGTTCATTAAGTTCCTTAAGGCTTGCCATTTATTGGCACTGTTTTTTCTGTGTAGATTTGGAATTCAGACCAGATTTCTATTGGGATGAGCCCCTTTGGAGGTGACCACAGGAAAGCTTTAATTGAAGAGTCTCTTGAAGCAGTTTAGACTTTGAGTAAGTATCCCAAGTTAACATGTAAATCTCCTATGTTAAATTTAAAGGAACACTATAGCCACCTAAATTAATTTAGCTAAATAAAGTAGTTTTAGTGTATAGATCGTTCCCCTGCAATTTCACTGCTCAATTCACTGTCATTTAGGAGTTAAATCACTTTGTTTCTGTTTATGCAGCCCTAGCCACACCTCCCCTGGCTCTGATTGACAGAGCCTGCATGAAAAAAAAAACTGTTTTCACTTTCAAACAGATGTAATTTACCTTAAATAATTGTATATCAATCTCTAAATTGAACTTTAATCACATACAGGAGGCTCTTGCAGGGTCTAGCAAGCTATTAACATAACAGGGGATAGGAAAATCTTAATTAAACAGAACTTGCAATAAAGAAAGCCTAAATAGGGCTCTCTTTACAGGAAGTGTTCATGGAAGGCTGTGCAAGTCACATGCAGGGAGGTGTGACTAGGGTTCATAAACAACGGGATTTAACTCCTAAATGGCAGAGGATTGAGCAGTGAGGCTGCAGGGGCATGTTCTATACACCAAAACTGCTTCATTAAGCTAAAGTTGTTCAGGTGACTATAGTGTCCCTTTTTTATTTTCAATATATGATTTTTATTGAAGTTAAATGTGCAAAGGAAGAACAATCACATCAATAGTACAACAATACTGTAGTGAGGGACAATAATGCATACAGAGACTACATGAATTGACAAAAATATGAGGAGTACACGCACAATACAAGATACATATTGATTAACAGTATAAAGTGTGGTGACTGTAAATTCTCAGTGTATGACAACAAAGCGAGGTCAACAAACAATATTAACTTGCATTTACAATATTTTATATCACTCTGTCTTAATTGTAGACCGAAGAGAGTTACAATATTATCATGTGAACCTCAATGACGCTTCAAGTTGGAAAATATCCTCTGCAGGAGGCATCTGACATCTAATGATGTTCATAGTGAACTTATAGTCTGCAGAACAGGGTGAGCAATTCACATGGCCTAATTATTGATCGTGCTTTGAAATACTTATTACGGCTGTATTACCGTTACCTCGCTTTCTCTCTAGGAAGACTATCTGGCTTTCAACCAGATCTGTCTTAGCAGTTACTTAGTTCTCCAGAGCACGTTGCAAAGACTGAACGAGAGTAAACAATAACAAAAAAATTTTTACTTAACCCCTTAACGCCGTTACGGCGTGCTATGCCGTCACGGGTTAAGTGGGCTTTAACGCCGTTATGACGGCATAGCACGCCGTAACGGCTTGCAGCCCCAGGAGGTAAGTTATACTTACCTCCGCCGCGATCCGCTTCGGGAGGACTGCCTCACAGCCCAGGCAGCCCTCCCAAGGCAAATGAGGCCCCCGGGGGCCATGTGATCACTCTCAACGAGCGATCACATGGCCCCCTATAGCTGGCTGTGGATATGCCAGCAGGGGGACTGTTTGAAATATCAGACAGTCCCCCTGCTGGTGGGAAGAATTAAAAAAAATAATTAGACATGTGTAAAAATAAAATAAATGCATTTTTATATATATATATAATATGTATATATATTATATATATAATATATATACATATTATATATATGTAACGTCATACAAAGTGTATTTTAATATTAATATAAGTATATATATTAATATTAAAATACACTTAGAATGACATTACATATATATAATATGTATATATATTATATATATAATAGATGTACATATATATATTATATATAAATACGTATAATTAAAATAATAAATAAATTAAATAATAAAATAAATAAATAAAATATTGAAACAAAATTTAATATAAATTATATATGCATATGTAATTTCATTCTAACTGTATTTTGTTATTAATATATATATATATCAGTAACAAAATACACTTAGAATGACATTCTATATATATCTATCTATATATAAAATGCAAATAACCGCAAATATATATATATAGATAAATACATATAATTACATAAAAGATTACATCAGTATACACGTAGAATTTAAATACCTATAAATGCATATATATTAAAATTCTACATGTATATTTAAATAATCTTTTAACGTAATTATGTGATTTGATTAATTAAAATTTGATTGACATGCATGACAACACAGGGAGAAAGTGCAGAGAATTTAATTTGCAAGCACTATATTTGACCCTGTAACTCTCCAAGACACCATAAAACCTGTACATAGGGGGTACTGTTTTACCCGGGAGACTTCGCTGAACTCAAATATTCGTGTTTCAAACTGGTAAATTGTATTACAACGATGATATTTTAAGTAAAAGTGACGTTTTTTGCATTTTTTACAAGCGAACTGCACTTTTATGGTCTATATTATTGTTGTAATATGTTTTACTGTTTTAAAACACTAATATTTGTGTTTAGTGAAGTCTCCCGAGAATAACAGTACCCCCCATGTACAGGTTTTATGGTGTTTTGGAACGTTAGAGAGTCACATATAAGGCTTGCATTTCATTTTTTTCACATTGAAATTTGCCAGATTGGTTATGTTGCCTTTGAGAGCGTATGGTAGCCCAGGAATGAGAATTACCCCCATGATGGCATACCATTTGCAAAAGTAGACAACCCGAGGTATTGCAAGTGGGGTATGTCCAGTCTTTCTTAGTAGCCACTTAGTCACAAACACTGGCCAAATATTCGTTTTTTGCTTTTTTCACACAAAAACAAATATGAACGCTAACTTTGGCCAGTGTTTGTGACTAAGTGGCTACTAAAAAAGACTAAACATACCCCACTTTCAATACCTTGGCTTGTCTACTTTTTCAAATGGTATGCCATTATGGGGGTAATTCTCATTCCTGGGCTACCACACCGTCTCAAAGGTAACATTACCAATCTGGCAAATTTCAATTTGAAAATGTAATGTTCTATATTTGACCCTGTAACTTTCCAAAACAACATAAAACCTGTTAATGGGGGGTACTGTTGTACTCGTGAGACATCGCTGATTACAAATATGTGCATTTTTATTGCAGTAAAACCTAACAGTATTATGACATTCACAGTTAAAATGTCAGACGGAAATGCAAATTTAAAAAAAAATCTTATTTTCTCACATTTTTTTACTTTTATTCATAATAAATGATGTTCCATATATGAATAGTTAATGATAGATTAAAGCCCTGTTTCTCCTGAACAAAATGATATATAATAAGTGTGGGTGCATATAATTTGAAAGAGGGGAACTACGGGTGAACAGACACATAGCGCAAATTCCAGTTTTTGTTTACGTTTTGTTTTGATCAGAACGTGCACTATTGACTCCGTCCTGAAGGGGTTAAATAGGGTGATGAACAAGGAGAAAAGAAGATGAGGGGGAGAGAATAGGGTAGAGTAGAATAGAATAACACTCTAATACCAGAAATTAAGTGAAGTCCGTAATCGAATACGGATTACCAATGGCTTCCCAGTTATACCACATTGCATTAAAGGAATCCAAGTTTTTTCCCATTGCCCACTTTTTTTCAAAGACATAAGTGGAGTTGACTTTGTTTATTACCTCCTGAACTATGGGACATTTTACACTTTTCCAATGAGTGGCTATGCTAGTTTTTGCTGCTACCAGAATGTTTAATACCGCTGCTCTTGATGAGAGGTCGCCTAAATCAGGTAATAAATGGAGCATGTAACTGGCTGGTTTGAGTGGAATATCGTGACCACTAACTGATTTGATCAAAAGTCGTATTGAGTCCCAAAACGTGTGTAGAGCTGTACAATCCCAAAATATATGTTTCAACGTACCATTGGGATCGGCACATCTCCAACAGTTAGGGGTTGAGCCTGGATAGATTAATCCTAGCCTGGAAGGAGTCAAATACCACCTCATTAATATTTTGAAATAGGCTTCCCAGTGAGTAACACATTGTGAAGATTTTTTAGTGTATGTAATAGCGGTTTCCCAAGTAGATAGGGGAAATATTTCACCTAGGTCTCGTTCCCATCGGACCATGTATGGCAATTTGTTCTCGTCTGGATTGGATGATAGGGACGAGTAGCAAAAGGATAAAGATCTTACAGAGGGTGTGCTTTGGCGGGCCAAAAAGCACATGTGCCCTAGCCTACTCCACTCTCGTGGGTTGATGTATTTGATGGATCTGGATTGCAGAATATGTTTCAAACGTAAGTACACAAAAAGGTCTTTTGGTGGCAGCTGGAAAAGTTTTTGTATGGTAGGAAATGACATTAAACCTGTCTTTGTATATAAAGAAGACACATGTGAAATACCGCTGGAGACCCAACGTGATAATGGCAAGTCCGGGGAGATAGCTGTGAGTGCCTGCAAGGGAGCCGCGAAGAGTAGCTCCGAACAGGGCCCCAGCAATGAGCTCCAAGACTGCCATGATTTCAATAAAAAAGTTGTAGTAGACAGCATGGTTGGGGATGTTGGATGTGTCATTGACCATAAATTATAACTCAGAGGGAGTGAAGTACCACATTTAATTTCCAGATCCAGCCACACAGGTGTCGACTTGAGTGTCATTATATCTATACCTTGAGCTAGAGCAGACGCTATATAGTAGTTTTTAACGTTAGGAATTTGAAGACCACCTTTTTTAATGGGGTACCACAGGGAACGGAAGGATACCCTCGGGGGCTTTTTTTTCCATACATGAGCATTTAAGGTCATTTGAAAATGTTTTAGCAGGGCATTAGGAAGGGCTATAGGCAATGTTCTGAATAGATATAGGATATGCGGTAGAACCATAATTTTTAGGGAGTTAATTCTGCCTATCCAGGAGGCATTTGCCCCATCCCAGGATGCAATTTGTTTTGAGATTTTTGCTAGTACCACTTCGTGATTTTCTAGGATAGTTTGTTTCGTTGATCGAGCTATTTTGACACCTAGGTAGGAGATAGAAGTTTTGCGCCATTCGAATGTATATTGGGCTTGAAGTGTGTTTAACAGCTGTGTATCCAGGTTAAAGGGAAGAATTTGTGTTTTAACTATATTGTTCTTATAGTACGATATTTTGCCATACTCTAGCAATTTATTTATAACATGCGGAATTGAATGAGACGGTTCGGTAAGAAATAACATGATATCATCTGCGAAAAGTGCTGCCTTCTTTTCACCTGCCGGCGTGAGTATGCCAGGTATCAAGGGATCTTGTTTGATCGCTCTGATCAGTGGTTCCAGGCATAGGATAAAAATGTGGGGAGAAAGGGGGCAGCCTTGCCTAGTCCCATTAGTTATAGGAAAACTGCGAGAGAGAAAGCCGGTGTTGAACACCTTGGCAGAGGGCGCTGAAGATAGGGCTTTAATGCTATTAATGAAGGGGCTGGAGAATTGAAATGCCAATAGTGTACTTTCCATGTATGACCAATTGAGGCGATCGAACGCTTTTTCAGCGTCTAATGCCATAAAAACGCCTTGCACTTTTTTCTTCATGGCCCATTCTAATATATCTATGCAATACCTGGTGTTATCTCCCACCTGTTTACCTGGGACGAAACCTGCCTGTTCTTCTGAGACTAGATTGGGCAGTAAAGGTTTCAATCTGTTGGCGATGATCTTGGCATATAATTTAACATCAGCATTTAGGAGTGAGATCGGCCGAAGGTTACTACAGATCGTAGGGGGTTTACTTGGTTTGGGTAGAGTTATGATGAATGCCTCCAACATTTCTTGCGGGAAAGACCCAGATTTTTGGACTGCATTAAACATGTTTGTAATGTGAGGGGACAGATGTGATGCCATTTTAATGTAATAATAATTGGAGAGGCCGTCAGGGCCAGGGGCTTTATGTTTGGGGAGGGAGCGGATAGCTGATTCAACCTCTTCGGTCGTGAACGGTGTGCTCAGCAACTCGTTTTGCTGCGATGTGACATGTGGGAGAGTTATATGTGTTAAAAAGTGCTTAATTTCTCCTATAGTGGGTGTGTGCGTGTCAGTGTGTTTTCCCAGATTATATAGGTCTTCGTAATAGTGAGATAGTTCGTTAACAATATCATTAGGATTAAACAATTTCACTCCGTCTTTGGATGTAATATAGGGAATTTTAGTCTGGATATATCTAGATTTTAATTGGCGCGCCAACAATTTACCGGCTTTATTACCCATATGGTAGAAATGTTGTTTCAGTTTTCGAGCATGTTTAATATAGTCGTCTGCGTGTAGATGATGAATGGCCTCTTGTATTTTGGCTATTTGTTTGGATATGGACTTCGAGGGGGAAGTTTTATTGGATTTTTCCAATGATTCCAGCTGTTGGATAAGCTTAACCATGGAGTTTTGGATGCGTTTTTTGTTTTTTGAGCCCAGTTTTATAAATGCACCCCTAATGACTGCTTTATGGGCAAGCCATTGTGTTTCAACGGAGGTGTGTTCGGTAGAGTTAGTCTGAAAATAGTGGTCTATTTCAGCAGCAATTGTTTTATGGTTATCCGAACAGTCTAAAAGTGATTCGTTCAACCTCCACTTTCCCCGACCCTTGGCGGGGTACGGGACCTCGATGGTGGTTTCAATTGGGGCATGGTCGGACCAGGTGCGTTGGCCTATTGTTTGGCTGACTAGATGTGGTAAAGTAGATTTGTCTATGATACAAAGGTCTATACGCGAGTAAGTTGTGTGGACGTGTGAGAAATAGGAGTAATCTCTGCCCGTAGGATATAAATTTCTCCAGGCATCATATAAATCAGATGTATGTAGAAGATGGGTAAATAGTTTGCCGTTCTGTATAGATGTCTTAGTGGGGGTTTTTTTATGCGTGCGTTGGGTGTCCAACTGGGGGTCTAAGGCGCAATTAAAGTCGCCACAAATTATTAAATGTCCTTGTTTAAGCTTGGAGATTTTATTAAAGGCTTTTTTTAAGAAAGGATATTGAGCTTCGTTAGGTGCATATAGGGATACTACTGTAGCTTTTATTCCGTTCATTTCACCCACTAAAATTAGTAATCTACCCGCTGGGTCTACATATTGTTTGTACAATGAGAAAGCCCAATCTGAGTGGAAGAATATGGCAACTCCCTTGGTTTTGTTTGGTGCATGTGCATGAAACCCAGTTGGGTAACGTGGCGAGTATAGCCTAGGCGGGCCTTTCTTTTGGAGGTGAGTTTCCTGTAAGCAAACGATTGCTGCATTAGAGGCATGCATGTCTCGTAACAGCTGCCGCCGTTTGTTTGGACTATTAAGCCCTTTAACGTTGAGGGACATAATTTTCATTGTATTACGAGTCATACCAACAACAGTATAGAGAAAGTGCTAATGACATGACCGTAACGTCCGATGGGCAGATGAGAATATTGAACTGTAATTTGAGTGAATGTTTGTTTTACAGAGAAACCGCCCTGCGAAGTGATCGGGTTGTATTTGTGCCTCCCTCGTAAGCCAATAATGATGAATGCATCATCCATTGGCAACATGTATAAGAGTGTGGAAATTACAGGGGGAAAGGGGAGAGAGGGGAAAAATAAAGGGAAACAGCAAACAAAAGTATATACAATTATCTCCATTTAGAAGGAGATGAGAAAGAGTCATATAGAGTACACCGAAAGATGCACTCAAGAGGTGACCTGAAAAGTTGGTGGGAACGTGGGAACGTGGAGCTCCTACCGTCCTGATGGTGTATAACTCAAAAGCAGAAAAAGAGAGAACGTAGTTTCCTAACGAGTAGTATCATGGCGGATATGCCGCGCCCTGCTCATGTTAGGAAACAGCACTTTTAAACATCAACATAACAAGTGATTCGAATAGAATGCAGTTGGTAGCCACAACAAATAAACCTGGGTCAAACTACAGTATAAAGTAACAAGTTAACTTTGGTCTGAGTTCGGAGTAGTTATAATCGTTAGGTTGTATTGGTCAGGGTGGCTTTTTAACTAAACTTAGCCTTGAATCTAGGTCTAAAGTTTAAACGGAAGCTAAACTTTAAAATTTAAACGGAAAGTCTGGATATCAGACGGAATCCTACGAGTATAATACGTGAGTCGTGGTGCGACCCATGCACACACAAAGCACATTGAAAGGGCCAATGTTACATTAATCACGGCATTAGAAGAATAAAACAATATAAATAAAGCATGAACATTGTGCTTAAAGTTGAACCTTCCGCATGGCCAAGGGTGCGGGTCGACTTAAGCGTCTGCACGCTTTCTAAAGGGACAATATAGTGAGACATAGCATATAATGGTAACTTCAGTCCCAAGGCCTACAAAGTGATTAATATTTCCGACCAAGAAATAAATAAATGAGGGAAGTTGTAATCATATGGACAGGGTGAAAAATGCTTACATTCGCTTTTACTCTTATTTCTATGCCCCTGTAACAAGATTTAGCCTTGGTATATGCAATAAGTTAACAGGTGGGTGTTCACATACAGGATAGGAACCTCTGTGGAGCATACAATGGAATACTATACCAATATTGCTCGAAATATGTGGTGCATGATGGCTGTAAAAGTTCATTTCACTGTGGTTCGGGCTCCTGCCATGTGCCACTCATTTTGGATTTTCTTCGGAGAACTCTCCCCGGATGCCATTTGATGTTCTCCTGTTGGTCGCCATAGTCCCCATTCAGAGAGAGTCTTCATACCTTCTTTAGGATCGTTGATAACACGGGTTGTTCCCTGTCTCCAGACGATCAACTTTGTAGGGTAACCCCACTTGTAATTCACATTGTTGTTCCGCAAAGTTTTTGTAATGGTGATAAATTCTCTGCGCTTCGCCATGGTGGCAGCAGACAAGTCCGCAAATAAAGCAATTGCAGTGTGTGGGTCTGGAAGGTTCGCCGTTTTCCTCGCTGCTGACAATAGGGATTCTTTGTGTACATAGTAATGAAATTTTACTATCACGTCTCTGGGCGATTCAGGAGGTAAACGAGACGGTCGAGGGAGTCTATGCATACGATCATAGGCCCATGCAGAGTCGGGTAAGTCCGGGACCAAGGCCTTGCAAATAGAAAGAACATGCGCTGGGAGAGCATCGTGGGAAATGTCGTCGGGAATACCCCGGAATCTGATATTTTGCCGCCTGGATCTGTCCTCCAGGTCAGCCAGCTTCAGTTTCAGTGCTTCATTTTCATCTGATAATGATTGGAGCTTGTCCACAACTTCGTTATGGGCATTGCATAGGTCGCCTGTTTTATTCTCCAGGTGGCTAGTCCGGTCGCCCCGGCTTGTAATCTCTTTCCGCAATTCTTTGTCAATACGCTGGAAATCAGCTTTTATGGTAGCTCTCAGCTCTTGCAGCATTTTATGGAGACTCTTCTCCGTTACTGGAGAGTCTGTATATTTGGAAGAGATTGACTCCTGATCGGAAGCACCGTCCGTCATAGTTTCTGTCTCCTCGCCGCCATCTTGGGTAAGTACTTGGCGTTCTTTTTTCTTTATTTTGGCCGATTCTCGAGTTCTCGGCTGCTTGGGATACGACATACTTCCTACACCGAAGTTCTGCTATGTTAGGGTAAGGTAATCTGTTGAGTTATCGCTTTGGGTAGCTTGAATTGTAGCTTTCAGGACGGTTTAACGCCGGAGCTCCTACTCCATGCGGCCGCTCACACCGGAAGCCAGACACGCCCCCTATAGTGTCCCTTTAATGTAGGACCCACCATTAGAGGAGATACTGTGACCAACTATTATTGGGGTAATGTGATGTAGTGGCCATATGGTGGAACTGAACCCCCATATTTATTTGCTAAGATAGGTGATTTTAACCCCTTAAGGACAAATTACATGTGTGACATGTCATGATTCTCTTTTATTCCAGAAGTTTGGTCCTTAAGGGGTTAAGTAACCTTGTTAAATATAAAAGTGTATTTTTTGTTTGTGTGTGCGCTGTTCCTGTAACGGTATTTTGTAAATGTTTTGGTCTTTACGGCAGCACCGCTGCTTATAAATGCATGTTCTGGGTGTGCCCCCGATTCCCATTACTTTCTGTGTAGATTTGGATCCAGACCAGATTCCTATTGGGCTGAGCACCCCACCCATCCATTATGAGAGACCATTTGGAGGTGACCACAGGAAAGCTTAAAGCAGCACTGTGATGCCGAACTTACCTTTCCCGATTTGATTCCTATTCTCTCCCTCCCTCAGGATCAGTTCTTCATTTCTTCCTGTCCACCTTAGTTTTCTTTAAAACCTAAGACAAAGTAGGGACTACTTTGTCTTATGTATTTTTCCTACTCTTGAGCCGCTCTAACTCACTTCTGTGGGTCAGATACATTTTCCCACAATACTCACCCTTTCCTCCGTGATCTCATGATGCCTGCTTTCACTTTTCCCGACCATCCTGTCATTTAGACAGAATGCTGGCAAACGACAGAATTTCATCCTAACAGAATGAGAACAATTTGTTCATTCATGTTAGGACGCAATTCGGGACTTTTGTTTGGATCGGAATTTCGGACCTATTGTCCACCACCGAGGAGCGGCGGGTGGGGCACTTAAATAACAAAGGGGAGGGGGAGGACCAATTGTCCCCCCCACAGCCCCCACCCATTGGCAACAGTTAAATGTTAAAAAGTCCACCCCACAGGTGACTAGGGGTCCCAAAGCCCCTAATCAACCACCACCCCAATAAAATTAGACCCTACCTACCCCCCTCACCCTAAAAATTGTCAGGGGAACAAAAAACTAAATACCAGTAAATAAAAAAAATCATACTTACGATTAGATGTCTTCCTTTTTCTTAAACCTTTTTTTTTCAGCCCCAAAAAATGGCCAAATTAAAATCCATTATTCCTGTCGAACTTATATAATTAAAAAAACCAGAGCGCAAAATAAAAAACATGCTGCTCATGTGTGGGAGCCAGGAGGGGTGAGACAATAAATCTCGTCTCCTCTTTTTACTTAGGGACACCCCCCACCGCTCATGGATGGGGGCCGGAGGGGTGAGACAATAGGTCCCCCTCCTTCTTTTGTTACTTAGGGCCCCCACATGCCACTCATGGTGGGAGCCAGGGGGGAAACAATAGGTCCCTCCCTCCTCTGGTTACTTTTGGCCCCCCACCCGCCGCTCATAGGGGGGAGGCAGTAGGGGTGGAGACAATAGGTTCCCCCATCCTTTTGTTACTTAGGGCCCTCACCCGCCATTCATGGGTGGGGGCCAGCAGGGGGTAGACAATAGGTCCCCTCCTTTGGTTACTTAGGGCCCCCACCCACCGCTCATGGGTGGGGGTGGGGGGAAGCAGTATGCCCCCCTCCCCTTTTGTTATTATGGCCCTCACCAGGGGGGGGTGGGTCCATTGGGGGGGTGGGACACTATGTTCTCCCCTGTTAATTATTTTTCTAGATGCTCCACCATGGGGGACCTGTACTAGGTCCCCCATAAATTGATTCAGGTGGGTGGGGAGCCTATTTTTTAGAACAGTGAGCAACCACAGGCGGTATAGCGAGTAGGGGCATTTTAATCTCCCTTATGCTATTATGGGGGTCATTTTGACCCCCATAGAGTGAAGGAGGACATGGGGGGAGTTAGGAAGTGGCGCGGAGCACAGCTCTCTGCTGCTTCTGTTTTCACATATTACAAGGAGGGAGTTGCGAGCTGGTAGCTCCCTCCTAGTAATAAACTAAACAAATGAACGAAGAGGTATTCATTCATTCATTTAAAAATTTGTATTCATTAATTTGCATTTCTGATAAATAAATGAATTGATGAAATTCCCATCCGAATGCCCAAGTGTTTAACTTTTTCATAGTGTTATCTAGTGTGGGCAGATGACGTGTCCCACATGGCCTTGATCTGCCCACACAAAGATGGCGGCGCCCAGGACCTAGGTCCGGGCATTAAATAAAGTTATTAAAAAAGGTAAATTGGGGGGCATAGGGGTATTTGGGGGTGACTAGGGGCACAATAAAATGTACTGGAGTTAGAAGGGGGATTAAATAAAGCAAAAAACACGGATGCGGCCATGACAGTGCCGCTTTAAATTGAGGAGTCTCTTGAAGCAGTTTAAACTACTAGTAAGTATTGCAAATTAGCATGTTAAAATTAGTGTAGGACCCACCGATATTTGGGCACTGTGACGTAGTGGTAAGCCTAACATGATATGGCCATATGGTGGGATCGAATCCGATATTTATTTGCTAAGGTAGGTGTGTATTTTTGTTTGTGTGTGCTCCGTTCCTTGAACTGTATTTTGTAGTTGTTGACAATGTGACATTTAAAGCAAGATAGGTCATATTTGCTACCTAGGCAAAACTATACCAGATATGTTGCTAAATTCTGAGTTTGGAGTAAGAAGTGGGTTATGGTAGACTGTTCATGTTCTGTTAGCTTTATAATTAGCACCACTTTGGACATGAACCGCTTCAATTTGTTTAAAAAAAAAAAGCCCAAATAAATACTAAAATAGTTATTTTCTTCCCATAATTTGTTTTTAACAGCTACGTGTTGCGTCCAAAGGAACTAATCGAAATAGCACATTTTGCTGGCTCTTTTTGACATGTCCAGTTCTAGACCATGATATCGAAGGTTAAAGTACACCTGCCATTTCCAAAATTACCTGGGAGCTGATGTTTTAGAACTACAACTTCCATGACACTTTTCTTTTCTAAAGGCAAATGAAGCCTAATGGGGGATGTAATTGTACAACTTCTAATAATTTACCTTTTGGGCACCATCTCTTGAAGAGTCTAACATCACATCAATTCATGTGAACCCAGAAGGCAGTTGCACGGGTGCTGAGACACTAAAGAATGTGTAATTTACAGGGTTAATTCCATCTTCACAAATTGATGGAGATGATGTAAATGTTCTGAATTATGGAATTGAATACATGATCTACTGTTACACACACCTATACAAAGACTCACACACACTCGTACATACACACACAAGCACTAATGCATATTAAGGTAAGTGGTTTTTTTTCAAGGTTATTCATTAAACACCAAATTGTAGTGAAATAAGAACCAGATTGCAAAACTGAGACAATAATAGCCAAACTTTGTCTATAGCTGCATTATTTTCCAACCAACTATTTTAGCCTTAACATGACTATTCAGATTTCATTTTGCTGGAATTCAATTTCCAATGAATAACTGTATATCAGTACATATTGTATGCTAAATGTTACCAACCTAAAGTTTATAGCACCACTCCCAGTCCCAGGTGCCTCATTACAGGAGACTGTGAAAAGAACTTTAAAATACATTTTCCGAGAATCTCAGAGTCCCATATACTGGGCTAATCTAAGAAAGGCAATCATAACTGCCAAAACACATGAAAGTTTGTAAGCAATATATGATCACAATATCTAACTAATTCCACATTATAGGCAACTTTATAAAGTGTACACATCTTAAAGTTAGTCCAGAATGAAGCGTGCTGTGAATCTATCTGTCTGTCTGTGAATCTATCTGTCTGTCTGTGAATCTGTCTGTCTGTCTGTGAAACTGCCTGTCTGTCTGTGAATATGTCTGTCTGTCTGTTAATCTGTCTGTCTGCCTGTCTGTCTATCTATCTATCTATCTATCTACCTACCTACCTACCTACCTATATATTTTTATAACAACTTCCTCAGACTCTTTTTATAACATTTTCACATGCAAAATGCAATAACATAAGCTCTGCCATTTCCAATGGCCTTTTTGAAAAGTAGCCAAAACAGCTGGTGTAATTGATCAACACGTGTAAAATAAGAACGTCTGCATGGAACAAATTATAATCTCTTGCAGGCAGAACAGTAATGATACCAAAGCTCGGAAGTTGAAAAATAACATGTTAGCTCAGCATTTTCCCATCAACAAACCGTAATGTAAAATCTTTCTTATAATTGACAGGGGCATTTGTTGAACAAAATTCAAGGGTTGAGATTTCATCTGAAAGGAAAGTAATCTTGTTTTTCTCTTGCTTTTTTTTTTATCTTCGAACAAATGCTATTTATAAAGGAATGTAAAATACAATACTATGGGGTACGCCAAAGGATTTTGGCAAGCATACTCGTTCTCAAGTTGCGACATTAGCGTAAAGAAAACGTAATTACTTTTAATGTTTACATGGGCATAGTTTCTTGATTCTGTAACTGCATTTGCCATCAGAGACTGCTATTAATTATGGCACTTAATTAGATTTTTTTCCATGTTACAGGTAATGTTAAAGGAGTCTTTATTATATTAGATTGTTTTTTATTTGTAACACAATTTATAATGGTAGAAGCATGTAGCATTGATACATCCCTTAGACATAACAATTATTCAGGAAACGAAACATGAACACCATACTAAAAAGATAGGAATGTTTTTAAAACCTGGGGTACAAAGTTACATATACTAACTTTACTATACATAAACTAACCATATGTTATGAATTTCTGGTCAACAAAACATTGTTACCAGATCTATGTTGTCAAACGTTGCTCCCCTCTCCACCCCCACCCCCGATGTTGGTGGACTACAACTACCATATTCTTTGAATGCAACAGATGGGCTGAGATTGTGGGAGTTTTATTCCAACAGCATTAGCAGGCCATAGTTTGACAACCCTGTATTATATTGTCCTAATCATTACTTGACAAATATAATCTGGGGTTAGATATATATTCACCTAGACTGTCTATTCATTAAAAAACAAACTGTAGAGGTGCAGGGCTTGACCGCCACGCTGTAAGGACGCAGTGAGCCTCAGCTCCTGATAAATCTTACAATTTTAACATCATAAAAGCAATATCTACGCTAATATTTGGTATCCAGCTACTGAGCTCGCAGTCGAGCATCTTTAGAGCAGCATTAGAGCAAGAATTGAGCCCGACCAAGTGATTGAGACATGGTGTGTGTTACTGGCGAGGGAAGCGGCCGATCTCTTGAACTGGACTGTCCAGGCTATTCTATCGACCAAGGAGCCCTGGTCCCCACCAAGCAGAATATACTCACATTCCAGCTGCCCCTGGAATGTGGATGATTCCTGTGCGGCCTGCTTAAAATGGCCGAGGTATGCATTGCCATGAAGCAAGCTACACAGTCTATAGCATGAAGATGGGAGGAGAGGTTTGATGCCATCTGTAGGAGGTTTTGGCGAAACCTGCAGAGGAAACAATCCATGCTGTCTGCTACTGGGGTTTAAGCCACTTCCACACCTCTAGCTAGGAAAGCCTGCTAGCAAAAATCCCACTCGGAAAGTTGCTCCCAACACTCCCACTCGGAAGCCTGCTCGCAAAACAACCACCCAGAAGCCTGCTGTTAAGCACCCCTCCGTACTTCTTCAGGCCACAGGCAGCCCAAACATAGAAGAAACTCTACGCTCTCGAGGACTTTGTCTGGAAGTAGAGAGAGGGCCTTGCAGCGGATGGAGCTGGATAGCAGAGGTGAGCTATGGAAGCCCTGGCAGACCCAATAGCCCCACGCACCTGCTTGGATCTTGCCTGTTTGCCATGGGCATCGGATGAGAAGCCCTGGGATCTGGGGTTGCCTGTTCCATTAGTGCATCTCCTTTCCTTCTAGGCGCTGTGCCTGTCTCTCACTTCGACCTTAATGTGATCTTACCCTCTGAACATCTTGTTCTGTCACCTATTATAACAGTTGTGACTATCACCTTGGGCCCAGTGAAAAGTCTTGGTGGCTTTGCCCTCATCTACTAAACCTACCTGTGTAGTCAGATCAAACAATCACAGCACTCTTACTTTACTCTCTACTGACTCACATCTGTTCCCTTTATGTTTTACTCCTGTGTGTTACACTATTGTTTAGCAATCAGCACTCTCCATGCCTAGACAGTTAACTCTCTGTAAGCTTTATCTCAGTTTAATAGATAGGCGTAACGTACCTAACTCGAGTTCTCTATATATCCATAAATTCTGCTAGCAATCAGACATGTGCAATTTGTTTCGTTCCGAATGTAAAATCGGATGAATTTCGGCAATTCGGACATTCGGATGCTCCCGAATTACCTAATTGCCGAAGTGCCGAACTGAAATGAATTACGAAGTGCAGAATTCTCGAATTGCCGAAGTGCAGAATTTCGGAAGTGACGAACCATATTGCCAAAGTGATGAATTTCAGAAGTGCCAAAGTGCATCGGATTTCTGAAAAGTGGCAAAACAAGAGAAGTAGGGAAAATTATGTGAATGATGACAGGAATCTAGACCAATAAACTAATTCCTGGTACTGGGAGCTCTATAGATGTGTAAGTGGTTGTGGTGCCAGTCCATGGACTAAACCCTAACCCTTACCCTACCCTAACCCTAACCCTACCCCTAACCCTACTCTAACCCTATCCCTTCCCCTAACCTAACCCTAACCCTAACTCTAACCCTACCCTAACCCTACCCTTACCCTGACCCTAAACCTACCCCTAACCCTACCCTAACCCTACACCAACCCTACCCCTAACCTAACCCTACTCTAACCATAACCCTACCCTAACCCTAGGGGTAGGGTTAGGGTTAGGAGTAGGTTAGGCGTAGGGTTAGGGATAGGATCATGGTTAGGGGTATGGTTATAGCTAGGGGTAGGATAAGAGTTAGGGGTAGGGTTAGGGGTGGGTGTAGGGATTAGGGTTAGGGAGTCTTACAGATGTGTAAGTGGTTGAGGGATGCTTACAAATGTCCAAATTGCCGAAGTCCCGAATTGACAAAGTCCCGAATTTCAGAAGTGCTGAACCCGAAGTGCCGAAGTCCCGAATTGCTGAAATCCCAAATTGCTGAAGTTTTGAATTTCGGAAACACAGAACCGAAGTGCCGAACTGCCGAATTGCCGAATTGCCGACGTCCAGAATGGCCAAAGTCCCGAATTTCCGAAGTGCCGAACCGAACCAAATTTTTAGCCTATGCACATCCCTACTAGCCATGGCTGTTGTGGCATTGCCTGCCTGAATGTAATATCTGTGCACAACAAAAATAAAGAATTATAAAAAAACAACAAAAACAAACTGTAGTATATTGTAAAAGATCTTAATTTCCTATATTTTGCAACTTGGTCATAATTAATTATAATTTGGTGTTTAGTGAATAAGTCCCGTAGATTTGGGTATATAGTGAAATGTCTCTTCAGGGATTTATACCACATTTCAGAGTTTGAAATTTACAGTAAAACACAATAGCTTAAATAAAACAAAGCTGCTTTGCAGACATTTTCCAATTCACAATCCACTCATTCTCTTTTCATCTAAAATATGAAAATCACTCGGAACTCCTGAAAATTTACAATTCCGTAAATACCCCTATCAAGTAACCCTCTAAAGGTGATATTTACTAAATCATTGAACCAGAGAATTTTAAAATGCTAAATAGTGAGGATGGAGTATAGTTATAGTTGAATTTGAGTTTTTCCAATGTAGCTATTTTAACCAATAATATGAAATTCTCTTAACAATTCCTTCTATATTTATAGAGCAAAAACTATGCATAATAAGATATGTCTGGACCAACATCATTATTAATATATATTTTTGTAGTCATAATAATAGTCTTTTGTGCACTGGTTTATCTATAAACTGCCAAGTCTTTAAATGTCTTGAATGATACATTGCTATCACTGTATATATCAAATAACTTGCATGCACAAATGGAAAGACCAGCAGGTACTCTTAATGAATTGAAACCTTTGCTCTTGGTAATATTTTTCTTGCATGCATTTGCCTGCTGGTGGTGATATACAACATACATTATCAGTTAATCTGTCTCAAATCCAGAGAATGTTATTAGAAAGATATGCACTCAGGCATGGCTGTAGGGGTAATCGAATACTGTCCTAAATCTTTGCATGAATAGGACTATTAATGTAAACAGGAAATACAGGCAGGACAAAAACACTTTATAAGCTGTAAAATGATCCCACGAGGAGTTTTCAGATCAATCACTTTTTTTTGGTGATTAACTCAGTATGTTGTTTAAAATGTATTATATAATATTGAATTACACAGGCTACGGCTATTATTAATAAAATTACAAGCAAAAAGGTAAGATAATACCAAGAAAATAAAAGCCTACTAGAGTGCTCATTAACAAAATTAAATAAGGCTTATCTGACTAGGTTTGTCAACAATAATTGCTCTTTTTGTCAATGAATAACTTGTTCAAATTCTACTTAATATTGTATATTACATCTGGCATGTTAAACTACTTTATATGTTATCTAAAGTCACAGCAAATAATGGCAAATATGTACAATAAATTGTATTAAAGTGTAAGAGAAAATGCTGATTGTATTAATGATTATATTTTTCTTATATTATTGTTACTTGATCTGTGGCCACTAAGGTAATTCAGTAACATTTTAGGCAATTTCACATTTTATGTCATGTCAACATTCTTAAATTGAAAACATTGCTAACTTGGAGAATGTTTCTGTTTTGGTTATTTGGGATAAAATTTGAAATTTAACTTGAATTCCCCAAAAGTCACACTTTAGTGGATAATTCTTTATACTATAAATTTTATAGGACATATTTATTGGAAATTGAACTGTGGTGAATTGGAAACGTAACTGTAAAACGTAGGCTAAAATACCTACTAGGCTTAATTTTCTGTTAAAAATAAATAAATTAAAACAATATGGTTATATATATATGAGATCAGCTTAGTAAATAGAAGTGAAAAAGAAAAGATTATCAAAATGTCAGTTGCCTAGTTTAACATTTCCTTCAGCTTTGGGCCTTAATTTACAGTTTTTCTTATTTTGTTTGTTAGTTTTTTTCTAGCTTGCTTAGCATGACTTGATATTAGACTTGTGCACAAATGTGTTTTTGCTGGTATGAACAAATCAAATGCCTTTATTATGTGCAGTTCATGATTTAACTGTGGAATCGTATTCAATAAATAGGACTCCAGTGGTAAATCCCCCACAGATAATTTGTTTGGGCTCAGATTAAAACACATTTGGTTCATTTGTACCAGCTGAAACACATTTGTATACAAGCCTGCTGGGCATATGCTCTATTTTAATTAATGTTCAGTGGGAAAGAGTAAATATATAATATTTCAGGGATGCACAACGTTGGCTGGTAGAGAGTTATGATAATCATAATCAAACAATATATTTAAATCTGTTTAGTTTAGAAAAATGGTTCCCTATAGGGGATACAATAGCATTACAGAAATATGTTCAGGTCCAGTACCAAGCACTGTCTGGAAATCTATTCAGAAAGAGAACTATGCATGGGACGGTCACCCATTTAGACTGGAAAAAAGAAGATTTCGTCTAAGGCAAAGAAAAGGTTTTTTTACAGTAAGAACAATAAGAATGTAGAATTATCTGCCTGAAGAGGTGGTTTTATCAGAGTCTGTATAGATATTTAAAGTGCGACTGGATGAATACTTGCAAAAACATAATCATAATCAGGGATAACATTTTTAATATGTGGGGTTAAGGCTTCTTGATCCAAGGAGAGATCTGACTGCCATTCTGAGGTCAAGAATGAGTTTTTTCGTAATTTGTTGTAAAATTGATAAGTGCTTCAAACTGTATTTTTTTTTTTTACCTTCTTTTGTATCAACAACAAAATCTGATGTGAGAAAGGCTAAATTACATGGATGCAAGTCTTTTTTCAGCATATGTAAATATGTATCTATGTAACATATGAAAAAACAGTGTTAGAAGCATCTGTTATGCAATAATTAATTCAAGTTTTCTCACTCTGTTTTCTTATAAAGAGTATTCTTACATAAAATATGTAACTTAATCAGACAGTTTACATAATAGTCTGAGTCTCTAAAACATGTTCCAATTTAGATGTTTGAAATTATAAATAATAATTTTTGTAGCTGATGCCAGTTATTCTGGGCATGGGTATCAGCTTTTATTAGTTTATTTATCCTTAAAAACAATAAGTATGTTATTTGTAATAGACAAGCAAAGTAACCACAGTTTGGCTTAAAAACAAATGTCATCACTGTCTGTAACAGTTCTTTGTGTAACATGTTATCATCACATTTTTGTGGTACCAATTATATTATGTTCATAACTGTATTGTTTATTTAAAATAACATTGTGTAATATTTTTATTTTATTTTGCCAATATCTCATTTGCAATCACCCACAAAAAGTAACTCGTGTGAATCAATATGCTAAAGGATTTATAGGGATTTATTTATTAAATACTAAATTTGAGTGAACTTCAACCAAATTGTGAAATTTAGGCAAAATAGTCATGTTGGAAAAACAGCTGACTGATAGAGATGTCCCGAACAGTTCGCCGGGAAATGTTCACCAGCGAACATAGCTTGTTCGCAGTTGCCGCGGCGGGCGAACATATGCGATGTTCGGTCCGCCCCCTATTCGTCATGGAGGTGGGAGGATCTGGGAGGGAGGGTCTGCTGCTGATTGGCTGGAATGTGTCTGCTGACTGTGAGGTACAGGGTCAAAGTTTACTCAATGATGACGAATAGGGTGCGGACCGAACATCGCATATGTTCGCCCGCCGCGGCGACCGCGAGCAAGCTATGTTCGCCCGCGAACAGTTCCTGGCGAACTGTTCGGGACATCTCTACTGACTGACTGTCTCCAAAGCAACATTTTATCTATGTAAAAATTTATGAAAAGCACTTAACTAGCTCATCCTCTTTTATTTTGATACTGCCTCCGATGGCATAGGAACCAAAGAAAATATTGGGGGCGGGGGGAGAGGAAGCCTTTCATAATACATAGGATCAACCTACGGAACATATATCAAATAGTGCAGTTTTCTATATGTAAAATTATAACTTTAATTAGGGAAGCTATTGGTACAATGCAGTATGGACCTAACTAAGCTTATTGACATTTTAACCCCTTCACTACCGAGCACTTATTGATTGAAAAAATATTAGCATAACATTGAATTGAAGCAAAGGATGCATACTTGACCTATAAATATATCATAACACAGCGGTTTTGTGTGTAGGCTGCTTTGCAGACAAAATTAAATATATGTGAATTTACACAATCTTTTTTGTTTCAATTACCTTTTTGAAACATTAGTACAAATGCACAAATGCGCAATTTTTCTTACATACAGTAGAAGTGACAAAAATATATAAATAAAACCAGTCAAATACCATACCTATGGGTATTTGCAAGGACCTTGAAGGCATTATACACAGTGCGGCTTACTAAACATTATAACAGAATGTAAAAAGAAAGTCTGGATTTGAGCATAATGTCCACATACAGTAAATACAGTTAAATAATATACTTATAATTCAAAAGTATTTAAAACTGATGGAGCAATCTTCATACAATCTCTGCTAATTATTATTATTATCATGTTATTTATATAGCGCCAACAAGTTCCGTAGCGCTTTACAGTGGGTGGACGAACAAACATGTAGTTGTGACCATGCAATGCTGACAGTGAAATGGTATAGTCCATTCACTCCCCCCCCTTCCTGACTTTAAACATAAATGATCCATTTAAACATCCTGTACCATTGAAGGCAGGAGGTGAGCAGACATTTTCAGCATATGTACAGGCAATGTATCAGTAGTAATCATCGCTAGACTATAAATGAGGCTTTATGGACTACATTTTAAACTACAAATAACATGAAAACAAAAATGTGAATAGTTGTTTTTGATATTAAAGGGGTTAATATATATTGATATGTAATTTCATAAACTCTACGTTATTCAATAAAGTCTTATATTTTTGCGTCTTCTTGTTGAAATATACTTGTTTTATAATCTTATCGGAGAAGATAGGTTGACTAGTACCCGCATCCCCGATGCTTACTACATACATGAGGTCCTCTGACAGTCAGAAGGTCCAATCCGTGGCTACTGTATCTTTATGGTGTTTTCTGCCAGGTACTGAGCACAGTACTGGGTAAGAAGCAGGTTATGCCAGAGACGCAGCAGTCATGGACGAAACATTCGGTCTACTGGAGGATCTACGTGGGGGTGGAAAAAAAAAAAAACACTGGTAAGTGGAAATCTGTCATAATATTTTACATAAACATGATAAAAACAGCATTATTTTAGATAGTTAGGGAAAACATTGTAATGAGCTGAACTTTAGATTAGGTAACAGTTGTTCTTTTATTATTGTTTTTGGCATGTATATAGCTCCAAGCATATTCCACAGCACTTTACAAGATTATAAAGAGGAGTTTAACAAGAAACGAGGCAAAATGTTACAGTAGCAATAGGTTGATGAGGACCCGGCTCAAACGAGCTTGCTCGTTAAGTTTGTTTATACCTATAAAACTTACAGACTATGGGCCATATGGAAAGGGTGACTTCTTAAAGAGATAGTTTTTTTTTTCCCAATTATGTGCTGTAAGTAAGTTGAAATATGAGTTCTTCCCAATCTGAGAAAGTTGCTTACTCATTTTCACACAAACAAAACAACTTGCAGTATCAGCTCATTAGTCAGGCAGTGATTAGTGTGTCTTTTCAGTAAAAAAAATATATATATATTCTATATTAAATTACTGATCTCTGTCCTTAACTAATTTATGTTAGCAAACATCCTATTATTTTTAAATGGTCTTTACCATTTGTAATCCTTTTGTCTGTTCCTTTTTTCACCAGATGTTCTTAAGTGGTTAAGAAATATCAGATGCGGTACCATCTTTTGGCTTAGTTTACGTTAAAAGGAAATTGCATCAACCAAATATAGAAGGCTTTATTGAAAAGCCATATTGAAGTCCACGCTGTAGTTCCTTTTTGAAGGAGCATGATATTCCCATGATTACATACAAAACGGTCTATCTACCCATCTGCACAAAGCTGTCTGGAGTTGACAATATTTTTTTTCAATGAGGACTTAGTTCATCATTGATAGATCCAGGTTTACTACCTTATTTTCCCAATACTCACTAATGTTTTTACTTTGACACTTCTTTTTAATTTGAACTCACTGTAGATGATATATTGAAATGGTCAGTTGTAATTTCCTTGTCAATATGCCACAACTGGTCCTTACATTTTTTGCAAATCATGTGAAAGCCAAATTTGCACACATTATTATCCTTGGCGATAGGAAGATGGTCGCACTCATCAGGGACAGTTTCAGGTAGGTATACCTACCTTCTGATGCACCACAGGCCAATGTACGCAAGTAGAGGTGTCACCTTTGTGGGTATTTAAAAACATGCAAAAAAACAAAGTTAACAGTAGCATGCTACAATAGGGGCATGGAATCCATATACAGTATGTTCTTTATTTTATACTTGCATCACTTCGGCTCTCCAAATAATTATTAAGATGGGGAAACATAAAGTAAAGTAAGAAGAGAAAAAGGCAAATCAATCTCCAGAAATAGGGAGACTGAAAGAAGTGTGGGGTACAACGTGTTAAAATAATTATAATAATAACAAAGTGTTTAACCAGGAAGGGTACATTCAGATATTGTCTGTTTCCAAGTACGTTCTGGGGTTGTTACTTTTGCCCAACATCCAGGGGATCTAAAAGCAGCAGAAAGACCATGAAGAATGAGTAAGAAGTAGTGAACTTATCAGTATAAAAATACTCACGTTCTATTGTCCTTTGTTACGGGCATTTTCTTTGAAGGTACTTTATTGTTAGATATATAATTCTGAAAGCCCTCTTCTCAGTGTGTCTTCAATGGTAGTTTTGTATCAGGAGCATTTTTGTGGATAACATTGTTTCTATATTTTTTTGGTTCAATTGTCAATAAACAAATCCATATCTTCCACACAAAAAAATAAATAAAAAAAATACTCAAGTTGTGTGATTGTGTTGGGCTACCAAGGGCAGAAATCAGTCTAAGAATGTAATTATTATTATTTATTTGAAGGGAATAAAGATTTGAACACTAGTCTAGGAACAAAAATAAGGCTTTTGCACATCTTCCATAGTTATTTCAGGATTACACTACGCTTTTATGGACCAGTCCTTTTTACATTGCATTTTGTGTTTTTTGTTATTATCATTATAATTGTTATTAAAGTTCTATCATATTCTTCAGCACTGCACAGAGAGTAAACGGTATGTATTTTGACAGATAAAACTCCTCGTAGGCACACGCATAAACCATTTCTGTAATCACTTTGTGAAATGGTCTTTTCATGAACTAAATCATTCACCTTTTGAGGTTGGAGCAGTAAATCCTTTGAGTGCCCAGTGGTTGCACAGACCTTCGCTCCATCTCCTTCCAATCAAACTTTTAATTCACATAGTGCCCCATTCTATTAGTGAAATACAAATTATTTTCAGAAGTACACACACGCAGGATTAGTAAATACGCACATCTCATATATCAGTCACAAAACATTAATTCCAAAGAAGTAAATTGGATATTTCTCATGTAAATGGAGCTTTATTTCTGAAGGGCGCACTGTTTGCATTAACCAGAGTGTTCTCTTACTGCGTATGTCCTTATATATGCTCACCTCTGTCCTTTCATAGTGAAAATCACAGAATCAAATATGCAGTTGTGGAATCTAAAGCTATCTATCTTTCAGTCACTGGTAAGCTCCGCAAATTCACACCTCATAACTTCTCCGTCTGACATTTATTAACATCAGTCTCAGGTGTCTGTTTCCTTAATTGCGCTAACATCCAACAAAGACTAACGGTATACAGAATCCACTACTTTTTAGAGAGAATTTTATCAAGTCAGTTTATCAAGGTATCACCTCAAAGAAATGGTCCTTTAATACTTAAATTGTTGGACTCCATAAAACTGTTTACAAAAATGGAAGTAACTTTCACTGCTCCTATCGGATTACAATCATGTTTCAGTTGGGGCATATAAGATATAATCTTTATTTCTTAAGGCTAAGCTTGAAGAGGACAGGAAGTAAATAACCGTAATAATAAGCGATTGCTTCTTTTGATCCTTATATGGGGATTGCTGCAATGTTGTGCATAACTGCTAAAAGCTCAGAGCAACTGCATAAACAACATTATATAACTTATATAACTTATATATTATATAACTTGCTTGTGACCAAATCACAAACTGGTGTTTTCCTCAGGTAAATGTGAATATAACAACATGCATTCACAAAGAGGTAGGATTTGTTTTCAATTTCCCTGAAGTTTAAGAAAATGCTTTATATTTCAGTTTGGTATTTTAGAAACCCATACCATATATATTTTAAGGAATTGGGTAGAGACTTACATTTTTAATACTGACAATACTTGTACAAATGAATCACTGTATCTCTTAGAATGAGAGCAGTGGTGGAACTAAAATAGAGAAGGCCTTAGTGCAAGATTTTTTTTTGTGCCCCCCTATCGCAAGGATGGACAAAAAGGTAGATCCCCATATGTTGTACATCTTGCTATGCATTGTGGGAGTTGTACAACATATGGGGATCTATGATTTTCCCATCCTTGCAGGGTTCTGCTTGTGTGTAGTGTTGGAGTTTAAATGCTGAGATGTATACTCACACACTGCCACACACACACACTGATACACATACACACATATGCAGACACACACTGACACATCCAGGTACACAGATGCACATTAGAGATGCTGCAAACACGAAATTTTCCGTTCGCGAACGGCGAACGCAAACTTCCGCAAATGTTCACGAACGGGCAAACCGGGCGAACCGCCATAGACTTCAATAGGCAGGCGAATTTTAAAACCCACAGGGACTCTTTATGGCCACAATAGTGATGGAAAAGTTGTTTCAAGGGGACTAACACCTGGACTGTGGCATGTCGGAGGGGGATCCATGGCAAAACTCCCATGGAAAATTACATAGTAGATGCAGAGTCTGGTTTTAATCCATAAAGGGCATAAATCACCTAACATTCCTAAATTGTTTGGAATAACGTGCTTTAAAACATCAGGTATGATGTTTTATCGATCAGGTAGTGTAAGGGTTACGCCCGCTTCACAGTGACAGACCAAACTCCCCGTTTAACGCACCGCAAACAACCGCAAACAGCCCAGGAGGCTACAGGACTCACCCACCGAATAGCATTGGCAACAATACCCGGCAATCTATGGCTCCTGAATAACATTGGCAACAATACCCGGCAATCTATGGCTCCTGAATAGCATTGGCAACAATACCCGGCAATCTATGGCTCCTGAATAGCAGTCGCAGAGATACAGCACCCATGGACTGGTGATCCTTAAGGTGCAGCTAAAGCCACTTCGTCTATAGACATTCATAGTTAACCACCTCAGATAGTAACATGGCTCCCTCTATATACAGAGTAAACATGGCTCCCTCTATATACAGAGTAAAATGGCTCCCTCTATATACAGTGTAACATGGCTCCCCTCTATATACAGAATAACATGGCTCCCCTCTATATACAGTGTAACATGGCTCCCTTCTATATACCGTGTAAACATGGCTCCCTCTATATACAGAGTAACATGGCTCCCTCTATATACAGAGTAACATGGCTCCCCTCTATATACAGTGTAACATGGCTCCCCTCTATATACAGTGTAACATGGCTCCCCTCTATATACCGTGTAAACATGGCTCCCTCTATATACAGAGTAACATGGCTCCTGAGCTGCGGGTGGGGGCCCTATAAAAGAATAATGGGTGGGGGGACCTACTGTCCTCACCCCCGGCCCCCACCCCTGTGCGGCGGTTGCGGGCCCTAAGTTACAATAAGTGGGGGGACCTACTGTCCTCCCCTCCGGCCTCCACCCCTGCGTGGTGTGTGGGGGCCCTAAAAAACAATAAGGAGGGGACCTACTGTTCCCCCTGGCCCCCACCCCTGAGCGGCAGGTGGGGGCCCTGTAAAAGAATAATGGGAGGGGACCTACTGTCCTCCCCCCGGCCCCCACCCCTGCGTGGTGGGTGGGGGCCCTAAAAAACAATAAGAGGGGGACCTACTGTCCCCCCGTCCCCCACCCCTGAGCGGCGGGTGGGGGCCCTAAATGAAAATCCCCCCCCCGTCAAAGGTGACTAGGGGTCCCCAAACCCCTAGTCACCCACCCCCCCACCCAAATGAAAAAGCCCCTACCTACCCCCCTCACCCTAAAAAATAGTGAGGGGGGAATACAATTACTACCCTGTAAAGTAAAATTCTACTTACTATTCAATGTCTTCTTTTTTCTAAAATCTTCATTTTTCAGCCCCAAAAAAGGGCAAATAAAAAGCCATCATACCCGTCGAACTTAAAAATAAAATAAAAAACCAGAGCGCAAAAAAAAATGTATCCATCTTCACCCATGGAAGGCTCTGCACAGACTAGGGTATTAACATATACCCTATTGTTACAATTGTTACTTGAAAAGCATGAGGAATGCCGTTGGGGTACCACATGCTCATTTGTTATACCTTCATGCACTACAGAAATAAAGAATTAAAAAAAAAAATAAAAAAAATGTATGCAGCTTCCAAATGAATCTAAAATGGATGCTGTCCAGGAGGTGGGAGGGTCTGGGAGGGAGGGTCTACTGCTGATTGGCTGGAATGTGTCTGCTGACTGTGAGGTACAGGGTCAAAGATTACTCAATGATGACGAATAGGGGGCGGACCGAACATCGCATATGTTCGCCATCCGCGGCAGACGCGAACATGCAATGTTCACCGGGAACTATTCGCCAGTGAACCGTTCGGGACATCTCTAATGCACATGCAGATACACAGACACACAGATACACACACTGACACACATACAGATCCAAACACTGGTACACATGCAGATACCTAGATATCACATACAGACACACAGATACACATATAGACACACAAATATATCACACATACACACACACACACACACACACAAAGACAACATATACACACATAGAGATGACACATGCACACAGATAACAGCATATACACACAAAGATCACATTACTTTTTTTAGCCGCCCCCCTGCTTTTATACCTTTTTGGTGCAAGGGGTGTCTTCCCTGGGGTCCAGTGGCATCTGGCTGTGATGATAGTCTGCTCTCCATTCTCCCTGGTCTTGGCTCTCCATCTCCCTTATCTCTGGTCCTCCCTGCTGCGTGGCTCATTGGTAAGCCAGGAGGAAGTGACTTGCATTCACTTCTTCCCAGCACCACGGCTTTGTACAGACCAAGGGGTCCAGTCATGCTGCTAAAGATCCACAACACCTGACCAGGACACTGATTAAATATGTCCATCTAATGGCCTTAAAACCCGATGGGCACTTAGCCGGTGGGCACCAGTGCAGCCACAGTGGCTGCACCTGTGGTAGTTCCGCCACTGAATTAGAAGATATGCAATGTGTTATTAAAGTATTAAAGTTCTGGCATTGCTTATCACCAGATATAGAATTTTTTTTTTCTGGTATCTTTCTATATCTGGTATAGGTCATTTTTGGGTTACGAAACTTACGACCTTGGGAGGCTGTTTTTTTGTTACCCAAAGTTAACTATTATCATATATTTCTTGTATTTCATTGTTTTGATTGTTTTCAGCTTTGGTGTTATATCTGTTAGTTAATTGCTTATCACCAACCAGAAGTTAATTATCAGGTGTTGTCTGAAACGATTGTTGGTTTAGTTGAACCCAAAACATCTCACAGAGCTGGTCAAATTGCAGGCAAGGTCTTTTCCGACTCAGCCGCTCAGCCATCTTGCAAGATACAAACATGTGCCTCTGTTGTAATAGACACAGGGTTATTCCCTAAAGTGGTAATAAAGGTGAATTTAAAGTGAATTTAAAATTTAAGAAAAATATAGCTGAACTGGAAAAAGTATAGTAGTCTGCTATGCTGTCAGTTAAGCTATTTTCAGATGTTTTTTTAAAAACAATTTGCTTGGGCAAAATTTGGCAAAGACATTGGGCAAGTATTGGTTGAGTATCAACCAAACTCAAAAAAATCTAAATTTTTTCACCAACTTTATTTTTAGTATGGTTTGGAAAATGGACCTTTATAGATAAAGTCCTCAATGTGAAAGCACACAGAGAGCAAAGTTGCGAGCAAAGAAGTGACTCCTTGGAATGGGGTAAGTTTATTTGACACAAAATTTTGCATTTCTTGAAACTAGATCTTATTAAAGTAGGGGAAAAAAATCTACAAATGATAACATCGAGTTTCTAGGTTATCAGTGAAACCAAAGCAATGAAACTAAAAGGACTACCTGCCAGTGACCAGGGTCAGTCAAACATGTGGTTAAATAGGTAAATATATGCTTTCTATATCAATTATATACAGATATGTGCAGAAATGCATATACTTAAAAAGGTAAAAAGAAAGAATAATTTTATCAAGTTTCTCTTAGCAGACTGTCATTATAGCCCTTCCTGTATGAAAAAAAGAACTATTCTGATCAAAACCAGATAATCACAAAGAGTTTATTCTACTGCCCAGATCATCAGCTGAGCTGGAACAGTTATCAGCTGAAACTGAGCCCAGAATTACATGTTTTCTCCGTGGTCTTGGGTTACAAAGCTGAATTCTATCAATTAAAGTCTATGTTCATTGCAGCTGCAAAGAAGAAAAAAAAAAGAGGATTCAATCTTCACCTTTCACCTTGGGCTATTTCACGAGGTTACCATGTTTCATTGTTAATAGTACTGTAGGAGAAGTAACAATGATACAGAGAAATGACTTTGAAGCCTTTGAGTACCAGTTGCAATTCTTTCATTATGTGCATGCTCTCCTTTTTCATATTCCGTACATAACTAGTAACATGGAACCTAGAATTTATGAATCTTCAGTAATCACTTATATTTAGGTTTTATTAAGCACTACCTTGAAATACAATATATATATATATATATATATATATATATATATATATATATATATATATATATATATTGTTTTTTGTGCAAATGATGGCTAAGAAAATCATTTGCCATTGAACTACTTGAAAAAAACTCTCAGTTCAGATGATTTTAGTCCTAATTAATTTTCATTAATTAGAACGAAGTCTGTCGTACCTTGGATGGATTCTGCTCGTTTTCCATTACCTGTTAATGTTTTGTTTGATATTTTTATAAATCATTTTCGCTATTCCCTTTTCTGTATTGTACTCTAATAACAAATCATCCAGTACTTGGTGTTCAAGAAATGTTTTCATCGACATCTCTATTGGCATCCATATGTTTTGTAGTTCCAAATGGCATGTGGGAGCAGATTATATCAAAATACATTTATTCTTTCTGATATCTAAACTGTATCTCTGGCACATCTTCCTGGATAAAACTAACAGCAATCAGTACAACTGATAAAAAAAGACCAGGAACTGATATAAGAAAGATAAATATATAAAAACAGGAAAATAAGGTAACAACCAAATAAGTTCAAATACAGTCTATCCAAGATAAAAAAAAGTCCCAAACCTAATAGTTTATGAATCATAGGGATTATTTTGTATTTTATTTTTTAGATATCTGGCATATAGATGAACTGCTTAAAGCGGCAACACAATATTAAAAATAAGTATTTCATAAAAATAGGATCTGAAGAGGAGCAGTGCGGCCAAGACAGCAGCGCCTGCAAGGGACAGGAATAGGTAACTAATCTCAGCCTTATCTGCCCCCGCAGCCACCTGACCACAAGTGGCAATGTCACAGTCTGGGGACTTTGCGAATTCGGCAAAGTCCCCAGACGGTGACAGCACCGCTTAAAGATCCACTGAGCAATATGTTATTTAAAGTTGAATTGTTCATTCATTTTTTTTTTTTGCATAATATGTACTGTATTGTTACATGGTCTACACTGAGTACTATACTATATAGTAATGGGTGCTTGTCTTATTGCTACAGTCTATCTTGGATAGACTATATTTGAGCTTATTTGGTTTTCACCTTATATTCCTGTTTTTATTTATATCAGCTCTTGATCTTTTTTTTTATCAGTTTTACTGATTGCTGTTACTTTTATTTAATTTTTTTTAGGTGGTTTTATAGTTTTAGAGAGATATTTAGTAGACAGATTTTTAGTTAGGACCTCCCACAATCGCACTGCCTATATTATGGTTTCTTTTCTATTTTTCATGGTTTATTCCTTTTTTTCTAGCTGCTACCCAACTTCTAAAACTGATCTAATTATCATCCATCTCCCCACTTCTTACAGGTTACTAAAGGTGTACTGATGATGGTTATTGTGGCGAACCGCCTCGTACCCCGACTGGGTACCTCTGCCAATCATGCTTCCTAGTAATCCCTGAGTACTATAAGCACTGCACCGGACACCATAAGAACTGTAGCCCCTTATACGCTGCAGTTTGGCTGGGGTCTCACCTTCTCCGCCCACCCTGGATCCAAGTCCTGGGTCCAGCTCCCAGTGTATGCAGAGTATTGCAGGTATCGCTGTAGTTATCGCCAGCATCGCCTTCCCCCCACACATGAGTCAAGGCTTAATGCTGGGAAGTCATGTGTTTCTTACACAAAATCACAGGGTAATCCCTCCCCTGTGCCTGAGAGATAATTGAGTCAGGAACTGTACTAACACAATTATCTCCAGGTACACAAAATACACAATTTACAAACACCCCAAAAGTACCCCCAAAATACATGCAGACCTCACAAAAGTCACATTCCCTGATAGGCCAGATCTGGGTGACCAACATATACAAAAATCACCTGGATCGGTTCAGGGGTTCGGGTTTTCAATGGAAGTCACTTTTTTGACCAACAACACATGTGGGTTAAGCCCAAAATTGTTCCATGAGAAAATTTGTAACGGTCAGTTAACTTCGGCAAAATAAAAACTAAAGAATTACCGAACGTAGTCTATATTTGAATTGTGGAACTTGTTCCCCTCATCCAGACGAACGATTCCACTGAACAGTGTTCCTCTAGGCTCTACAGAACTGAATGCAGGCGATGATGGCAGTCCAGCGGTGTTCGTGAGTTTCTTCCGCTGGATCAGAATCAAGTAAATATACCACCTCCTCCCCAGTAAATGGACGACACACAGTTCTGGGAGTACAACTGCAGTTTAACCTGCAACACACGACTTTTATACACTGGCCCTTAGCATGGGTTTTTCATATCAAGAACACAGGGGTTTCTTCCGAAGAGCCTCTGTGTTTAGAAGATAATTAAGCTCAAATTAGGTCAACTCAATTATCTCTCAAACTCAGAAACTTACATGCATATTTTACAATATTCCCAAAATACCAGAAAAGAATATAGGAACCCCACAGAAATTCATATTCCCGAATAGCCCCGATCTGAGCTCACAACATATCCAAAAAGCGCTCAGATCCGTTCAGTAGAATGAAAGTTATGTTTGAATAAAGTTTTGACCGACCAGCCACAAGGTGATAGCCCAAAACAGTTCCAGAGAATTGGGTAGGATGGCTGGTTGGCTTTTGGGGGTTCCTGTGCGAACATTGACGAATGCTCCCCCTGGCTGCTATGGAGGGAATGCTTCCCCTGTTCGGTAGATCCTATCTCCAGAACACCATTCGTCTAGTTGGTCGGGAAGGGGGATGGGCAAGGGTACCATCTTTGCCCGGGTTCGCGGAGATGCAAGGCCAAAAACTGTTTTCAGGCGTTCAACGACCAGGTACCGCTGCCTGGGTTCCAGAGACAAAATGCCCACCATGCACTGGGCCAAGTGCATTCGGTTATACAAATGACGGCCACCCAGGTAAAGCACTCAAGCGAAGTTGTCAAGTTGTTAATTTGTGGTTAACAGCCAGGGGAGGTCGGTGTTCGCTGGGGCATAACAAGGGGACCACACACAAGTCATTTGGGAGACGAACAAAGGGGGTACGAACAACCAAACATAAGGGAATGGAGTCTGCTACACTGGAACAATTGTATGTTTTTATCCTTTTGTGTTTTTTTTTTGTATCCTACAGCTTAAAGAAGCACTATAAGGTCAGGAACACAAACATATATATCTGACCCTATAGTGGTAAAACCACCATCTAGCCCCCTTGGCTAGATGGTGGCTTTTTTTGCCTACCTAAATATAGTAAAATCTTACGTGTATTCAAGTCTGCAGCTGCTACCTCTGCCCCTGTTTACCTGTGAACTGCCTCTGTCTGCTAACATCATCAGAAGTGGTGGTCTGAGCCAATCACCATGCTTCCCTATAGGATTGGCTGATACTGTCAAGGACGCAGATCAGGGGCAGAGCCAGCATGTCAGGGTACCTGAGGTCTCTACCTCCGAGAGAGGTAGAGACTTAGTCGTTCATCCATCCGGACGGCCTGATTTCCCTCTTTCTCGCGGTCCATCCGGTCATGCAAAGCCGGCCGCGAGGGAGTGACTCCCTTTTATAGCATGACGCCCGGAAGTCTACGTCAGGACGTCAACCCGGAACGACCTGTCACTCAATTGGTTCAGGACCAATCAGGACTCGTCGGAGGTGTGTCTACTTATCTGAACAGGGCATTTAACAGTGCTTCTTTCATTAGCTCATTGCCCTGTCGTGGTTCTAGCTTGTTCTAGTCACTCAGTGCTCGTGTTTTCTAGTTATCCCTTTTGGTTTTGACCCGGCTTGTTTGCTCTTCTCTGCTTATCTCTGTTATCCTTGATTCGGCTTGTCTTTCGCTTACCTGTCTTCTGTTACCCTCGACCTCGGCTTGTCTTTGACCATTCTCTTCTGTACTACTTACGTTAGTCCGGCCATTCTAAGGTCCGGTATACGTATCTGGCTACTGTTTGTACTCTGCGTGTTGGATCCCTGTCCCGATCCCGACACAGCATAAGTCAAACACAGCCCTGGCAAATCAGCATCTCCTCATAGAGATGAATTGAATCAATGCATCTCTATGAAGAAGGTTGAGTGTCCTCATGCAGCAGGTGTAGACACTGAATGGCAGTGCTGCGCACTAGGCATGACTGCCCCAGGAAGCACCTCTAGCAGCCAGTGAAGGAGTGTCCAGTGGAGTTATCACTAGGCGGTAATGTAAACACTGCATTTTCTCTGAAAAAGCCTGAAGGGAATGATTATACTCACTCACAAATATGTAATTGTTCTGGTGACTTTAATAAGGACTATGACACTGTTAGGAGTATATGTTTCTATTTTTGTTTCTAAAGTGTTCCTTTAAGGGATTATTACTATTAACTGTTAAATGCATGTATGTGTTGGCTTATTTTGTCTTTTTTTAGTCAATCCTCATGCTATTCAGTGGGAAACAAAAATCCCACAGGAGATTATAAATATATCCAGAAAGCAGAAAGAGATGTCAAGAATGCTTTTCTTTTGCAGTTAATTGGATTTTTAATATGTTTAAAACATATGGCAAAATTAAATATGAAAATCATTATATTTATTGAACTTAATTTGTACCACAGGAGACTGTACTAGAAGCACTGGAATGGTAATGACAAAGAAATATATATTTAAAAAAAAGACTATTTTATGGAACAAATTCATATATTTTTTGTAGTTTATTAAATAATACGTTGAATACAAAAGCAGATGTCTGTAATATAACATTATGAATTTTGACTTGGGAGGTTCACTCCATGTCAACAAAACCCCCACCCCAAAAAACAGCAAAATAACAAGAGTTGATATTGTAGCACTCCTATAATTCACAATGACACCCACTAGTTAACACAAGTTAGAAAGTAGTTGGTAATTTTTTCTCCTTTGATTCCTTACGAGAAACAAAAATTAATGACCCATTCTATACTTGCTACTACATTCATTTTTTGCTAGAGACAAATCAGGTAACTTTAAATGTAACTTTATTAATTGGAGAAAAAACAAGTGTTAAGGTGTTTGGAGATAAACTACATAGGTGCAACCACACTAATCATAAATTAACTAATTTAGTGATACACCTGAGAGCAGAAAGGAGCAGAAAGATGTACTGAAAGGGTATAGGTCAGTGCATTAATTACATTAAAATAACATACAAAAGTCATATTTAAATTAAAGTGCATTAAACTGAGAAACTGCAATGTTTCCTCATGTTGACAAAAAAAAAATCAATAAAAGAAAATAACAGGGACCCTTAGACCAGCATTAGTATTCACCCACCATCCTACAGGCTATGGGATGGAGAGATGATGGGAGATGATCATCAGTCTCCTACCTGATTATGTTTGCATTCAACACAATTGTAATCAGGGTGGAGGAATAAGGAATCATGTCTCATGGTTTTTTTTTTTTTAACTCCTTCTGCACCACGGGGAGGAAGGGGGGCACTATAGAGAGCTATAGTGCCAGGAAAAAAAACTTTGTTTTGTGTAAATAATAAATATCTATAGTAGTTTTCAATAATAACCCAGTTACATAAATTGTTATACATTTTCCAGAAAAACAAATTCAAAGTATTTAATGCACAAATTTCCAGATTTTTCTTATATTCATATTTTTTGATAAGATGTTTATTTATGTCCTATATTTTACAAAAAAAAATTATAAATGTAGAAATCTACAGCTCTTTATCCTGCAACTGGTTGCCTCCATCTTAAATCCCTGACAATTACTGTCTGTCCTTGCAATCAGCATAAAGGCACAAAGAAAAGTGCATCAATGTTTCTGTTTCTTTTCCTCATTTGCATTGTGTGCCCTGGCTGTGCCTGGCCTTAAAGGGACACTATAGTGACCTGAACAACTTTAGCTTAATGAAGCAGTTTTGGTGTATAGAACATACCCCTGCAGCCTCACTGCTCAATCCTCTGCCATTTAGGAGTTAAATCCCTTTGTTTATGAACCCTAGTCACACCTCCCTGCATGTGACTTGCACAGCCTTCCATAAACACTTCCTGTAAAGAGAGCCCTATTTAGGCTTTCTTTATTGCAAGTTCTGTTTAGTTAAGATTTTCTTTTCCCCTGCTATGTTAATAGCTTGCTAGACCCTGCAAGAGCCTCCTGTATGTGATTAAAGTTCAATTTAGAGATTGAGATACAATTATTTAAGGTAAATTACATCTGTTTGAAAGTGAAACCAGTTTTTTTTTTCATGCAGGCTCTGTCAATCATAGCCAGGGGAGGTGTGGCTAGGGCTGCATAAACAGAAACAAAGTGATTTAACTCCTAAATGGAGTGAATTGAGCAGTGAAATTGCAGGGGAATGATCTATACACTAAACTGCTTGATTTAGCCAAAGTGATTTAGGTGACTATAGTGTTCCTTTAACTGGATTGTGGTTTGATTTCAAGAGAAATAATGGTTCCCCTATTTAAAAAAGTCAATGGTGGTAAATTAAAATAGTACTCGAATACCATTTTAGATCACACTAGCAGAGTTGGAGAGAAGGAGTCCAGCAGTGCTTTTCCCCATGCCTTCTAAAAGAAAAGTATATATGTTTTGCCATATATAATGTCACGAGGTCTGTTAAATTACCACTGATTATATATGTAATTATAGCCATCCGTATGTATATAAAGCCACCCTTTGTTTAGTACGAAGCCAAACTCTAAGTATTTACATTATGTCAAACAAATGCTTTTTATCAGCAGAGCGTTAAAGTAGTTTAAATTTAACAGCTGTCAGATGATGAGAGAAATAATAAAGTACTTCGATCTGTTTTATAAGCATACAACTGAGATTTGATCTTTCTTAATAGTTTTGACCCGGTTTTGACGTAAGAGAACATTTCTCTCTGAAAGTATGTTCTTCATATAATTTTATATCCCTGAATATTTAAAGTCATAGCAATGAATATGTGTAAATGTTAGTGAACAAAAACACTCATAGTTTAAATTGCTAGGTTTCTAAGCTTTGATTATTAGAAAAAGTATGTAGTTTTGTGAAGATGATGATCATCTACTCCATTATATATAAAATTTGACAAGCTTTCCAAACGATTCAATGCTGTTAGATTTATGATGAGAATGATTTATCTGCAGCAATTCCCATAGACTTTAATTGAGATTACTGTAGATAAATCACTTGGAATGAGGATCTAACAGATTGTATTCATTTGGAAAGCTTATTAAATCAAGGCCATAATGAGAGACATGGTTACTTAGATATGTTGAGTGTACTTCCTTACGTTGTATCCTTATACCTAAAGGGATACTATATGTATCGATACAACTTTAGCTTAATAATAATGATAATAATAATAGTAATAATAATAACAAAGTATTTAACTAGGAAAGGTACATTCAGATTACTCTGGTTTCCAAGTACGTCCTGGGGATGTTACTTATGCCCAACATCCAGGAGATTTTACTATTAATGGTGCAGTTTTGGTGTATAGATAATGACCCTGCAATCTCACTGCTCAATTCTCTGCTATGTAGGAGTTAAGTCACTTTTTTTTATACATTCCTAGGCACACCTCCCTGCATATGACATAACAAAGCTTTCTTAAACACTTCCTGTAAAGAGAGATCTAATGTTTAAACTTCCTTTATTGCACAGTCAGTTTAATATAGAAACCATTTTTTTTTTTTTAAATGAAACCATTTTTAGGTGTGGCTTGGGCTGCATAGACAGAAACAAAAGAAATCTAACTCCTGGCAGAGAATTGAGCAGTGAGACTGCATAGACATGACCTCTATACCTAAACTGCTTCATAAAGCTAAAGTTATTTTTATGTCTTTAGTGTCCCTTTAATGTAACCCATTATACTCTAATAGACAATGCTCATTATTTTATTGTATTTTTTTACAAGCAGCATCATGAAAATGGAAGCAGGGTCATATTTAAGAATTCATCTATTATTGTATATTATTAATATGATTTTAAAATTCCAACCTAAAAGGTTGAAGCAATGTATACTACACTACTTAAAGATAATTCTTGACCAGCTCTGCTCACATAAAAATGGATCATATCCTGACCTCTTTGTGTGTTTCCTATGTGTCTAGATTATTACCATAGATATAATAGGAACAGCCAGATGTTTGACTAATTAGCTGTTATTCGGATCATATTCTTGGCTGTGTAGAAAGTCGTCCTAAAAAAAGATGAACTTCAAAGAATAAAACATTGACTCTTGGCTACGTGAGAGGCCCACTGGACTGGGTGTATGTCTAAGAAGAAAACATTTTTTTTCCGTATGTCATTGTCAAAATGTGTGGATAAGCAAAGAAGGTTAGACAATGTCAAATGATTCCTTCCTCTCTCTTTTAGCTTTCCAACAAAATACTAAATTACAACTGGACAATTTATTTTTTAACTAATTCTTTTTGTAATTAGGATTCTTTTAGATGTGTATATACATACATACAAAGCTTAAAATACCAAGTTATGCTCTACTGGTCATTTCTTAAAAGTTACTATCAAAAACACCAAAGGTATAGCCTTGAAAATCAGACATTAGCTGCAATAGTAAATTGGTATCAAAGATCTCCAATGTCTTGTGATTTCACATTTTGTTGTCATTTGTTTTTTTTTGTCAATAATTTTTTTTATTGAGGTACATGCATAACAAACAGAGAAAGCATTGCAAGATAGGGCATATACGTTTTAGTAATAGCACAACTGCACAAAAACAGACAATACCCCCTCTTTTTCTTTTAAAGATGGAGAAATACTAGAGGCATAAATTGGCAGAAAACCATTCAATAAGAAAATATGTGATAGAAAAATGTGCTGTGGAGTAGCAGATATACAAGACTAATCTCATGAAAGAAATGTATGTATGTTAAAGGCAAAGACAATGGTGGCAAAATTACAGATGTAATCATAGCTTGCGGAGCAAGGCCAAATTAAACTAGTGTGAATGTAGGACAAAACAAGAAGGAGCGGCCAGTCTTAGTCTGGTTCATTGTTCAGTCTTCCCTGACTCAACAGTTCCTGGATCAAATGGAGGAATGGAGTCAATGTCCACAGATTTTGGTCGGAAAATGGTAGAGACTCCACCAATAATCCCAACAGCTGGAGAAAGGAAAGTTATCTGGATACTTGAGAGAGAAGATATGTCTTGCCACTTTTTTCCACCGGCAGCCATGAAGACCCCATTTATATGTCATTGATGTTTTAAGTGATATGTCATTGATGTTTTATGTTTCTGAACCTTTGTCTTGGAATTCTCTGTAAGAAATCTTGCCCACTATATAATCCTGATGTGAGTTGGTGCAAATTTGCACTTATATACTGTACTGGTCCATCTTCTGCCAACCAGGCTTAAGTCTAAAATCAAAATAAAAGGAAAGTGATCATCGTTTTTATTTTTACTGGAAATTAAATAGTACATATAATACAGCCTTATTTTAATTTTTTTTTTTGTAATGAACACATCGAAATTCATACATTTTTCTATCAGTATTGAAAAATTTCAATTCCATTTCCATTCAATAATTTGCAAATGATTTAGTATTTTTTGATTAAGTTTTAAAATGTTTGTTTTTTTCAAGATATACAACATTTTTTTTATTTATATATCACATTTAAAAATATATCAATATCTTCCAAAATATCAAAATATAAAACAATTCTAATATTTTTCATACCATTATATTTAAAAAGTGTATTCAAAAATGTTAAATCATTTGGAAAGGTAATCCATCAGTATTAAATTGAGGCCTATGTTGGATAATTCCACAATTTAATCATTGCTGAGATTATTCCACAAATGAATAAAAAAAATGTATATATGATATGCAAAAACTGCGGATAAATGCATGTTAGAAGCCATATTGTTACATTTTCATATTTTGTTTGGAAAGGAAGTATGATGAGTTGGAATGGATAATGGAAATTGCAAAATTCATCTTTCAAACATGTATCCCTGAAAAATATGGCTCACTTATAAAAGCAATTAAAATTAATTACCGTGTGTAGAAAGTAATTTTAAATATAAACTATGTGCAAGTGATGGGGAAAAAAAGGTGATGAATCAAATCTGAACTGAGCCAACTTTCTTTCTATGTGTGTATATTTATAAATTTATCACAATAAAGGTTATTGGAGTGGAAGTTCAAGTGACATCCTTCTTTATGTTTTGCCAAGAAGACCATGTTTCCACTGAATAATTGCAGGTGCACAGGATATAACTATAGAAATCTCTTTTATTTACAACTTGTGTGTCTAACGCTAATGCCAAAAATTGCAATATGTATTATTAGGATGTGAACCAGACATTTTATTATAAAAATATATATATATCACCTGGTATAACAAACATGCTTACATAATAATTTTAATGGAACTACACTGATGTATATCAGTGATTGCCTGTAAACATGTCTTTATCCTGTGTCGCATTATATACATGGCCACAGGTAGGCCAGAACATTCCAGTTCTCATCTAGCCATGAACAATGTACAAGTTGGGCCCAACTCTGTATTTAGTGACTATTACTTTATTCGAAGTCTGGAGTCCTTTTTTTTTTTTTTTTGATAAGTAGTAAACTAAAAAACGCTGACCCTCATGTGAAATGCTGAAAGCTAAAAGGCTATGGACTATTGCAACAGTTTAAACATTTATGAATCCAAGCGACTGGTAAAGTTTTAAGATGGTGTGGACTCTGACTTCTCCACAGAATTTGACTCCACCCTTCAACTCTGCAGCCCCCATCCTCTGATCTGTTGCATTTATCCACTTAACCGCATTTACTCAATAACTAAAGGCCTGCTATTGGCTACATATTTTGAACACAATTTATTATTTGTCTTTTATTTATGATTTTGGTACCGCATCAGTATCAGCCTCTTATTTAGTTGCCTGTAACACTTCACGGAGATAAGTGTTACTGGCTCCGACAATGGGATCTGATGGATTGCTTGTGCATGAACTCTCCACTCCAGTGACTAGTTATTGCAAAGTACACCTTTATTGTATTATTGTATTTGTCTATTGACGTACTTGGTGTGGTCTGTTTTTTATGGCCAGATTATTCCCTATTTGTCTATTTTGTTATATCTGTTGTAATAAAGTGTTAATGTTTTTGTATACTGTATTAGCACTATCTTTTTATATTTTAGTGGTTTTTAATTATTCCACAATACTGTAATAAATACAAATGTAATTAAAATGTAATAGCATTGATCACGAACTACACTGATCTATAGTGGTTATGGTGCCTGAAGTGTTCCTTTGGTATGAAAGCATAATGTGTATTTTCAAATACTTACAACACCGACTATGGACAATTGCAACAAATCTTTTTTTTTTCGTATTTTTGCTTTTTTCACACTTTTGTCATTAGTTTTTAAAAGTGCATAAAACATATTTCAGAGGGCAACTGACAAAATATTCTTGAAACACGGTAAGTGACTGAGTGCAAAATCCTAAAAATGGCTTTAGAATACGGGTGTGAAATGGCTAAGCTGCTAAGGATTTACAGTAAAAAAAAATATTTACTTAGACATAGCAAGCTTTGAAACTGTCAGTAAATAAATAATAATTATTATAATTTCCCTTGGCTGAAGGAAATATGATTTTCAATAGACATAAATACCGATTTTTTTGTGTAATACTATATATTTTAATTTTCTCAAATATTATTTAATATTTTTTTTTTAATGAAAAACATCTTAGTGTGCCCTAATATCAAAATACATTTATTACAGGATTTCTGTAAATGTAAATAATTACTCAATAAGGACATTAATTTTGGTTTCCATAGGGCATGGGAATCAGGTTAGTCTATGCATAATTATTTATGTTATTAAAATTTGATTATCACAATAATCACATTCAAAATATTCCAACATTTCAGTCTGGACAATCAGTCTGATGAACAGGCTGTTTGCGTGCTGATCTGCATTTTGAACAATAGAACAGGCTAAGCCGTTGATAGATTCTATTCAATAACAATGTGAAAATGAAGATAGACACGGGAACATACAGATCATCGATAACAAGCAGTTAGGAAAATGTAAAGATTCTCAACAATATAATACAATAACGTGGGTGGTATACTCATTTACAGAACAATTGGACAAGCTTATTTTGGGAGGACTGTAGGCTAGTTTGAAATCATTATTAAAGCTTTCATAAATAAAGCACAAGTATTTAAAATCTATACAGATAAATTATAATAGATACATGCAATAAGGTACAAACGCCAGAGTTTAAATCGCATAGGAACGATTTCATAATTATTACAAAATAGAAGAAATCTAATTACTGACATTCTCTGATTAAAGAGTGGTCAGGGTTTTTCCTAAATATTACCAATGTCTTTACTCACTTATGCTAGTGACTTAGGATATAACACATGTATTACATACCAAAACAGATATGAGTGGTAAGAAAAGTGTGTAACATACAATTCTGTTTCAATCTATCTACACCAGGGGTGCCCAAAATACAGACTTCCAGATATTTTAAAACTACAGCTTCCATGATGCTTTGTCATTCTTAAAGGAACACACATACAAATATGTATTCCTGAGCCTATAGTGTTAAAAACACCATTTAGCCCGCCTAACTCCTCCTTGGAGGACTATAGCTGGATTTCTGGAAGTGCCATGCGCTGCTGTGCTTGTAACTGGTGGGGTGCCCATCTATGGCTGAAGGGAATCTCATGTCGCAGTGTGCGTAACTATCCCACACCCGACATCAGCTGAGCAGTCCCAGGAGGAGACCTCAGATTATCTGCCGATACATTTGTTTTGTTGATTATATCTGGTATAATTCTTCAAGCCTGACATTATCGCTCATTAATATTGTTGCCTTCTCTGACTGCTCTCCCGAGCCATGCTATGTCTATCCAAACGAGTGGTTAATACCTTGTGTATTTTTTCACTGTCCATCTCACACTCACTCGATTTATTATAATATAGCTGGCTTTAGTTTAGTTGAGTTGGGCCATGTCTTAGCTTCAAAAACTATACTTATTGAAGTCTACACATGCATATTTAGCCTGATCACTTATATCTTGTTTTATTTTATAAATGTGCAGCTTATCTTGACATGCAGCTAAATGTTCTCCCTACACTGATCTAGTTTTTTTTATATATCATATCATGTCATATCATATCTTACCTGAGTTTTTAGCACTACACGTAAAAAAAAAAAATTAAAACAACATTAAATACAAATTAAACTTCAATCACACACAAGACTCTTGCAGGCTCTTGCAGACTCTACCAGACTCTAGCAGGCGATTAACAGAGCAGGAGATACAAAACTATATCAACTAAGTGATGTAAATCCTGAATGGCAGAGAATGGAGAAGCATGATTTCAGGGGCATGATTTATACACCAAAATCACTCCATTAACCTAATGTTCTTTTGGTGCCTATAATATCCTTTGAAGGAATTTCCGCTGCAATGTTACTCATTACAAAACAGTGTACAAACTGCTGAAAACTGTTACAATTTGGAATAGCTGGACACATACTCAACTTTCTTTTACATGTCTACCAAGAAGGTTGGTTCTCAAGCTGCCTTGTGTAACTGATATGGCTATTTTTTGAAGTAGAGGAGAAAATATATTCTGCCCAAAAAAGTTGTAGGATTTTGCCATTTCATGCTCCCTGCAAGCATACATTACTGGCTAATAGAAACAAAAGATTTCTAACAGATTATACGCCATGAGGTAAAAATAAAGACATTAAATGCAGATCTTTCTCAAGAAAAAAGTATTCCCAGAAATTTATCATCTTGCCTGTGTTTATGTAAAACTGTTCTAAATGTTCTAAATTCTGATGAACACATTTTTCCTCACTCCCAAAACCCTCACTACAGACTGTAGCAGGTACAGAATATACTGGATATACAGGCCTGTCCTAGAAGTGATTGTGTTTGCATGTCCTATAAGTCTGTTGTCCGTCCCATCCCAGTGCCTAGTATGCTTATTATTATCACTGGTATTTATTTAGTGTCAGCATATTCCGTAGCGCTTTACAATATTATCAGAGGGGGAGATTTAACAATAAATGAGACAATTACAAAAACTTACAGGAACAATAGGTTGAAGAGGATCCTGCTCAAACAAGCTCACAGTCTATAGGAGGTGGGGTACAGAACACAATAGGACAGGAGATGGCAATCAAATAAGATGGGAGTGAAGCAGAGCTGAAGGAGAGAGTAGAGTGCTGCACTTTAGGAGAGAGTAAAGGACAGGTGAGGTAGAGGTTACTCTGGGCAGCCATTAGCTTTCCTGAAGAGATGGGTTTTGAGACACTTTTTAAATGATTGAAGACTAGGGGACAGTTTGATGGCGATCTATTCCATACAATGGAGCCGCCCGCGAGAAGTCCTGCAAGCATGAATTTGCCGTACGGGTGCGAGCAGCTTATCGTTACAATATTGTGATTAGTTCTTGAAGACTTAATTGTGTTATTTCTGTTTCCTTAGACTCTTGCTGGCTATTAAATACATGTCGTGCTTTCAATAAATTTGTGCATGCTTGCCACAAATCCGTAATTGTAAATAAATAATTTGGGGAAATCTTTTAAGTGCCCAAAAGCCAACTTAGTAGCTAAACAACCTCACCTGATGCTTGGAGATCAAGGTAGAAAAGTAAATATCTGCTCAGTACAATCCCCGCAGAGACATTAGCTGCTACGTATTCAGGATGATCTATGCTGTAGTCACTTAAGGCTGGTCTAATGTTATAAATATGGCCTAAACAAGAAAAGTAATTACCGAGCAAGCACAATAACCATCACCAAGAAAGCATGCATGATGCTGTCGAGACATTTGATGTAACATTTAAAAATGATAGCATCAAACAAAAAAACAAGTATAAATCTTATGCAGCCTCATAAGCCATCTACTGTAGATCATCTAGCCGGGATACAATAAGTGGCCACAAAATATATGTCTTGTCTTTGCTTCAATGTACCCCATTTTTGGGGCAAATGTTGACCTAACCATTGCTCTTATGAGCATACGAGACTTTATTCAATAAAAGGTGCTGCCAGTTTTCTAGAATGAGGTGGAGGTGGCAAGGAACCAACTACATTTTGCTCTGTTGATATTTGACCAGCTTGAGTGTAGTTGGTTCCTTGCCACCTCCACCTCATTTTAGAGAATGACAGCACCTTTCAAGCACTCATCTGAAGGAGCATACATGACAAATGTGTTGCTGTTTAGATTAGATTGTACAATATACACAATTTAGGCATGTTAGACTAAACCTACTATAAAGCGTATTAATTAAGATTAACAACCCGTTAATCTCATCAAATCAGACTCTGTACAACCTCACAGATAATTTATATCACTTTGCTATAGGTTTTTAACACTTTACTATATTTCCATTTTGATAGCATTAAGTGGGGCTATACTCTGTTAAAAGATATAAACATGAGGGGCGTGGCCAACTGCCGAGAGTAATGGACGCATAGATCCGAGCTCCGGCAAACAGGGTCGTTAATCCACAAGCATCCGACAATATAGGGCACGCAGTCAACTCTAAACAACGCTATGGCACAGCAGAAGACTAAGAAGAATGCCGGCAAAGCCGAAAAAATGATTTTTTTTGGTAGTAAAAACTATACAGAGCCGGAAATCCAAAGAGCAACGACGCAAGATGGCGAAGCCAGCAAAGAAGGCCTCGAGGCACAGGGACACATAGAAAATGTCCTGGACCAGGATAAAATAACTAAAACCTTTTTGCAAACAGCGCTGGAGGAACAATCACAGAAATTGATCACGAACTGGCAACACTCAGTGGACTCCCTGAGAAAAGATGTCCAAGAACTGGGGAAACGCACCTCACACGTGGAATCCAAAATGGAGACCTTTGCCACAGCTCACAATGATCTGGCCTCACATGTAGAGAAGCTGGAAAAAAGCTGGAAGCAACAGAGGTCAAACTCACAGACCTCGAAGACAGGGCACGCAGAAACAATTTGCACCTACGGGGGGTCCCCGAGAACATAGCACCAGAAAACCTACAAGCATACGCAAGAGGCCTGTTCAAGGCCTACGCGCCAGATATACCGGCTGACATGATGCTAATAGATAGAATACATCGCCTGCCCAGACCGAAGTTCCTGCCAGACACAGCACAGAGAGATGTGCTACTACGTGCACATTATTTTCATATTAAAGAGTTAATTTTGAAAGCAAGCCGCAACAAAGGAACGCCGCCGGTGGATTATCCGGACATCAAGATATTTGCGGACATTTCAGCCTCCACTCTGCGCAGAAGGAAAGACTTTTCCCAGGTCGCGGACACATTGAGGGCACAAGGATTGCGCTTTCGCTGTGGATACCCGACGAAGATGCTGGTCACCAAAGGAAGAACCACACACATCTTCGCTTCACCAGAAGAGGGCCTCCGCAAACTACGAGCATGGGGACTGACAGAGCACCTACCGGGGCCACAGCAAACCCGACAGACCGATTGCCGTTGGAGTGAAAGGCTGCTTCACCGCGGCGAGGAGAGATCTAAATCTGCAAGTATTCTGCACCATAAACATTTTCACAGCCAGACAGCACTATGTTTAAAGTCTTCCTGGCACCATAGACTATAATACCCACCGTTTAGTTACAAACTTTGATGCTCTAATGTTCTATATTTTGTTCCATGTGTTCCCTCTCTGCATTGATATATGCTAATGTAAAAAGGTAGATAACATGTGCTCCATGACAGGTTAACCTTAGCACCACAGTGACTACAGGCAGATAGGTTATCATTTTAATTGCACCCCAAAGTCACATAATATGATAGAAGAGAAAAACAACAAAATATCTCCAGTTCTCCCCACGTTGGGGACGAGAATTTCAATGAACAAACTTTGTAGATAGTCAATAAGGGCCGGAAACTTAGCAGACAAATAAGGCGTTGGAATGTAAGGGGACTTAAATGCCACACAAAACAAGGGACACCAGGGCTTAGATAGGAATTTATATATATACAATGTACAGAATATGGTTTTCCAGCAAATATGATATGTATGCTTATGTTGTGAACCGACTGGTATAACCCTCAGACGGAATAAGGTTGTGAAGACTACTAGAGCCCAATATAGACCCCCTGCATTACCTATCACTGGCACCAGACCCTACCAAGATGAAGGGACAATAACTCATATAGAAGCTTTACCTCAACGCCCTAACAACCGCATAGGTAGACCCAAAGCCACTAACTGGAACCACCAGTTCCTTACCCCATGGTACTACATACCAGTACCCAACCTCCCCTAGGGGAGTTTTGTATATATCCCACCCTTACCCTTCCCTCAGTTACAATCATTCCTACAGTTCTAGATTGGCCCAGTTGGCCGAAATTGATGCATTACAACCGGGAAAAGCCCTGTCTCCCATCAACAACTCTAACAAAGCACCAAAAAAAAAAACAGACATTGTTTAACCAAAGAAAAATACAACACCTCATGCCCTGTTGTAGGCCACGAGCTCCGCACCACAGGGGGTCACACCCATATGCAATAAGCCAGAGTCCCAAAACCAGCGAAAATACCCGAGTCCGAGTGATATACAGCACAAGCGCCCTCACAATATGCACCACTTAGTATGAAAATACAGACATTCAATGCAAGGGGACTTAACACGCCGCACAAAAGGAGGTTGCTTCTTAAATCCATGAAACAAGAACTCATAGACGTAACGTGTGTGCAAGAAACTCATTTCAAGCACAACAGGGTCCCGGAATTCGGTCAGAAGGACTACCCGTCCCAATACCACGCAACACATTCCTCTAAATCACGGGGAGTGTCCTTTTTATTTCATAAGTCGCTCACCTTTGAACTGCTGCAAATTAAGAAAGATACGCACGGCAGGTACATTATAATACATTGCATCATCAATACGACCACATATACACTGGTAGGAGTATACGGCCCCAACTCAAACCAAAGAAACTTCTTACTTAAGGTCCTTAATAAAATCCCATCTCCACAAAGAGCATCAACAATATTGTGTGGAGACATCAATCATGTAATGCATCCGCTTGCAGATACATCGCTAAACCCTAATGCACCCAGGGCCAAATCTCTACTAAAACAATGTAAAGCAATCTCTAAATTAACGTCAGACCACAATCTTTATGATGTGCGGAGAATACAACACCCCACCGAAAAAGGATACACATACTTCTCCCAAGTACACAAATCATTTTCCAGAATTGACATGATCCTAGTTACCAACACCATACTGCAAAAGGTCAAGCACAGCGAGATAGGGGACATAATATGGTCCGACCACGCCCCAACCTCCATAACACTTCAGTCCACTATAGACCACAGAGGTAGAGCCCCTTGGAAACTGAACGATGCATTAATACAAAGTGAAAAGTTCTGTCTACAACTTAATAAAGAACTCCAGGAGTACTTCCATAACAATTCGCTCCCAGAGCTCACACCCATAACTACGTGGCAGGCGCATAAAGCAGTAATTAGGGGATCGCTCATTAGTAGAGCGACCTATCTCAAAAAAGCTAGAGAATCCAAATACCGAGATTTATTAAAAACATTACAGGAGAAACAGTCCACCCAAATTATAACGCCCTCACCAGACAATTTGCTGGAAATTGATAAAACTACCAAATTAATAAATGAATTACTAGTGGAAGACACAGCTCATGCCCTCCAAAAACTAAAATTAAGCCACTATACGCAGGGAAACAAAGCTGGGAAAGCATTAGCATCCTTGCTCAGACAAAAGCAATCCCACTCCAAAATAGCATATATGCACACTAAAGCAGGGGGTAGGACGTATCACCCGCAAGAAATTCTCGCGGAGATGGCAGAGTTCTACACCTCCCTATACAATCTAAAAAAGGACCCCATAACACACCAACCAAATGTTATAGAGATACAAAAATTCTTGTCGCGGATAACGTTACCCACACTATCCCTAGAACAACAACACACACTAAATGAAACTATAACTCTAACTGAAATTCAACAAATCATTAAATCACTACCACATGGCAAATCGCCGGGGCCGGACGGCTTCACTAACTCATATTATAAAAAATTTAGCAATACCCTAGGCTCACATCTGGTGGAATCGTTCAACCAGATACTTGCCACAGGAATCATGCCACAGGACATGCTGATGGCAAACATAGTAACTCTGCCCAAACCGGGAAAGCCACCGAGCAAGCCACAGAACCTCCGCCCCATATCATTGCTCAACACAGACACAAAAATCTTGGCTAAACTTTTTGCCAATCGAATGGCAACTGTGATTCCTAAGATCATCAGAAATGACCAAGTGGGCTTTGTTAGTGGAAGGCAGGGGGCAGATGGTACACGAAAATTGTATGACCTACTATACTCCAAACAACAAAAGAGTATACCTGTCATGTGTATACCTGTCACTAGACGCCGAAAAAGCGTTTGACAGGTTGCACTGGGACTTCCTCAAGGCAGTACTGCACAAATTCCAATTCCCGAACAAATTGCTCAATCTAATATCAGCACTATACTCCACACCCTCAGCTAGAGTAACAAATGGCGGATTCGCGTCACAGCCATTCCAAATAACGAATGGCACGCGACAAGGCTGTCCGCTGTCCCCAATTCTATATATACTGGCGTTGGAACCGTTGTTACAAGCAATAAGGGAAGATAAACAAATAACAGGTATCTCAAAAGGAGATGAGGAATATAAAATTACTGCATTCGCGGATGACATAATGCTATCACTAACCCACCCAATGGTGTCAATGCCAGCCTTCCACAACTTATTAGGAACTTATAGCGCATGTTCTTACTATAAACTAAACATTACAAAGACCCAAGCTATGTGTTTCCACACTTCAGCTGACTTAGAAAAAACCCTTCAACACTCATTTCACTTTGAGTGGAGGCAAGACCACTTAACGTTCCTCGGAAGTTTCCGAAACACACAAAAAAAATATTTAAGGCCAACCACCTCCCTCTGTTCCATACAATTAAACACCAAATAATGAACTGGAAAAATAAATATGTATCATGGACAGGTAGAATAGCTGCAGTAAAAATGCTGATACTACCCAAACTGCAATACCTGTTTAGAACCCTCCCCATGCCTCTACCAGCAACTTATCTAAAAGAAGTCCAAAGTGTCCTTGGCAAGCTCATATGGGCCAATAAGCGGCCTAGAGTGGCAGCATCCATATTATATCAACCCCAGAAGAATGGAGGTATGGGTATCCCGAACATAGAGCATTACTACAGGGCGGCACTCATTACCCCCCTGGTGACAGCCTTTCGGTCTCATTCCTCACCTCCACAATGGGTACAAATAGAAGCTGCTCACACTGAGGGTTTTGAAATCGCCACTGTAGCAGGGATAAACAAACAACTCAGGCGAAAATTCCCACATATGTGTTCTACGACATCTCTAACATTGAAAGAATGGGACAAATACATGAAAATCATTAACCCAAATGACGAGACACCCCCATTCATGTTGCTCCGCTCTTTTGAATTATTAATACCACATATCAACATCAGAGGGTGGCATGACAGGGGGCTAAAATTCACCCATCAAATAATAAAAAAGGGGGACCCCACTCCCTATCAAAAGCTAAGACAGGACTTCAATCTCCCAAACAATGCGGAATTCGCATATAGACAAATAATCTCATGGATTTCAAAACATACAACGACCAAACATGCTTCACTACCAATTGACAAATTACGGGAGATAGCACTATTATGCCAAACCACGAAGACATCCGTGGGTATAATGTCCAGAATCTACCATAGTTATCAACCACATATAGAGTTGCGCAAAATGACCTTCATAAAGAAATGGGAGCAAGATATAGGTAGGTAAATACCGGACGTAGAGTGGCTAAGGATCTTTACGGCCAATAAACAATTCTCTCTATGCACGGCCCACACGGAAATATAAAAAAAAATGCTATATAGATGGCACATAGTTCCAGCCAAAATGAAGGTCATAGACCCTAATCATTCAGGGGCATGCTGGAGATGTGGGTATGCCATGGGAGATGTTTGGCACATGTGGTGGAGCTGCCCAAGGCTAAACCAATGGGAACAACAGACCCCCCCCTCCAAGTTTCCCCCCTCCCTCCCTCCTCGTCAACCCTTCCCCGCCTAACCAAATATCCTAAGTTACACCTATAGCATAACTATACAATATAAAAATGGTACAAATTGACAGTGGGAAAACAATAGACCCGACAGAGTTGAAACTCCCAATACCGACCATAAGATTGACATGAGGTATTATGGACCGGTAATATACCACAAGGACAAAGGATAAAAATATCACAAAATAAACTATCAGATGTCAAGGAAAAAAAAGCAATATATGTTTATATACGACTCTGTACAATGCTGAAAGTGTAAATTGCATATACTGTCTTTGTACCATATAAATTGTCAAAAAAAAAAAAAAAAAGATATAAACATATTTCTAGAAATTAAATAGCAACTATATTGTAAATGTCAATAGGAGAACTTCGATTTAGCTACCAAAATCACAATCATGTTTTGGAATAGAACTCAGTCCTGGGTGCCTGATTCTTACGGCGAACCTTAAGACCAGGTTTTATTTTCTAATGTCTGTTGGGACTGCAATTAAACCGCATTATAGTTATAATTGACTAATTCACCTTATCAGTTCCCATCAGTAACGAAAAGCTAGGTACCCCACTTTATCAACCTCTGTGTCAACAAATCCCTAATGTGCACATCTTTCCAATTTGACAGCACAAATAAACGTGGTTACATTTCTACACAAAGATATTAAAAATAAATTGTATTGGTACGTGCAAACATAGGTTTTCGTAATGTCCCCCCCCCCCCAAAAAAAAACCCCGCCATTTGATGAAAAATGCTGAACAGATACATTTCCTTTCCTGTAGTAAATGTGATATAGGAGCTCCTATTAATATTGTTCATTGACACCATCCTAAAAAAAAAGAACAAATCACAAGATCAAGATCAATACAAATCCATGAAATTAATAGCTCACCTCTTAATGCAAATCCGTGAGCAATAAAAGCACAATACAGAGATTAAACATTATCTTTACATAAACGTTGAGAAACTGAAGAGAATATGGCTTTAAAATCAGTTACGGTATTAGTGGACTTGGTAAGCTCTGACCTTTTCTCAAAACAGATAGACATCAAAGGCAAGGCAACGGATCAAATATCATCAAGGCATTGTGAGCAAATATCAAAGATTCACGTCTGTGTTCCTTTTGTAAAAAGCAATGTGTGATGTACTTACAGCAGCTTGCAAAATACCGGCTGAAAAGTTTTTACCTAAATTTGTCAACTTGTATGTCATTTCACCAAAATGCCATATTTAATGGAAAAAACATTCTATCTATCTATCTATCTATCTATCTATCTATCTATCTATCTATCTATCTATCTATCTATCTATCTATCTATCTATCTATCTATCTGTCTGTCTATCTATCTATCTATCTATCTATCTATCTATCTGTCTGTCTGTCTATCTATCTATCTATCTATCTGTCTGTCTGTCTATATATCTATCTATCTATCTATCTATCTGTCTGTCTATCTATCTATCTATCTATCTATCTGTCTGTCTATCTATCTATCTATCTATCTATCTATCTAACTGTCTGTCTGTCTGTCTATCTATCTATCTATCTATCTGTCTGTCTGTCTGTCTGTCTGTCTGTCTGTCTGTGTGTGTGAGGTGTTAAATCAAGTTTACTGTTTATATCTTTAATTTTCTTTTTTCCCCCTTTCTCTTACTAAATTTCTGTAATTTCCCTACTTAGATATAAAACATGTTTAATGAATAATATCAGTTGAGGTTGTCTATTTGCCTCCTGGAAACAATGTTTGGATGGTATCTTTGGGTTCTAATCCTTTATTATCGCTGTTAAAATAGAAACAGTGATCTATCTGACTCTTTTCTTCTAATCAAAGTTTTATTTGGACATTACTTAAAATCTTTCCTAAACTGAATATCAGATTATTATCATATGATCACATGTCACAAGAGGACAAATGATAGCCAACATTCCTTCGTATAGACAGACATCATGAAACTATGTCAGCCTTCTCCAGTCTAATGTTGTGCTATTGGTTTGCCTTTTTGCCAAAAGCGCATCTGTCCTTACTCTGTTCTATGAAAAATTAATCCAATGACATTTGAATTGGAATTGCCTCCCAACTTCAAAATTCCCAGAGTGCTTCTAATTTTCCTCCAAGTGTTCTCCATTCAAAACCCAAGCTCTTCTTAATCGTCCCCTCCTGACCAAGAGCTTGTCAGAGTCTGGAGAATATCATGCTGTAATCTTGAATTCCTTACTGCTGGAAAACCAAATATATTGCACTATATATTATATGAATGAGGTAATGGGCTCCTAAGATCTTTCTGACTTTTGTTAGAATATGTGCCTTCTCCATCCGAGAAGAAGATATTGCGCAATGTATAAAAAATACATTCTACACAGTATGTATGTATGAACTAATAAACCATTTATTTAAGCGTTTTATTGCTCAAATTGTGTATGGTTTATCGACCTTGATAAAATCTGATAAATAAATAAATATGATCTTTATAACAATATACATCCTTTTTGTTCATGATTTCCTGTATGTCAATTCTGGGGTTTGCACCGCATGGACATTTAGTACGTAGATCTATAGCCTTCTCTCAGAAAACTAAATAGTTAATGTAACGGATCACTTGGCACCCCGACTGGGTACCTCCGTTGAAGGATGCTCCTAGCACTTCCTGAGGACCATTTCAAAAGTGCAGATCCTTTCCCATAGGATTAAAAGTGGCAGAAACAGTGTATTAAAACCCCATAAGCTCAAATAGGGTTTTTAAAAGGCAATACCCCCAGGGGCCATAGTCACAGGGCAGAAGGCAGGCAAGCAGATCCCTCCAAAAACTCATGGCAAAATCCCTTAAAAAACAGACATGTTCACAGCAGAAAAAATTATCCGTCATTCAATTCCAAATCAATTTGGCCAAAAAATGTTTTTGCTTCAGGCAGACCGAATTTCTTTGATGTGGAATTTCGGTTCAGGTGAATCTTGCCCGTGTTATAATTTCAAGTACAACAATTAAACTTAACCAAAATGCTACAAAAAGTTAGACAAATACATTTAAAATAAAGAGTAGTGATAAAATACATAAATAGAAACAGAGTCCTGGCAATTACAGATTGTTTGCTTTATTTCTGCAGAAGATTGGACAATTTTAGTGACCCAGAACGATATTAGAAAAAAAGCCCTGCTAAATATAGATTATATATCTTGAGCAGTAATGAAACAACGTATGTGTATGTACACAGGCATATTCTAATAAAGCACATACCTTAATATCAATCCAGTGTGATAAGTCCATAAAATCTTTAAGCAAGGATACCATTGAAACAAATAATGTGACGGCAGATAAGAACCATTCGGCCCATCTAGTCTGCCCAATATTCTAAATGCTTTCATTAGTCCCTGGCCTTATCTTATAGCTAGGATGAGAATTAAGTTTGAATGCAAAGTGAATTTAAAATGCGAGACCAAGATAGCCAAACTAGAAACTAGATGATTTAGAGAATTTCTCTGGTACTCTTATTCTGACCTTAAATATGAAATTCACTTGCATTCACTTTGCCTTTTCACGTTAGTGAATAACCCTGAGAGATTATCCAATAAATAAAACGGAAAACAAACAAACAATAAACATAGTAATATGAGTATTTGCAATATATATTCTCTTGAAGCACATGAAAAAGAGTGATCACCCTACAACAGCATTATTTCCAAATAGTTATGCTAATATTGTTTACTTTGAAATCCCAACAATTAACATTTTATTGTCTATATACATTGATCCGCCACAACATTTAAACCACCTGCCTAATATTATGTAGGTTCCTATAATGCTGCCAAAACAGGTCTGATGCTTTGAGGCATATGCTCCCCAAGACCTTTGAACATGTCTCCTGGTATCTGGCACCAAGACATTAGCAGCAGATCCTTTAAGTCCAGTAAGCTGACAAACTTATCGAGGTGATGCCTCCATGGATCGGATTTGTTGTTCAATTTGGAGGCCAAGGCAACACCCTGAACTCTTTGTCATGTTCCTCAAATTATTTCTGAATATTTGTTCCATGTGACTGGGTGCATTATTCATCAGGGAACATCATTGTCATTAAAGGGTGCACGTGGTCAATTTCTAGGTAGGTGGTGGGTCAAAGTAACATACACATGAATGCTAGAACCCAAGGTTTCCCAGCAGATCATTGCCCAGAGCATTACACTGCCTCTGCCTGCCTGCCTGCCTTATTCTTATAATGCATTGAGCTGCCATCATTTTACCAGGTAAACAGTACACACACACCCAGCCATCCACCTGATCTAAAATAAAATGTGATTCATCAGACCGGGCAACCTTCTTTCATTGCTCCGTAGTCCAGTGCTGATCCTCAGTGTAGTGTAGCAGTAACGTGAAACAAACTATGAACACAATTAAAACATAGATAAAACAAAAAAATCTAACACTAGATTTGTTTTTCAGCCCTATGCGTTTCATCCAATGCAGGACTTCGTCAGGGGTCAGTAGTGTGAAGTGAAGGTCAATTCGTGCCTCTGTTCTTTAAAACCTTTTTTTTTAGCCTTTCCAAACAGCCTTAAGCCTATCGGGACCGGTGCCTTTGTGCAAACACCGCTGTGTTCAATAACTGCATAACAAGCCTAGTTTTCATCTCAAAACCAATTACGTTATTCGTGAGTCCTGGGGAACGCACAATGCGTTCCAAAATGCGTTCCAAATAGTACTTTGCACGTATTCCTCGGGAATGCAGTAACAATAAGGCTTAAGGCTGTTCGGAAAGGCGCAAAATACTACTGACCCCTGACGAAGTCATGCATTAGATGAAACGAATAGGACTGAAAAGCAAATCTAATGTTGGATTTTTTTGTTTTATCTAGTATTGTTTTTATTGTGTTCATAGTTTGTTTCACATTACTGCTACACTACAATTCCTGAAGAACCCTAAGCAAATCTAGGTCCAAGAAAAGAGTGAGATATTGATGTCTCTCCCTGTCTCTCCCTTTTCCTTCCATGTATTGAACAAGGAGGAAGAGAAAGAAGGTCTTATATGCTAAAGATGTATTACATGCCTACTATCAATTGTACATTTGCGAGTACAATAATTACTCCATCCTTTTTTGGTGTTATACAGTGCTATACCATCTGCGTTCTTTCTATTTATTTTTTAGATTGTATATATAATTGGGTTTTTAAAGAAGATAAGAGGAGTCTTCTTACCATCTTTTGCTAAAGGGTAATCGGTCATTGTCGTTTACCTATACACCTCTGGAGTGGTCACTTTGTTATATTTAGTGGATATATTTGTATGGCCAGTATTAAGTTTTTCAGCAACTTGAGCTACCGTAGCTCTTCTGCGTGATCAAACCAAATGGGCTAAGCTTCACTACCCATGTGCATCAATGAGCTTTGTCCTTTCTTGCACCACTTTTGCAGACACTAACTATATTGGAAACACCCCACAAGACTTGTTATCTTGAAGATGCTCTGACCCAGCAGTCTAGCCATCACTATTTGACCCTTGAAAAAGTGACAATTGTTTGCCCATTTTTTCTGCTTCCAACAAATGAAATTCAAGAACTCACTGTTCACTTGCTGCCTATGGTCTCCATCCCCTTTACATGTGCCATTGTAATGATATGATCTATGTTATTCACTTCACCTGTCAGTAGTTCTAATGTTGTGGCTGATCAGTGTGTGTTTGTGTGTGTGTGTGTGTGTCTGAAATGTTTTCTAGCAACAATAACAGCAGGGAACAATCACTGTCATTCCAGATTCAATAAAAGTATTACATACCGTATATACTCGAGTATAAGCCGACCCGAATATAAGCCGAGGCCCCTAATTTTACCCCAAAAAACTGGGAAAACTTATTGACTCGAGTATAAGACTAGGGTGGGAAATGCAGCAGCTGCTGGTAAATTTCTAAATAAAATTAGATCCTTAAAAAATTATATTAATTGAATATTTATTTACAGTGTGTGTATATAATGAATGCAGTGTGTGTATGAGAATGCAGTGTGTGTGTATGAGAATGCAGTGTGTGTGTATGAGAATGCAGTGTGTATATGAATGCAGTGTGTGTATATGAATGCAGTGTGTGTATATGAATGCGGTGTGTGTATATGAATGCAGTGTGTGTGTATGAGAATGCTGTGTATGAGTGCAGTGTGTGTATGAGTGCAGTGTGTGTATGAGTGCAGTGTGTGTATGAATGCAGTGTGTGTGTATGAATGCTGTGTGTGTGTATGAATGCAGTGTGTGTGTATGAGAATGCAGTGTGTGTGTATGAATGCAGTGTGTGTGTATGAATGCAGTGTGTGTGTGTGTGTATGAGTGCAGTGTGTGTGTATGAATGCAGTGTGTGTGTGTATGAGTGCAGTGTGTGTGTATGAATGCAGTGTGTGTATGTGTGTGTGTAATGCAGAGTGTGATGCAGAGCCTTGGTGGGGGGTGGGCATTTTTATTTTTTAATTATTATTTTAATATTTTTTTTGTTTCATTACATGTTTTTATTATTATTATTTTATTATTTTATTATTATTTTTTATTTTATTATTTTTTTTTTTTTTTATTATTATTAATATTTATACATTTTTTCGTCCCCCCTCCCTGCTTGCTAGCTGGCCAGGGAGGGGGGCTCTCCTTCCCTGGTGGTCCAGTGGATGGGCACTGTGTAGGAGGGGGCTGTGGGGGCTGCAGAGAGATGTTACTTACCTTTCCTGCAGCTCCTGTCAGCTCTCTCCTCCTCCACCGGTCCGTTCAGCACCTCGGTCAGCTCCCAGTGTAAATCTCGCGAGAGCCGTGGCTCTCGCAAGATTTACACTGTGAGCTGACAGAAGAGCTGAACGGACCGGCGGAGGAGGAGAGAGCTGACAGGAGCTGCAGGAAAGGTAAGTAACATCTCTCTGCAGCCCCCACAGCCCCCAGTCTGTATTATGGCAATGTAAATTGCCATAATACAGACTCTGACTCGAGTATAAGCCGAGTTGGGGGTTTTCAGCACAAAAAATGTGCTGAAAAACTCGGCTTATACTCGAGTATATACGGTATATAAATATTAAAATGTTTTAAAATAACATTTTATAAAAAAATACATGATGCAAAAGTATGTATCAAAGAACGTAGAATTCTGGGGAAATCCACAAACTACTAACCTTTTTTATATTTGTATTTATTTTCTTAACAAAGGATATTTTATTACAAGAAGGCTGGCAGCAGTTAGCCTCCTGGCAAGTAATTTTAGATCTACTGCTAATTCCTTTACATGACCTTGAGACATTCAGCTGACAAACTTTTCTAGATCATCTGCAAAACTGACTCAAAGAATAAACTCAAAACAGAAAACATATGATACAAAACTGCTGTCACATATTGGAAATATAAGCAATATTTCTATTCTCTGTTCATTTAAAATCCTCAAACTAATTTAATTAGCTACTCCTATCATGAGTAAAGAAAACTATCACCAGTGAATGTTAATTACAAAAGTGCATGAATAATGAACTGAAGGAAAATTAAGCATGGTTAACAGCAAGGTAATAAACCACAGATCAATCTCTTGACAATCCAATGAGCGATGACAGAGTTCTAGATGAATTTTGTTGTACTTCTATGTACTACACCTTGACAGTTTTTTAATTACATGCTAAATAACCACTTCATTACAGAGTGCTAATTGCAATGAAAAATATGCAAATTAAGCATGTAATTTTTAAATATATTTTTAAATATGGAACATATGTCTAACACATAAAAATAACACAAAACATTAATTTTCTGATAGCAAAAAAGGAAACAAAATAGAACATATAATTGTATATTTATTTATAATGTATTTCATGTATCTATTACAGAGATTGTGCGAGTGTAACGCATGGTCTGTACCGAATCTCTTAATTTGCAATATTGCAGACTGGTCGTAATTTATTAGCATAGAAGCACAGATGATCCTTTAATGACATTAATTCTACTCAACAACATTTTTACCATTATCAATTTGGGCCCTTTATTTTCACAACTCTTCTGAAGAAGGCTTATCAGCACATAAATGGAACCACCAAACACAGCAAAATCAATGCCAAAAGGGACTTGTTGAATCACGGAAAACTATTTTTCCAGACTTTTCTACTATTAACCTTAAACCAATACCTTGAAAATGTACATTGTGTTTGCACGTGAAATAAACAAAAACAAGTCACAACTCTATTATGTTGATGTTTGCGAGCAACACCACCAAACTTTCACTAACAATTCCTAGTTAATTAACCGGAACATATAAAGAACAATAATATAAATTGACAGCCCCCAGATACACGTTTACAAAACCCCAAATATCTGGTTTGGAAATACATAACGAAACTTCCAGGAATATCTGTGTCTATTTGGGATACAAGAGCTTAATGCCACACATGTCATCTATTATCATCACCACTACACTATAAAAGAGGTCAAACACACAGGTCATCCAAGATCAGTTTTGTCTGTCATTAACCTCACGATCTTGGAGTATCAATCTTGAGATTGTGTGATTAACAATGCTGACTGAAGTTAATCCTAGTTTTAAGTTGATAATGATTTCTAGCTTTAGCAATGTTAGCAGGAGGCAAAGGTTAGGCCATTTTTGGATTGTGATCTTGTTGAAATGCTCAGTAAGGCTCCGATAACGGATTGCAATTTACCCCAATATTTCTATTTGCATAGTTTTGCAACCCCAACAATATCTAGCTTATATATTTGTGGGGTTTCAACTAAAAGGGTTTGTAGAATTTTTAAACTCTTAGGTGTTTTCCCCTAACCAGTGGATTGTGGTTAAATGAACACAGACTTTATAAAACTTAGACCAAAATAACAACAAATTTCCCATGACAGTTTTAATCGGTAGACTTAGATTTCAATTTAATTGTAATCCGTCCAAATTTTCGGCAATCGGTTGGTCACCCAAATTCCGTAACTCTGAATCACCACATGACCAAATCATGAAACAAACAAACAATGGACAATGCATTTATTAATAGATTAAGTGAGCCGAGACCAATATAGGGGGAAAAAAAAAAGAGTAGTAAAAAATAAAATAAAATCTATATTTATATATTTAATAAATATATAATATATTAATAAATGTAGAAACATATATATATATATATATATAAAATTAGGTTATGGTGGGGAAAAATTGTGATTGAAAACCCCTTCCACCTGAAGTCTGTGGATACTTAATACAATGTTAAACAAAAATCTGCACACCAGTCAAGCCATAAGACTTGCTTTTCCCACAGAAATCCCAAAACTGCAGCGATGTTGCAACCGCAAAGGATTCTGGGTGGGCATATGCAAATTAGTTCAACAAAAAAATCACATTTTTGCCTCATTCCATTTTAAACATGGATTCCTTTTAATCTGTGTTTGCAGTATACAACTGCTTGGAACACAATTTAGGAAAAGATGCAAAACCAGTGAACCACTCATGGACAGCTGTTTCGTTGTTAATGCAACTCATCAGCATGAGGTTGGTTACTGGTTTGCTTACTGAGGCTTGGTAGTGCTTGGGAAGCAAAATCCAATTAGGTTACCTAATCTCAAATAATGTATTTCTCACAATAGTAGTTTTCACAGATTACCATATGCCAATAATTGTATCCTTTATTTGACCAAATATCATACGCATACTTTGGAAGTCTATATATTTCCTCAAGAGAAAATGGGTACAATAGATGATTGACAAACCAAACCAAATCCTTTTTGAATCCTGGGCAGTGACAGGGGCAGATATTGGTTCTCCCAGTTTATGCATCCCTTTCATTACTGCTTGTCTGAAGATACCATACAAAGGGTGTTCTACAAGAAATAGTATCAGAGGATGTTCTCCAGTGTGATTTGAAGAAAGGCATAAAATATTATTGTAGGTTTATTAGCTTTGTTGCCTTTACACACATTAATTTGCAGGTGGTAGGTGTCAGAGTTGGGACATTATAGATTGTGAAATAAAGGTTTTTCAGGTGCCGACACACTTTGTCTAGAGTGTAAATATTTAAATTTCCACTGTAGCTTTGTTAAAACAGCACTGTGAAAGCGCTTGCCCCAAATGCCAATGGTCAGCGTTGGCAGTACATTTATGTTCCTGATTTTTTCTGATTACGATTACGTGTTCTACAGGGAAGAATCCAACTGTAGAACCTAGGAAGCTCAATTTCATATTATATATACTTGCCTTGCATCATTCTTATGTAAAGCTGAGCACCTTGTGACTCTGAAATATACATCTTTATATAACTAAAATGAATAAAATAGAATGCCTCTTTCACTTTCAGACTCTTATGACACCATATGATTATCACACTAATCTGATACGGGAAAGGCATTTATTATGATACATGAAAAATCAGATACAAAAGATTCTAAGGGAAAAAAGTATGTAAAAGACAATAAAATGCTTTCAACATTCTGTGAATATTTTCTTTGTCATGTTCTTGGAAGCATATCTCTGACTTCAATGCTTAACTGGTGGGGATAACTGTATATTTGTTTGTAATGTTTAGATTGTTCATTGTGAGCTCTTTCTATTTGTTGTTGCTCACACGGCAGCAAACGCAAAGTGGCTGAACATTTTTCAGCCAATCAGTGCTCTCCCATAAATATATGTTTGTGGAATGTGCAGATTCATTCATAGCATGTAGCATCTTTTTAATGCTAAACCATTGAAACAAGCACAGTAACACGACGAGTAATTGTATTTTATTTTGTAGTGCCCAAAGCACTACAGATCATGCAACTATTAACCTGTGTGCATGCATCTGATGTTATGTAGGATTTTGCTGTCTTAAGGGTGATTGGAGCCAAAGTCAGGATATGATTGGCTATTTAAATAGTGAGGCAGTGTGAATATATATTTATATTGTAAAGGGAGCAGTTTTAAAACAGGGTAATGTCAAGGTAGCAGTAATACTAACATTGCTTCCATGCTCATACACAGTATCTAGGATCAGGTCTGCCCAATAGGTAGATCCCCAGATGTTGTAGAACTGCAACTCCCATGATGCTTTGCATGCAGGGCCAGACTGGGAACTTAAAGCAGCCCTGGAAAAAATTCTATATCAGCCCAATAATGCGTTGCGCCAGCACAGGCAAAAATGCAAACCCCCCCCCCCGCTTCTTTCTTCCCACAACCCCTCTGTGTGCCTCTCTCTTCCCCTCACTGCTCCTCTGTGTGCCTCTCTTTCCCCTCTGTCTCTTTCTCCCCCTGTCTCCCCCTCCCCATGTGTCTCTCTCTTCCCCCTCTGTGTTTTTATCCTTCTCCTCCTGTCTCTCTCTCTCTTCCCCCTTTGTCTCTTTCCCCCTCTTTTTATTTTTGTTAGCCAAAATACAAATATATTTATCCTTAACCCCATTGGTGTATTTTGGATTTGTGCTGCCCTAGGCACAACTAAATTCGGGCACCCCTCAAAATCTAAATTTGCCCCCCCCCCAATTCATGTCAAGGCTATTTTTACTGCCAGACACATGCCCTCATTGATACCTGCACTGATATACACTCACTGACAGATACACAGTCATTGGCACACACATAGTCATTGGCACACACTGTTTAACCAACACACACTTTCACTGACAGACACACACTGACACACCCACTCACTGACAGACACACACTCTCAGATACACATAAAATGACACACACACTGACACACACACTGACACACACTCACAGGCCATTCTCACTCACAGACACACACTGACAACTACACTCACTCACTCACAGTACGGTGGACACCCCAGAACACGAGGCAAACAATGCATTTGTCTGGGAGCATGGGGTGGCATTTTCTGGCGCCCCCCCTGAAACTGCCGCCCTAGGCAAATGCCTTGTTTGCCTTGTGGTAAATACATCCCTGCTTAAAGGAGCCTAATATTAAAAAATTATATCAAAAACCTGATGCAAAAAATAATGAATAGATAAATATTTACCTTTTAAATAATACTGTGTTTGCTGAGTAAGTAGCAGGTAGATCCCTCCTCCCATCTCACAAGAAGAGGCTCCACCAATCAAGACTGATTTTTTCCCATACGGCTCTTTCCAGCAGGATTTATGGGATAAGGAGTTTATTTTTTTTATTTTATTTCTATTGATTTTATTATATTTTAATACTATGTCAGTAGAAGAAGTACAACTCCCTCCCCCAACCATTAGAACAGGTGCACACAAAAAAACATATATCAGTATTTAATCTTTCAAAATATGTAAAGAAGGTACAAAGAGAGAGAGAAAGCTTGGATATGAAACCTACAGAGAAATACCGAGCTGGTTCCAAATCCTATGATATTTTAATATTGTACTCCTCCTGTGTCTCTCTATTTCCCTGTCTCTTTCTTCCTCCTCCCCCGTCTCTCTCTCTTCCTTCTCTGTTTCTTTCTCCCTCCTCCTCCTGTGTCTCTCTTCCCCCTCTTTCTCTCTCTCTCCTGTGTCTCTCTCTTCCTCCTCTTTCTCCCCCACCCCTGTGTCTCTCTCTTCCCCCTGTTTCTCCCCCACTCCCTCTCTGACTCTCTCTTCCCCCTCTTTATCCCCCACTCCACCTCTGTTTCTCTCTTTCCCACTACCACTCTGTCTCACTCTTCCCCCTGTGTCTCTTTTTCTCCCCCTATGTCTCTCTCTTTTTCCTCTGTCTCTTTATCCCCCTTCCCCCACTATTTCTCCAACTCACTACCACCTGAGGATGACCTTGTATGAAATCGGGTCTGGAGCTCTGCTAGAACAGCAAGGACAGAAATGTGCTGTTGTCTCTCTCTCTCTCTATCATGGTCCCTCGCTGTTTCCGAAATTCCCAGCCTGGACACATCATAGAGTAATCACTACTCTATGACGTGGCTTTAGTGGGAATTGTGGGAACCGTGAGGAAGCATAATAGTCAGCTCTGCCCCCTCCCTCAGTCCTCCTGTGCTGTCTGACAGCTGCACGGCTGTCAGCATTAGTGAGTGTGCCACCGAACCGGTGAGGTGGCCACCCGGTGAGGCAGCACCTCCATGTGTTACATGGCCAGCCACCCGGCGGCACCTACATGCGGCCACCGGCCTAAATGCTACTCAAGCTTGCTGCAGGACCCCCTCTCTATGGGAGGGAAGAATCGCCGATGTGCAGCCCCCAGGTTCTGCGGTCCACCTGGAAATTTCCCGGTATCTCGGTGGGCCAGTCCAGCCCGGTTTGCATGCCTCTAGAATGCCTTAAAAGAATACTATAGTCACCAGAACAACTACAGCCTGTTGTATTTGTTCTGGTGAGTATAATCAGTCTCTGCAGGCTATTTGAAGTGAGCACTGTTTTTTCAGAGACAAGGCAGTGTTTATTATTATTATTATTATTAGGATATTTATAGAGCACCGTCAATTTCTGCAGCGCTTTACAATGGGTGGACGAACAGACATGTAGTTGTAACCAGACAAGTTGGACACACAGGAACAGAGCGGTTGAGGGCCCTGCTCAATGAGCTTACATGCTAGAGGGAGTGGGGTAAAATGACACAAAAAGGTAAGGATAGTATTAGACTAGTGACAGTTGCAGAAGAGGAATCAGTTGGGAGCTATTAACAGTTTAGTTGATACGATTTTATGAAGAAGTGGGTTTTTAATGAATTTTTGAAGAAGTGGAGACTGGGTGAGCATCTAACGGAGGAGGGAAGCGAGTTCCACAGGAACGGTGCAGCCCTCGAGAAATCTTGAAGGCGAGCATCAGAGGTGGGAGTACAGACAGAAGATAGACGTAAGTCTTCAGCAGATCGTAAGGGCCTAGAGGGGACATACTTGTGTATAAGGGAGGATAGATAGGTGGGAGCAGCATTATGTAGAGATTTGAAAGCAAGAACCAGAATTTTAAATTGAGCTCTATATTTTATAGGAAGCCAATGTAGGGACTGACAGAAGGGTGAGGCATGAGAGGTGCAGGCGAACAAGAAGATAAGCCTCGCCGCCGCATTCATTATGGACTGTAATGGCGCAAGTTGGGAGCACGTAAGACTACTGAGAAGCGGATTACAGTAGTCAAGGCGATAAAGGATAGTGGAATGGACCAACACCTTAGTCGCATCTGGCGTTAAGTAGGGGCGGATGCGCGCAATGTTTTTGAGATGGAAATGACAGGATTTGGCGATAGATTGAACATGAGGCTTGAAGGAGAGGTCAGAGTCAAAGAGAACACCTAGGCAGCGAGCCTGCATGGTGGAGCTGATGGTAGCACCATCGACTTGGAGGGAGACAGACACAGGAGTAACAACACTTGAGGGATGAAAGACCAGATTTCAGTTTTGGTCAAGTTTAGTTTAAGGAAGTGGGCAATCATCCAGTTAGAAACAGCAGAAGGCAGTCAGAGACACTAGTCAAGAGGGACGGGGAGAAATCAGGAGAGGACAGGTAGATTTGCGTGTCATCTGCATAGAAATGATATTGGAAGCCAAAGGAGCTAATTAGTTTACCAAGGGAGGCAGTACAGATGGAGAACAGTAGGGGACCAAGGACTGAACCTTGAGGGACACCAACAGAGAGGAGTTGGGGAGAAGAAGCAGAGCCAGAGAAAGAAACACTGAAAGAGCGCTGGGAGAGGTAGGAGGAGCACCAGGAGAGAGCAATATCTTGTAGACCGATATTGCTGAGGATAAGAAGAAGCTGTTGATGATCAACAGTGTCAAAAGCTGCAGACAGGTCAAGGAGAAGTAGGATAGAGTAGTGACCACGAGATTTTGCAGCGAGTAGATCACTGGATACTTTGGTCAGTGCCGTTTCCACAGAGTGCTTAGCGTGGAAACCAGACTGAAGCAGGTCTAGCAGAGAGTTGGACTCGAGGAAGTCTGTCAATCTCGCATACACAATTCTTTCAAGGATCTTGGATGCAAAAGGCAGTAGCGAGATAGGACGATAGTTGGATGGGGAGTTAGGGTCAAGATTGGGCTTCTTTAGAATTGTAGTTACAGTTGCATGTTTGAAGGGCGAGGGAAATATACCAGAGGAGAGAGAGAGATTGAGAATTTTAGTGAGAGGTGGAGAAAGAGAAGAAGACAGAGTACGGATGAGATGTGAGTGTCACGTCTAAACATTTGTTATGAAGGAACACAACTGCAGATTTCGTATAGTTTGAATATTTATTATAAAAAGTAAAAGGTATTGACTTTAATTCCAATTTACAGGTACTGTAGTTTTAAGTAATAAACGATAACTGAAGTCCACAATTATAAGCACTGTAGCTTTAAGTAGTAAATGATAACTGAAGTCCACAATTACAGGCACTGTAGCTTTAAGTAGTAAATGATAACTGAAGTCCACAATTACAGGCACTGTAGCTTTAAGTAGTAAATGATAACTGAAGTCCACAATTACAGGCACTGTAGCTTTAAGTAGTAAATGATAACTGAAGTCCACAATTACAGGCACTGTAGCTTTAAGGAGTAAACGATAGTAAATTGCAGACACTGAATCAATAAAGAGTCTCTTAGTAGAATCAACGGTTTAGGTGATAAGCAGTCACAATAGCTGTTCCATAGACTTTAACCGAAGCAAGACAGATGCAGCTAACTGAGATAAAGTATGAGTTGAAGTTAGCTGTAACGGTTTTGTATTATCGAAGGATTTTGGAGACAGGAAATAACAGCTTGAGATGCAATGCTTATCACAGAGGTTTTACTTAGCTTCCGGCACATAGAACACTGGTTCCCGAGATCTCCTCAGAGGCGTTTATCCTGGATGGAGAGTGTTAAGCTTTTAGTTGTGGATGAGGAAAGGTGAAGGGAACTTGCAGAGTCTTTCAGTCCGGTCTGGTAACAGAGGTTTTCACAACGAAGTTGTAGCCGGTTCGTGAGTACGGAACGTAGTTCAATAATCCAGCCTAGATCAGCTGGTGCAGTCAGATTAAATAGGCAGACCGTGTCATAAAGGGGTGTGGCTAGGCTCCGTGGAACCAGGAAGTAAGAGGATACCATAGTTAAGGCATGACAGTGAGGGAATTGGATCTAGGGAGCAGGTGGTGGGGTGGGAGGACTGGAGCAGAGCAGAAACCTCTTCCAATGTAGCGGGTACGAATGAACATAGAATAGCAGAGGGAGTGAAGTTAGGGGAAGTATTGCAAGGGGGAGGAGAAAGATGAGAGATCTCTTCTCTGATTGTAGAGATCTTGTCAGTGAAGTGAGTTGCAAAGTCTGAGCCGGTCAAGTTAGTAGGTGGAGGAGGAACAGCAGAAGAGAGTTAAATGTGTGAAATAGTCGTTTGGGTTTGCGGGAGAGTGTGGTTATGAGGGTATTGAAGTAATTAACTTTTGCAGAGGAAAGAGCCAAGCTGTATGAGCTCAGCATAAATTTATAGTGGAGAAAGTCAGATGCACAGTGAGACTTTCTCCAACAGCGTTCAGCAGTTCTGGAGCATTTTTGGAGGTATCGAGTGAGCTTGGTGTGCCAGGGTTGTTGTTGGGGGGCAGTGTTTAAATGTACAAGGTGCCATGATGTCTAGTTGAGAGGAGAGGGTGGAATTGTAGAAGGAGGTTGCAGAACTAGGACAGGTGAGGTTTGAGATAGGTAAAAGGAGAGTTTGGATATTAGTGGAGAAATGCTCTAGGTCAAGATATTGGAGGTTTCTGTGAGAGTGAGGTTCAGATGTTGGTGTCAATTGGGTCTTAGGTATGCCAATGTCAAAAGTCAGCAGATGGTGGTCAGATAGAGGAAAAGGAATATTGGAGAGATTAGAGGCAGTACAGAGGTTGGTGAAGGCAAGATCAAGAGTGTTTCCTGCTGTATAGGTTGCTAAATTAGACCATTGCGTAAGGCCAAAGGAGCAGGTTACAGAGAGCAGACGAGAGGCATCAGTGCAATTGGGGTTATTGATTGGAATATTGAAATCCCCAAGTATAAGGGAAGGAGTGCTAGATGAGAGGAAGTGGGGAAGCCAGGAAGAAAAGTGCTCAATGAATAGTCTAGGATAACCGGGGGGGCGGTAGATGATAGCAATTCTTAAAGGAGTGGGTTTAAATAGGTGGACAGTGTGAACTTCAAAAGAAGAAAAGGATAGGGCAGGGGGAGTTATGATTGGTTGAAAGGTACATTGAGGGAAGAGAATGATGCCTACGCCGCCTCCTTTACAGTTGAATCTGGGAGTGTGAGAGAATTGTAGCCCACCAAAACATAAAGAGGCAGGAGTAGCGCTATCAGAGGGGTACAGCCAGGTCTCTGTAAGTCCAAGCAGTGTGAGTGAGTTTGAGATGAAAAAGTTTACATTACAGCATAAGCATACCTCCAGTGACCACTCCTCAGATGGCTGCTAGAGGTGCTTCCTTGGGATGGAGACACTGAATGGAGAGACTGAACTGTCTTTATAGAGATGCAATGATTCAATGCATCGCTATGAGGAGATGCTGATTGTGTTTGGCTTTTGCTCGCTCTGCCCCTGATCTGCCATTGCTTTTCTATGTGATAGCATTGTGATTGGCTCAGAACAACACCTCTGATGATGTCAGCCAAGCAGGCAGATCAGGGGCAAAACCATCAGCAGCAGACTGAAATAAAGGTCAGATTAGGTTATATACCCCAGTAACGCAATTTGCGCGCATGAATTTGTCCCCCTCCAGGGCGTTAAATGTGGACTTTGGGGCAGGATATGACTAGGGTTCATGGTGAGGCTGTGCTGGATGTGAGCCTTGCATACTCCACCTCACCGCCATTGTGGTGCCTGAGAGACATTTTGTAATCTTCACCAAGAGACTTGGACTGGACTGACATGACCAGACAGGTAAGGTATGCACTTCATGAGTTCAAATCCTCTCCCAGAGTCTGCAACACAAGCGATCAACTGCTAGTAGTAGGCCATCCACTCATGCAGGTGTTTGAAGGGCTCTCTCTGGGCAGTCGGCCATCTTATAGAGTAGGCCTCTGACATCCACTGCACACGTGACCATAAAAGTCTAGGCAAGGAGGCAGATTAGCCCACTAGTGGGGACCGGTATGACCCAAGTCTAGCTGGTACCAAGCTATGGTGGATGAACAGCTGCCTCCCCTGCCCCTGATTTTCCCAGTCCAGTTCAATCTGTGACTACTATAACCAATGAAACCCAGGTTAATCACTTGCCTGAGTGTTCCCCTAGACGTAGAGTGGCTTTTCAAGCAAAACCGGGGTGTTGCAAGCAAATTAGTAGTAATTCAGGTTAAAGCTGAGGAGCTCCAGCCATGTGTGACCTACTCGGTTGGCTGTCGGACCCTGGCCCCAACACAAGTGATTTAACCCCTAAATGACAGAGAGTCATGATCTGTACACCAAAACTGCTTCATTAATCTAACGTTTTTTTTTATGTTTACAGTACGTCTTTGAGTTAATCTGAGATATTTCACCAATTCTGCATTTTTTTGTTGATTTTCTTCCATTAATGACCTTCTTCTTGATATCAGAAATTGTATGAGAACTGCTAGCTTAGTTTGAACATAAATTTGCAGAACCCACGGAATATCCGAACAGAAATACAATTCATCCAACTTTCGGGTTTAAACTATATTTCATGTTTCAAGTCTTTGTTTCCAATAGCCCTCAGAAAACATAAAAACATCAAAATGAGTTTGTCAATACTGAGTTATAATGTTAAAACAAGCTGTCATTCTATCAAATTTACTTTGTCACACAACTCTGACATCTCATCATCTCCTACTTCAACTGCTTATACATGACAAGATGAATGGAATTAAATGAGAAATAGTGATGCTAAGAGCAGTGATAAGGCAGATTTTTATATTTTGAATTTTGGACTACATTTCCCAATATGCACTGTTGTTTGTATCTGGCGCTAGAGAGACCGGCTATCCCGTCTTTGAAAGATCTTTGTTACATATGGATCCTTTTGAAGTCAGACATATGTGCAGTAGGGTCCAAAAAACACAATTTTATTGAGTTAAAGGACCACTCCCCACCCCAAAAGCTTTTCAGCTTGCTGATATGCTTAACAAGTGAGGAGTATCCTAGTTTAACCCCAGTTTATGAAAGTGACGATTTCTATGAGAAATCAGCACTTCTATAAATTAACTGGGGAACACCCAGATGGCTGCCAGTCAAACTCCCACTCAGACCTCTGACCAACTCCAGACCTTCATAGGCTCCTCAATGAGAAGCTTCTGGTTGGTTATTCCCCTGTGAAGAGACTGAAAATCTCTTCCAGGAAAAAAGAGAGGGTTTACAAAGGCTTCATAAGATTTGCAGCTATACCTGCTAAGCAGAGATTTTTTGCCCATGTAGGCAGTGGAGTGTTCCTTTAATTGAGTTTTTTTAAATGGGTACATATAACAGTGAAATGTCAATTGTACATCTGTGATGCAGCAAATGTGGACTTAATGCTGAATCTTCATTATTTGAATGAATGAAATTAGAATTATGTCAAGATTACTATGGCTACCTTATTCAAGCATGTTATGAAAAACAGATGCATTACTTCAAACATACAGTATACAGTGCATTCCATCTATAAAATACTGAATATTATTTCAGCCATGCCAGAAGGAAACATAAATTTATAGCCATTTGGAAGGGATTTCAAGATGTGGAAACTTTTATTACAGAAGGTCTCTTTGAACTGTTGAAATGTCTATAAATTGCTAATTGTACTTGGAAATGTATGTAAAATGGAAAATAAATAGAGAATTGTTCAGCGGTATAATTTATAAAAGGTAATATGATATATAGTGTTTATTAAAGCCTAGACAACATTTTAAACCAAAGTTGGGCAAACTGACGCTATCCAAGGGTTAAAAGAACACTGTAGGCATTTTAACAACGTCACATTATTGAAGTTGTTATAGTGTCTTCAGTGCTGGCCACATTGTCCTACTCCCCTTAAACTCATTATTAAGATAATTAGAAGGCTTGGAAGTGCAAGTTCAAGCCTCTCCTCCAAGCTCTCTGGGAATGAGAGCTGGGAATCTTACTTTCTGACTCTCATACCATAACATACTGTAATGTCGCACGCACATGTCCAGTGCCATCACAGTTGGCCATAGAAGATCATTGAGTGCAAGTATTCTCTATGGAAGAATCGTAGGCATATCACAGCAATGGCTGCACATGTGCCTACGTTCGCTAATGCTCCTCTATGTTGAACTCGAGGCACGCCTTCAGGGTGACATAACATGAGCATGAGGTTGTGGCAGTGCCGAGGGAGACTTGGCACTGGAGAGAGGTAAGTAATTTGTTATTTTTTTTTATTTATTCCTGTTTTTATATATATATATATATATATATATATATATATATATATATATATATATAAACAGTTGGGGGTGACTTAATTGACAAGGGGCAAAAGGGATGTAGCTTAGGAATACAGATATGTATGCCTGGCACTACAGTGTTCCTCTAATTTGCTGCATCTCATATTAGTATAGTGGCATTTACTGACATTTAACTAAGTCTAAAACATACTGTTAACTCTATGAGTTCACAACCAGTGCATCACACACACCCCTATACGAAACTGTTCCTACATTATGATGCCAAGTGTTTCTCATCTTTTGATGTCTGGTTGTTCCCTGACACAGACAAGATCTCCGCTCAGTTCATTGTGAATTTCTGAACTGTCTCTGTTCTTGTGATATTTGTACCAGGTAAGTGATACAGTGTGGGTGGTGGTAAGCAGGAAACTGATTTGCTAAATTTACATTAGAGTAGATGGGTTGAAAAAAATTCCCAATAAGATTTGACTTTTTTTTTTTCAATTTAAATATTTTAGACTTTTTGCAAATTTGTTGTCAACTCATCGCAGTTTAGTAAATTTGAGATCACAAAATGATAGAGACCACATTGTATATCCCATGGCAGACCACAATTAAAACCACAATTTTACTGGCAGACCACAATTAAAACAAATAATTAAATTGACTTTTTCTTACTTTAATTTTCCTTTATTTATTTTTTCTAAATATATAATCCTATACCATGAGTTGAGTTATGCATTGAAGGGGCCCAAGGTGTTAGGACCACCTGATGCTATGTAATTCCAAGGGGGCCCTGTCAGCGCTTTAACATCGAGACCGGGCCCCCTCTGATGATGTCAGAGGCTGGGAGGAAGTGACTGCCCCGGTCACTTCCTCCCAGCAACCACTGGGGGCTGCGCGGGAGGAAGGAAGGAGAGGGAGTCAGAGTGGGAACTCTGACTCCCATCAGCCTTAGCCACCACTGGGCCCCAGGGAAAGGTATGTATGTCTGTATGTTAGTGTATGTATGTCTGTGTGTGCGTGTGTGCATGTCTGTTTGTATGTCTTGCTGTCTGTCTGTCTGTATTTCTGTCTGTGTATGTATGTGAGTGTGTGAATGTCTGTATGTGTGTGTGTGTGTGTCGGTCTTTCTGTATGTCTGTGTGTGTCTGCATGTGTGTGTATGCCTGTCTGTGTGTCTGTATGTGAGTGTGTGTCTGTATGTGTGTGTATGTCTGTCTGTGTTTCTGTATGTGAGTGTGTATGTCTGTGTGTCTGTATGTGTGTGTATGTCTGTCTGTATGTCTGTGTATGTGTGTATGCCTGCCTATGTGTCTGTATGTGTGTGTATGTCTGTCTGTTTGTCTGTATGTGTGTGTATGTCTGTCTGGGTGTCTGTATGTAAGTGTGTGTATGTGTGTGTCTGTATGTGTGTGTATGTCTGTCTGTATGTCTGTGTACGTGTGTTTGTTTGTGTGTATGTCTGTCTGTATGTGTATATCTGTCTGTGTGTCTGTATGTGTGTGTATGTCTTTCTGTGTGTATGTCTGTATGTCTGTCTGTGTATGCCTGTCTGTGTGTCTGTATGTGTGTGTGTGTATGTATGTCTGTATCTGTATGTATGTGTGTGTGTGCCTGTATGTGTGTGTGTCTACATTTGTATCTGTTTGCATGTGTGGGGGGAGGGGGTAACGTATGGGAGGGGCATGATAGATGTATGGGAGGAGGGTGGTGGGGTGGTTGACGTACAGGGGGGGGGGACCCAGGGCAATTTTTGCACCGGGGCCCTGTGGTTCCCAGTTATGCCTCTGGCCAGATCCGACAATACCTGTGTCATATAAACACAGTAAGATATGCCTGAATGGCCCAAAACACTGAATTAAACCAATATGAATTCAACAGAGAAAGGCAAAGAATAATAAAAGAAAAAGCAATATGGAAAAACAGAGCCCGATATGCATATAATTTACAGACATTAAAACATTGAGCCTCCCTCCTCTCCGTGCATTGTCGTCAATGCGCTTCCGACATTCCAGGAATGAGCTTGATGCAATCCTGTTTTGGAAGTAGTGTGTGGGGTATACCCAAAGCTGCCAGTAGGCAGGGCCCTCTGCTGGATCAGAGGTTTTGTATGATTTCCCTTCTTTGGTGACCCATAGCTATCTAGGAGTCAACCACCGGTAGGTAAGTCCTGCAGTTTGGAGGATTTTGGTGATAGGCTGCATACTTTTACACCAGAGTAGCATGGATCTTCTTAAGTCCTATTTGGCTTGATTCAGACCTGTATGGTGTCTTCCCTTTGAGTACTGTCATTATGGCCTTTTTGGTGGACATCATTTGGCATCTCAGGATAAGGTTACGTGGTGCTGTAGTCGGGGCATGTGAATATTTATATGGTTATATGGTATACATTGTCAAAGGGAATGTATTTTGCCTGTTTTGCAGGTAGGATTGAGGTTACCTGATATCTAATAAGATGTGGGAGTTGGTCTAGGGATTTTTACATTCTTTCTCCTGCCCCTGTCATCAAGTAAGTTAACCTTCTTAGCCATGTTGTCCTGTTTGCTTTGTAGTCGTTGCACAGTTTCCTTCAGTGTAGTCAGGCTTTGTTTCAGGTCTGATACCTTCTCCTCAATAACCTGAGTGCTGTCATGACATGTGAGTTTTGACAGGTCAGCCTCCCATATTTGTTGATGGTTTTGTTTGAGTCCAGTCAACATGTCTTGTATGCTACTCTTGGTGGAAGGTACCCCACAAGCCAGCTGCTTGTGGTGTCTCCCTATTTATAGTAGCTGAAGCTGGACTGTGTGGTGATTCACCTTCAGCTGGCTACGAGTGTGAGGCCTCCAAAGAGGCCTGGACCTGGGGGGGTTTGCAGCATTAGGCCGATGTAGTGCTGTGACTTAGGGGTTTGTGAAAGCGGTTTCTGTGAATTTCTTTCCATCTCACCTGTACGGGTTGTAGGTTATATGTGCCAGCTGTGCTTCAATCTCAAGTGGCTGGCAGCTCGCGCAGTAGGCCCTGAAGCCTTTGTTGCGGTCTTCAATTCCCTGAGTCAGGAAAAATGGCATCAGTAGGTCCAGTGCGGTATCTGGTAATAGGTTCTGTCCTGTTTAGGTGCGGATGAGGTATGATGTGGCTGATATCAGACTGATTAAATTACAATCGGTCAAGGCCGATAAAATGCCGACTGCTCTGTGCGCTGCCAGGCTCAGCTATCCTCTTTAACCTTTTAAAAACAATTACATAGGTATATATTTATAGCTAATGGATTTTCATGAATTAATTAAAACTGGTGAATTCAAACAGACAAATTCAAACAGGAGAATTCATGAAGGCCAATTCACAGAGGCGACTGAAAACTGGTGAATTAAAACTGGTGAATGCAAATTTCGTTCCTGAAAGAGGGCTTAAGAAAGAATAGACTTAACATGTAACACAAAACTTGAAATCATTGTTACTATGGTATATGGCAATAAACATTTTCATTGTAGCACAATGCTGTATAGTAGTATCCTCTTCAAAAACATTTTCCAGCTTCAAGGTTTCAAAAACTGAGGTGCGCACTAGATTCAATGGCACATTAGTTTCAGGTAAATATGGTATACGTTTGTGACTATTATCATTTGAATTTAATTAAGGAGTTTTATTAACTGAAGCTACAGATCGTCTCTCCACACTATACTGTATATGTAGAAACGTATGTTAAATAAATCCCTCTGCAAGACACATGGAAAGATTGAACAAATGTATAGTTACATATAGACCTTCAAAAGAATCTCAAATATGGAACCAATTATCAATAATCAGTAAAATCAAATTGCTCATCTGCACTCATTTAAAACATCTGTTTAAGGTATTAAAATATTTAGCTGTAATTCTGATTTATTTATTTTTTGGCCTTCCATTATTTCTGGGACAAGGGAGTGGTGTCAAGATTACAACCCGTCACTTGCAAGTTGGGGCACATGCTATTTTGACATTACATTTGTAAATGTCTAAATGAGATTAGTTTCGAATAATACGCAGCTGTGTTATATAATAAGCAGACTGTATCTAAAGTTTCATTTTCTTTAGCGATATGCATACCTGCATTAGTAAAATAAATCTACAGCAGATACACAGAAAAAAAATTAAGTTTCATTTGAAAGCTGAAAAGTTCTAGAGCGCATGAGGACTGACACGGAGAAAATCTGAAGTCACGTTATTGAGGGGTCTCTTAATGAGCTCTCATTAAGATAACGAGTCCATGTGAAAACTATTTGCTAAAAAGAAAAAAATATATAAATAACACAGAAATAAAGGCTTTAAAGTTGTAAATTAATCTCCAATGATCATCACTCGGAGTATTGTACTGTAAATCTAAAGACCAAGTTTTATATTCATACACTTTGGAAGTCTGGCAGTTTTGATTGATGGAATGTGAAAAAAATCTATATATTCAATAAGTACATTAATCTGGCTTTGTAGGATGGCTCAGTGACTGTTTCTCTTCCTCTGTTTGTTTTTGCTTTATTTTCTATGAATTCAAAAGCAGTTGAAATAAGCTTTTTTATTTTTTAGAAAAGCTTGCTTTATACACATAAGATTAGAACGAGAAACTCTGGAATAATTCAGACATGACTATTGTTACATGATCCCCATTCCCCAGACCTGAGGATGAGAATGAGGTTTCTTCATTAAATGCCCCCCATTTAATCATCAGTCATGTGAACCCTAATTCCCTTGTTTTATTTAGTTTTGGAGGTTTTTGGGAGGAGGGTATAGAACCATAGGTTGTATGCTCATTTGAACAGAGCCTTCCCCATCCCTTTCTCTAATTGTAAAATAATATGCAACATGTTGGTGCTATATAAATACTGCTACTAATAGCAGAGCCATTGAATGCGAAGGGCACTAGATACTAACGAATCCTATCAACTCCAACCCATTTCATTTCATACAGAGATCAGTTGAGTGGTGCCAATCATTGTTTTGATACATTTTTTTTTGTCTTTGATGTTGTTACTGTTATAATGTCACTTTAAGCATCACCACCATATCTTCTTACTAAATTGTTTATGATGCAGAAACCCTGTCCCTGAAGCCTTTTTTTTTTTTCAAAATGATTTGTTCCAGAGGTAAGTATATATTTTTCTTTGTGCAGGACCACCTCCCTGAGCTGTCAATCAGCAGGCTGTAAAAATGTCTTCTGGTAGGCAATATTAGTTTAGTACAACCTTTGTCCTGGTGTCACCACACACAGCAAGCTAACTCTAGACAGCTTGGACATGGCTGGTTCAGTTACATACCCAGGCCTAGATTATTTTAGCAGAGTAAAGGTATACTCCTAAATCCTTAGTCCACTAAGACATTCCAGCCCACAGCATGAAAGTTCCTTCTGGCCAGCTCTAAGTCCTTGATAAATGATGATCAGTTTTTTACCTCTGCCTTTCCTAGTTGCAGAGATTAGAGTTAAAAACACACAAGTCACTCTATTGAGAGTTTATGTCCAATAAAACTAAATGCAGGATGTTGCCTGCCATGCTGTCAAGCTCTTTGGAATTCTGGTTGAGGATCGACAGAATAAAATGTACATCTGATATAGTGGGATAGCTACTATATCAAACTTGCATTCAAGCACTAACACTGCACACAAATACGTCCCTACATTTAAACACCAACACTGCAAAAATATATGAACCTCAAATAAATGTCACTTTGAGATTATTTGTTTCAATGTGTTACAATAAAATATCAAATAGATCAAATGTTGTCTAAATGATTTTACAGAATCCAAAAAGAAAAATGTTCAGCATACATCAACTTCATTTGTGCTGGACATTTTTCTTTTCTTTTTGGATTCTATCCTGACTGGTAGTGGAGTCAGAGTTTGTTTTTGCAAGGAGTGAGTATACAAGGTCCAGCCATTGTTAATATAACAAGAATGGTTTGCGCGACATCGATGTAACCTGTCACATTCGCCAACGGTACTCACCTGCCCCAGGGCGCCCGAAACACAATGGAGGTCAGTCTGCAGTGGTCATAGTGCCTGTGGCTGCTGCACCCCATTTAGCATCCCCTGAACCTTGATTCATAGCCAGAGAACTCATAGTGATTGTTCTGGCATTCCAATATGGCAGCCGCTGCATTAGGAGACTGGTGTGCAGGTCAGAGGTTGGAGGAGGTGTGGCTGATGGGCAGAGCCTAGACAATCATGCATCCAAAATGGGGCAGTCAGTCAGATTGACCTCAGTTGAGACCAGGTTATGTGATTGAGCCACTATATAAGCAGAACACACCTTTCAGTCAGTGCTAAGTTGTTTTGTTGCCTGCCTCAGAACTCCTAGCATTTGTTTCGTGTCCTTGCTGGTTTCCTGACTTTGCCTGCTCTCTGAATTTTGCTGATTGCCACCTGCCCTGACCTCTGGACTATGATTTCTGCCTGACCCTTCTTCAAATACCTTTGCCTTGGATTTTTCTGTTATTTTTATTAAACTCCCCATGCAATCACTGACTCAACATAAATCTGTTCCCAACCTCAGGATCTCTGTGCACTGCACCTGAGTTCCAGGACTGAACATGACCCCAGTGGGTTGTAACATAACCTGGCAGCCAAGTAGAGTCAACTGAAATTTGCATGTATGAACAATGACAACGTAGAAACATAAACATAGAAACATAGAATGTGACGGCAGATAAGAACCATTCGGCCCGTCTAGTCTGCCCAATATTTCAAAATACTTTTAATTAGTCCCTGGCCTTATCTTAAGTCTAGGATAGCCTTACACCTATCCCACACATGCTTAAACTCCCTCACTGTGTTTACCTCTACCACTTCAGCTGGAAGGCTATTCCATGCATCCAATACCCTCTCAGTAAAGTAATACTTCCTGATATTATTTTTAAACCTTTGCCCCTCTAATTTAAGACTATGTCCTCTTGTTGTGGTAGTTCTTGTTGTGGTAGTCTCCTCCTTTAATGTGTTGATTCCTTTATGTATTTAAATCTTTCTATCATATCCTCCCTGTCTCGTCTTTCCTCCAAGCTATATATGTTAAGTTCCTTTATTCCTGGTAAGTTTTATCATGCAATCCATGAACCAGTTTAGTATCCCTTCTCTGAACTCTCTCTAAAGTATCAATATCCTTCTGGAGATAAAATCTCCAGTATTACGTACAATACTCCAAGTGAGGTCTCACCAGTGTTCTGTACAATGGCATGAGCACTTCTCTCTTTCTACTGCTAATACGTCTCCCTATGCAACCAAACATTCTGCTAGCATTTCCAGCTGCTCTATTACATTGTCTTCCTACCTTTAAGTCATCTGAAATAATTACTCCTAAATCCCTTTCCTCAGATGTTGAGGTTAGTAGGGTATCAAATATCCTATACTCTGCCCTTGGGTTTTTACATCCAAGGTGCATTATCTTGCAATTATCCACATTAAATGTCAGTTGCCACAGCTCTGACCATTTTTCTAATTTTTCTAAATCATTTGCCATTTGGCTTATTCCTCCTGGAACATCAAACCTGTTGCAAATTTTAGTATCATCAGCAAAAAGACATAGCTTACCATCAAGACCTTCTGCAATATCACTAATAAAAATATTAAAGAGAATGGGTCCAAGTACAGATCCCCGAGGTACCACACTGGTAACTAGACCTTGCTTTGAATATACTCTATTGACTACAACCCTCTGTTGCCTGTAATTTAGTCACTGCCTAACCCATTCAACAATATTGGAATCCAAACTTAAAGATTGCAGTTTATTGATGAGCCTTCTATGTGCAACAGTGTCAAAAGCCTTACTGAAATCTAGGTAAGCAATGTCTACTGCACCACCCTGATCTATTATTTTAGTTACACAATCAAAAAAATCAATTAGATTAGTTTGGCATGATCTCCCTGAAGTAAACCCATGTTGTCTCTGGTCTTGAAATCCATATGATTTTAGATGTTCAATAAACCGATCCTTTAACATGGTTTCCATTACTTTTCCCACTACTGAAGTAATGCTTACTGGCCTATAGTTGCCCGACTCCTCCCTACTATCTTTCTTGCGAATTGGCACAACATTTGCTAACTTCTACTCTTGTTAACAATGATTGGTTAAATAAATCTGTTAATGGTTTTGCTAGTACACCACTAAATTCTTTTAATAACTTTGGGTGTATTCCATCAGGTCCCATTGACTTCTTTGTCTTTACTTTTACTTTACTTTAATTTTGACAGTACTTCGCTGTACTAGTCAGTGGGGATGCTAGATGCCGTTAAGACTTACTCACTTAGGTTTTCAAAGTAAAACTTCTGCCCAGGGGGTCTCCGGCAAGGAAGATGATGACTTACTCAAAATTAGATTTTGGCCCCAAGCAAGTACAATGCACACTTCAGTCTCATTACAGATATACCCTTTGGATTACCACGCCTCACCCAGAGGTGGAGTTAAGGTGTATCTATAGAGACCCTAAGTGACATAGAAACATAGAAACATAGAATGTGACGGCAGATAAGAACCATTCGGCCCATCTAGTCTGCCCAATTTTCTAAATACTTTCATTAGTCTCTGGGCTTATCTTATAGTTAGGATAGCCTTATGCCTATCCCACGCATGCTTAAACTCCTTTACTGTGTTAACCTCTACCCCTTCAGCTGGAAGGCTATTCCATGCATCCACTACCCTCTCAGTAAAGTAATACTTCCTGATATTATTTTTAAACCTTTGTCCCTCTAATTTAAGACTATGTCCTCTTGTTGTGGTAGTTTTTCTTCTTTTAAATACAGTCTCCTCCTTTACTGTGTTGATTCCCTTTATGTATTTAAATGTTTCTATCATATCCCCCCTGTCTCGTCTTTCCTCCAAGCTATACATGTTAAGATCCTTTAACCTTTTCATCTTTTTTATCCTGCAATCCATGAACCAGTTTAGTAGCCCTTCTCTGAACTCTCTCTAAGGTATCAATATCCTTCTGAAGATACAGTCTCCAGTACTGCGTACAATACTCCAAGTGAGGTCTCACCAGTGTTCTGTACAATGGTGTGACTACCACCTTGTGTCCAGATCTACATCGATCCAAATGGAAACATTTGGCTCTATCTTCTCTTATGCACCTGCCAGATAAATAATAATTGTGTATTGCATCTACAAATTTATTATTTTCCCATTCTATCGATATGTCGTACACCGTACGTGTGACCCAATATGGCGGACATCACAATTCCTTCCCCTATGGTCAAGCTATGCCACTCATGTTTGGACTTGTTTAGAAGATGGCACTTGTCTCATTCCAAGCATAACAAAAATAAGGCTTAATTATTATTCTGTGAGTAAATATTAATGTGTTTTCCTTTGGATATGATACTGGAACAAGGCTAGTGGCCATTAACTGATTAAATAAATCCACTCTTCAATTAAAAGGTAGAGGCTATATGGCTGAAGAGACATGCAGGCTACTTATGTGTGACTTTTCACACCTTACAGAGCCTTTAATTTAATTCACAGGCTCCATTCATATGGTAAAACCCTTTTCACATTCCCATTCAATTTCCATTGCCCCTTCTGTCATCTGACCTTGGTGGGGGTTCCCAGCTTCAAAGAGAATTAACGTTTAACTGTGTGGGGACTGGCACTGGTTAGTAATTACAATTGGTCACTCACAGATTTGCAGAATTAAAAAAGCCTTGAGTGGTATCTTTCAGTGTCCAATATGTTGTCCCTCCTCACATGTTCCTTCACAGAGCAGAATGTATGTATCTCAAAAGGAAAAGATATTTACACAAATGTAGTACACTTCCAGAGTTAGATATAAAAAAGTATTTAATGACTTACATAATAGTAAAAAAACAAACGGCTTGTCACCATGCACGTCCTACGCGTTTCGTCCTAGATGTGGACTTCCTCAGGGACTTGGTGCAGTAAAGTGCAAATACAAAATAGCAGCATAAAACATATCCCCCCTCCCAGTCCTTATATACATCTCCATTTAGTCCCAAATGATCGTCAGCTGGTTTTCAATTTTCGCGGCATGGAACCCGGTGACGTCATCACGTGTATCACGAAGTTTCTCCTGATGACGTCATTACGTCCAACGTGTGCGTTCCATCTAGCGTTTCACAGACCCGGAAGTGGGTCGCAGCCATTGTGAGTCTCTTATTCAATCGTATTGGCTCAGAACATTTGTATGCAAATAAAGGGAACCGGGGTAGGGGAGAAGAGAAAACAGTTAAGAGAACTCTGGATGGTACTACTCAAAATGAATAAAAAGCAAGATTATGTATTCCTACTGCAGTTAATATTTGTCATACAAACTGTGATTACAGGGTTTGTAAATACATCTCGCTATACAAAATAAAATATAATAAAAAAATATATTAAAAAAAATATATAAAAAATATAAACGGATGGGGATTCATGTACAAACATGAATTAACTATTCTGCATATGTATATATACAATTCTTGGATTTCCATGCATGTATCATTCTTACTGTTTGAAGGTTTTATATAGTGCAGATATTTCTGCTCTTCAGTGTACATTGGTCATACATTACAATACATTGGTCATACAGTGTTAGTTATCTATACACATTATTGTGATTGGTGAAACCCATTTATATCACACTTCTGTCCCTTTCTACTTAGAGGTGAATGGAGTTCATTTTATCCTTGAATTAAATGAAATCCAATATATGAAAAAATGATGAATATAAACAAAAAATAAAAAGCAGAATAATAAAAAAGGGGAAAAAATAAGTACGTATTCAAACATACTAATAAATATAAAATAAAAATAAAAATAAAAATGAAAATAATAAAAAAAATAAAAATAAAAATAAAAATACAAATAAAAATAAAAATAAAAAATAAAAATTAAAATATGTATCATTTAAGTTTTCAATTTTTTTCCGAATGGGAGAGAAGTGTGATGATGTCCATGCACTACACAAGAAATGGAAAGAAGATAATTTATTTAGTCTTCAAAAAAGCTCCACAGGTCGATGTCTAAGTTTAGACCAAGAGGTTGGAGTGTTTTTAATTTGCTGATCCAAAAAGTCTCTCTTTGAGAGAGTTTTTTGGTCAAATTTCCTCCTCTCCAATATGGATCCACCTGCTCAATACCCAGGAACATAAAACTCCGCCAGTCAAATTTATTACAAGTGTTGCAATGTAGTGGTACTATGCGTTTAATTGATTTCTTTCTAATATTGTTTTGGTGTTCCAATATTCTCTCTTTTAATTTTCTGTATGTTCTCCCCACATACTGTTTCCCGCAGGGGCATTGTAACATATAGACCACATTCCTCGTATTGCAATTAATATTAGATTTTATTTTGAATTTTTCTTTTGTGGTGAAGCTTGTAAAGTCCCTTTTTTGTATAAATTTTTTATTTTTACAGGCTTTACAAAAAGGGACTTTACAAGCTTCACCACAAAAGAAAAATTCAAAATAAAATCTAATATTAATTGCAATACGAGGAATGTGGTCTATATGTTACAATGCCCCTGCGGGAAACAGTATGTGGGGAGAACATGCAGAAAATTAAAAGAGAGAATATTGGAACACCAAAACAATATTAGAAAGAAATCAATTAAACACATAGTACCACTACATTGCAACACTTGTAATAAATTTGACTGGCGGAGTTTTATGTTCCTGGGTATTGAGCAGGTGGATCCATATTGGAGAGGAGGAAATTTGACCAAAAAACTCTCTCAAAGAGAGACTTTTTGGATCAGCAAATTAAAAACACTCCAACCTCTTGGTCTAAACTTAGACATCGACCTGTGGAGCTTTTTTGAAGACTAAATAAATTATCTTCTTTCCATTTCTTGTGTAGTGCATGGACATCATCACACTTCTCTCCCATTCGAAAAAAATTGAAAACTTAAATGATACATATTTTAATTTTTGTTTTTTATTTTTTATTTTTATTTTTATTTTTATTTTTTTTATTTTTTTCATTTTTTTTTTTTATTTTATATTTATTAGTATGTTTGATTACGTACTTATTTTTTCCCCTTTTTTATTATTCTGCTTTTTATTTTTTGTTTATATTCATCATTTTTTCATATATTGGATTTCATTTAATTCAAGGATAAAATGAACTCCATTCACCTCTAAGTAGAAAGGGACAGAAGTGTGATATAAATGGGTTTCACCAATCACAATAATGTGTATAGATAACTAACACTGTATGACCAATGTATTGTAATGTATGACCAATGTACACTGAAGAGCAGAAATATCTGCACTATATAAAACCTTCAAACAGTAAGAATGATACATGCATGGAAATCCAAGAATTGTATATATACATATGCAGAATAGTTAATTCATGTTTGTACATGAATCCCCATCCGTTTATATTTTTTTTATATTTTTTTTATATATTTTTTTATTATATTTTATTTTGTATAGCGAGATGTATTTACAAACCCTGTAATCACAGTTTGTATGACAAATATTAACTGCAGTAGGAATACATAATCTTGCTTTTTATTCATTTTGAGTAGTACCATCCAGAGTTCTCTTAACTGTTTTCTCTTCTCCCCTACCCCGGTTCCCTTTATTTGCATACAAATGTTCTGAGCCAATACGATTGAATAAGAGACTCACAATGGCTGCGACCCACTTCCAGGTCTTTGAAACGCTAGATGGAACGCACACGTTGGACGTAATGACGTCATCAGGAGAAACATCGTGATACACGTGATGACGTCACCGGGTTCCATGCCGCGAAAATTGAAAACCAGCTGACGATCATTTGGGACTAAATGGGGATGTATATAAGGACTGGGAGGGGGGATATGTTTTATGCTGCTATTTTGTTTTTGCACTTTACTGCACCAAGTCCCTGAGGAAGTCCACATCTAGGACGAAACGCGTAGGACGTGCATGGTGACAAGCCGTTTGTTTTTTTACTATTATGTAAGTCATTAAATACTTTTTTATATCTAACTCTGGAAGTGTACTACATTTGTGTATATATCTTTTCCTTTTGAGATACATACATTCTGCTCTGTGAAGGAACATGTGAGGAGGGACAACATATTGGACACTGAAAGATACCGCTCAAGGCTTTTTTAATTCTGCAAATCTGTGAGTGACCAATTGTAATTACTAACCAGTGCCAGTCCCCACACAGTTAAACGCTATGTTTCTTTATTGTATTTACATTTAGCAGACTTTCCCCTAATCTATGTGTATATACCTATTGAAGACAAGAGGAAGTCTTCGGGGATTCATCGGGATACTTCACCTGAAAACATTGAGGGAAGTCCTGGTGTGCTTTGAATCACATATATATAATCTTTTTCACTGGGTTGTGTTCACATACATTGTTGTTTCAAAGAGAATTAAGGCTAAAAAAAAAAAAAACCTTCTTGACCTTATTAACCTCTTTTGACATTTACACTACCATCTCTACCAGGCAGCAGATCATTAATGCACTACACAAATTACATTAAAGGACAACATTCCATAGTGCAATAATGAATTATGCCCCTTGCCATGACACTGACCCTATATGTATTTGTATCGTGCTACAATGTCTCTAAGATGTTGTTTTTATTTATTTTTTTACAATCTTTGTTTTGCACTGCATAGCGAAACATACTCATGTATACAGACATTTAAACATGAAAATTAATAAACAGTTTGGGATCAAGAACAGCATAAATTGTCAGAAATACTGGACTTTTTATAGTTATTATAAGCTAAAATTAAACATGCCCAGGCATATTAGAAAAACAGAACAATCAGTCGGAGGTGAGATTCTAGACATGGTGAATAAACGACTAGTATATGCAGTGTGGAATACATTAGATTATCTTGTATATGTCAAACTTGCATTTGAGGTAACCACTGGAACCAAAGACACTACCAAACAGCTGCTCCACTCAAGATAACATCATAAGAAAATGGGTAGGGAAAATAAAAAGGGCTAGTAGCATAAAAGAGATAATAGCAATAAGGTGCCTGGCATACTATGCTGCCAATATGTACTATAAGCATATTGCCAGTGATGGAACTGGAGCCCGAATCATCCGATCCACATAAGTGAAAGTGAAATGCAAGTAGGAGAGTTCACATTGGTATCTATATAGCAGCACCAGAGCAGTGCTCCTCTCCAGACCCAGAACTGTATGAGTTCAGTCATCCATGAACCACAGACCTGGAAACTAACAGGTGCCGGTGGCAGGCAGAAGATGTGGATGGTAGATGCTTCTGTCGGCTGATGGTCCTCGGCATGTGTGATTGATGCAAGGAGACAAAGTCTCTGGATACTTTCGCTCTAGGTAGGCATAGAGTGAGTAAGATTTTTCTGCATGTAATCACCCTGAGGGGGTCCTCTCCCTCATCATGCGTCCTTGCTTATTGGTCCACAGCTTAGATAGAGATGCCTGTCCATGATCCTGGAGGTTTAGCCAAAAGCCCAGGAAGATCTCCAACAAGCTCAGCAGAGTTTATTCAGAGTCACTGCAATGAGGTTGTCGAGTCAGGCCAAGGCCCCGTATGTCAGATGAGTGGGCAGCCGGCATCTTGAATGGTCGGAATGTCTGATAGTTGTCTTGAATACAACCTAGTACAAAAAGTAAGTGAAACTATACCAGAAAGTCTAGTGGGGATCTGGATATCCCCAGCCAGTCCAGATGGGGGGTAGGAGTGCAACGTTCCTGCATCACAAGGTAGAGAATGCAGAGATTGCTCGCCACCCCACAGCTCCATCTGCAACAGGTCACAACAAAATCTTTTAGGCTCCCGATGGGGTTAAATCATGAGTAAATTCTCAGATTGTTTGTCCAGGAACCCTCAACCTATGTGGCACACATTTGTTTGTGAAGCAGCTTGTTGGCCAAATATTCAGGAACTCATGTGCCACACGTCTGGTCTGCTGGAAGGTCAAGCTCTTCTTCCCTAAATATATTTTTTCAAAAGAGATTATAAGCAGTTTTTCTATCCTTTCTTTCTAACTAATGTGTGAAATCATGTACAGTAATATTTTTTAAAGCAAAATGGAAACAAAACTAAATTTTTGTTTCCATTTTGCTTTAAAAATATTAAGACATAAAAACAAGTGAAGAACTAGTGTAGTTAGTGCAGGAACTGGAAATAATCTCTGAGAATAACCTTTTAACAAACATCAATAGGTAACTGCTGGCTGTATGTGTATACATAATAAGTACACAAATGATTGATTTTGGAAATTTTCAGATATTCCCAAAGGAGGTATATGGTGCTTATTTTTTAGCATGTTTTGCAGTACTCATATCTACTACTTGATTTGTTATGGAGTTGAATATACCAAGTAAAAACTGGCTTGCACACAGACACCACAAAGTGGATTTCAGGTAACTGTGGATGCAAATGTTAATAATTTAATAATTAACTCCTACATGAATATAACAGAGGGAACGGAGGAGGATGTTGTACAATGTAATGAGTAACTTCAGCATTACAGTCCAATGACTTACATATTGTATCACATCGCACAAATCTGAATTTTAAATGTTTAATTAATAAAGGATTACAAAGCAAAGCTGTGGGCCAGACATCGCAAACAAAGGCCTCCTAGATGTTAATGAACTACAACTTCCATGATTATATGGTCATCTAATAGCAGTCAAAGAATTGTGGGAGTTGAAGGCCATCAACATCCGTGTGGCCAGAGTTTGAGATCCCTGCTGAAGGCTGATATAGTTTAGCTGTACTTTACTAAAGCAATACATATTAAGGATGTCACTTAAACCTTCTAGCCGCTTAAGGACCACGGTCTATGCCGTGATGCATGCAGGGCTTTAATGAACAGTGACAACATAGACCGTCATGCAGTAAAGATCAGCAGGAGTTAAACCCCTGCTGTGACCAAGGATCCCCAGGCATATTTCCATACCTGGGGTCTTCTCTGTCAGCTGGGGCCACTAACTAACTCAAAGTGAGCAATGCTCTTTAAACAATCAGGACTAATTAGTAAATCTATTTTGAGTTAGTTTACTTCAACTGAACTTTTTTTCCCCATTTTAAAAAAAATATTTTCCTCCTATTTAATACATCACTAACTATACATATAGGGCATCAAAAGAAAACCCCTTTTCAGCTTTAAAAAATTATATATAATTGTATGGGTACACTGAAACAAAAAGGGGGATATTGTGGTGGAATGAGTGTATGTCAAAACGCCAAAAAGACGTTGGTCATAAACGCTTTGCCTCTTAAAAGAGCCTTGGTCCTTAAGGGTTTCTGGAACAGGGTGAAGCACATGCCCATTACTGTCACCTGACACATCATCAGTTGTGACAGTTTTAGCTTTCAATGGTTGGGATTTATGATTAGATTAGATATGCTATTGGCTCAAGGTTAGGAGAGAGACTACTCTAATCAATGCTAAGAATGTAAACCATATGAACAGTTTGTACTTACACTTCATAGCTATTGCTGACAGACTTATGAATTCAAGGACATAGAAATGCAATCTCCGTCGACAAACATGGGAAGTAGAATAGTCAAATCAATGACTTCTATAACCCTATTTATTCTATTATTCTGACTATGCCAATGTCTGCAAAGGGACGTGCAAAGAACATGTTGAAATTAGAATGGGGGAACTTGATTGGCCTACAAAGAATCATGATGTGAACCCAAATGAGCACTACGAGAATGAATCGGATTTCCAGTTGAGAGCTACGTCTCACTGTTGAAATTATGGACAGACGTCACTAGTGGTGGTTATTAGTGACGTCTGTCCATAATTTGAACAGTGAGACATGGCTCTCAACTTCAGTGATTATATAGAAGCAAATCCATTCAGCAACCTTCCAAAATCTAATGCACAACCTTCCCTGTAAACGGTACAGTTATAGTTTTAAAAGGAGAAGCCAACTTCTTATTGATTCCCAAAGTTCTAGAATGAGAACTTCTACAAGCAGATGCCCGTGTATGCTTGTCTGTGTGGTGCATTTGCCATTGAATAATAAAAAAAAAATGTATACAGAGTAAATGTTAATCAGGTTGTGTATAGTGGCATTGGTTTTCTCAGAAATAAACCTAGTACCTTTTTTTTTTTTTTTTTTTTTAAACAGAGGAATAAAATAGTATTGGTTAATAAGTGCTAGATACTGTTCAGAAATTAACGGGCAAATACTTCTAACTGAACCTGTAAAATATATTACAGTGGTCCCCAAACAAGTCCTCATAGCCCACCAACAGTCCAAGATTTATGTGTTTTACTTTTTTATTCCAATGGAGATACTGAAAAAAAAACCTTGTATGTACGTAGTGGGGATTGGATGAAATAAATATTACCATCACTTATCTGCAAACCTGCCAAGAATGACAGACACCAACGTTGGATAAAACAGGCAACAACATGTATTAAACAAATGAATACTGCATAACACACCCATATTTTATATAAGTTTATAACTATAACAAAACAGTTCAATACAATTAACACAAATAACATATTGTGTCATTATTATTTTATTTATTATTTATAAAATAATTTACCAAGAAGGATACATTGAGATTTCTCTTGTTTTCAATTATGTCCTGGGTAATACAGTATATATAAACAAATTACCTTTAATTAAAAACGTCCTTGCTAACCTAACTGACCAACTGCATAAGATCCCACCTCCAATGGCTCGCACCTCCACCCTCGTCATACCAAAATTCCTTTTTAACCTTCTTATGCTCACCACCAGCTCAGTGGGGCACATCCATAATGCCCCCACAAGCCTGCTTTTAGCTCAGTGGGGGACCTCCATAATGCTCCCCATTAGCCGGCTTTTAGCTCAGTGGGGCACATCCAAATTGGTAACTTTGCAGTTTACCATAAAAGACAGGGAAGCTTGATACCCAACCATTACCCACACTATCACTCTATCTGTAAGCCCTCTACCAACCTGATTGACATGGAAACACCCCCGCCTGCCGTGACGAAAAACAAACCAGGATCTAGAAAAGAGAATAGATGGGAGGAAAGTTGTTGCTGGCCCGGAACCTAAAATGGCACTGAGGTGGGCTAGTTAGTTACCCATTCATGCCAGACAAACACTCCCAAACAAAAAGTTCATCTATGCCCCATACTCATACATGTGCCTTGCCTGCTAAGCTGTCCCCAGCACACCATTGATACCTGGGGTTAGTGGTGTGATCAGGGATTTAACCCTGCTTGCACTGCAATCTTTTAATAGCCAATCAAATGTCTATTTAAAGAAATGTTTACATCACTGGCTTCCAGCTCTGCAAATAGCTCATCTAAATCTGGGGCCACTACAATTGGCCCTCAAAGATTGAAGCCCCAGGTATCCAATGATACCTGGAGCTCCCTGGTGTGAGCAGGGATTTAACCCTGCACACACCAAATATGCAGTATGTTCTATGCCGCCCTAGAGGCATTGAAGCCCATTTTTTGTAGGACGTCCTAGAAAGCGCTAATTTTGTTAAGGAGTTAAACCCTGCACAGCTCTGAAACATACTGTGGCACCTTATAAATACCAACAGTATCACACTTATTCATTTTAATGAGTCTTAATTTTAATGTGGGGAATGTACTTTGCCACTAAGTATATGACATAATTTAGCCTCAACAATTGGCAGAGAAATATGGAAACAAGATCAAACAACAAATAGATGCCCAGATCCGAATATCCTGACATATAAGTTGATGCCAAATTTTACCTTGAGAATTTGAACCTATAATCCAATTCATGTTGTTTAATGCCAACACAAAAGTAATCCGAGGTCTGCTTTTTCTTTTCATTCAACAAATGGCTCTAAGAAAGGAAAGGGGAAAAAAAAAAAATCTTTGCCTGCATTATTTAGTATGCGTTTAAATGCCAGGACATTTAATACACATGTGTGTCAAACACTTCAGGCTAATAGTCACATGAAAAATATATTGTTTACAAGATACCCAAGGCTAGTGAAAACGTTCTGTATGGCTTTCCATTAAAGGAAGGAGACTAAGCATAACCGAGTCTTGTTTACAAATCAGTTGAACATTTTCTAGTGTTTACTAAAGGCTGTTTTCAGGCTGTACCACAAACATTGCTCTGGCTGTCTGCTTGAGATCTTTTGTTCTAAGCAATAAGCTCATTCAGCAGACACTGCTTTTACCGGTCTAATCAATGAGGTTTAACAGCTAAACATCGGGAAATGGAGAAAATTAACAATAGGGGATAAAAGTGAGTCCAGATGGTTTCATGGAAAGAAAACAACTTCCTGGCAGGTTTGTTTGCCCTGTTTCAAATCTACAGGAGTAGCAGAAAAACAAGTTTTAAAGTGTTTATTTTTTTGCTAAGTCGGGAACTAGAAAATCTTCCGCCTACATTAGATTTGTTGCAACATAAGGAAAATTGTATAATCAATTCACTAAACAGTGAGTTGATAGTGAGTTTATAACTGGCTTGCGGAATTTGGGTCCTGTAGCCACGTTGGATAAAAGCACTCAATCCGCCATGTTTTGATTTTCAAACATAGCTTCTATCATCTACATTTTAGAATGTTGGTTGTGATTGCACAATTAACTCACTTTTAGCGAATGAACCCCCAATCATAGTGGAAACAGTCAATGATATGTTTAATAATCACACACTAAATTTGGTCACTATGGGCATATTCTAAGTGTGCAGTTAAAATATACTTTGAATATAAATGAACATAAATTAACTCAAACTGTAAATGTTGAATTTTTCCTGTGATTACATTTATTTTGTTTATACTAGTGTGAATGTTTAATGAGTTGCGCTATATATTTAAAAGACAAATTGAAGTGATGAAGTCCAGATATCCACATACGAGTGACAGAACTTCCAATCTCACCCATCTGGAATATATTGTGGTTTCTGAAGTCAGGATTATTTATTTAAAAAAAAAATATTACACTGCAACAATATTCTTTCTTTTTTTGTTGCACTAAAAAATAATCTACGTGTATGTATATAGGAGTTTTGAGTATTTATACATGCATACTCCAAGTCATTTACATTTTGGTAAATCAGGTATCATTTGAAGTCTTGTTTATCCTTGGAACTTGACTACTCCCTACTCAAAGCTAACTGTGAACTGAATTAAAATTTATGTTAAAAAGCAGCAGAAATATACAATGCTTACACGTGGAGCCTGCATGCAAAGTGTTAAAATACATAATTAAATATTTTTTTAACCAGGTTGCCCACATCAGTAATGACCCCCTTCTAATCCCTAATCATATCCCTGCTCATTGGTCTCCATAACCTTTCACAAAATGTTCAGAAGGAAAGGGGTTAAAGTGAGTGGGTTCTATGCTATGAAGTGGGCTTAAGTAATAAAAGCAATGGAAGTAGAGATCCTAAGAGTTTCTTATAATAACAAAGCCTTTTTTCGATCCCCCATACATTTACCCATCTGTGGAGAGACCCCTATTAATCTGTCCAGGTTTACAGGATTACAATTTCTTTTGAAGTTTTATGTAAACCCTCCTTGTATGGTATTTGAATATAGAAAATAATCCAGGCACTCCAGCGAATTCCAAACAAGGCAGTTTTACTGGACCCAAAAAACAGAAAGCAACGTTTCGACCCCTTAGGGTCTTTGTCAAGCTGAAACGTTGAAACGTCGCTGCTTTCTGTTTTTTTGGTCCAATAAAACTGCCTAGTTTGGAATTCGTTTATTCGATTCGATTATTTTCTATATTCAAATTTCATATTTGGTCCCTTCTGGTACTGGGACTTATGTAGTCAGCACCCAGGATTCCAGGACGAAGGGTTAAGTGCACTTCCACCACCTTCATGGCCTCCTTGTATGGTAGGCACGGAGCAAAAATATAACTATTGATTGAATTGACTGTTTGTGATTCCAAAATTTATCTTATCTTAACTTACAAGTGTGAACTAGTCGGTTCCATCAACTGTTCATATTCAATCCAGAGGTGGGTTTACTATTACAGAAAGATATTAAAGTAACAAAATATGCATAATCTTGTTGTTTCAAGGTTTACTTAAATCACCCTTTTGCTTTCATACCTTTTATGAAACCAACATAGTTTACTAAATAACCCTAAGGAACAGACCAGACTGGAAAAAGATAATGTATTAAGATATGTTCCTTTTAAGGAAAACTCTGTGCACCATAACAACTTTAGTTTATTGTCATCGTGTTTTCAAATCTGTTTGCATTAATGCTGCTGAATGACGCTGAAATTTCATTTCTGCCATATTTGTACAAATCGATTTAAATATGGACATGGATGACAGTTTGTGAGTACTGGATTAATATATCGACAGAAGGTTAAATGGCGCAAAAGGAGGAAAATATATATGTATAGCGAGCATACACAATATAAATAGAAACAAATAGCTGCAACTCACTGGGAGTCCTGGTGAGATCTCCTAAGTGCTAAATAGGTAATAAGTACTGGATTAAACAGAATTGTTTGCCAAATGTCTCAAAAAACATTGACAATAATTGGAGGGACTGAATCTGAAGACTCTTTGCACCACGGATCATTTTCAAGATTATCTTTGGGTGTCACCACCAAAATGTTAGTAATTGTGGTTAAGAAAATTACAATTGTAATCCACATTATCAGTTATATGTCAAATCTCCTCAGCATCATCATTTTATGCTCTTTAGAAACCCTCGTTTTGTGGAATAGTTCAGAAATAAATAGTTCAGAAATCAATATTTGGTGGAATAACTAATCACAATCACAGCTTTCATGTATCTTAGCATGCTCTCCACCAGTCTTTCATGTTGCTGTTGGGTGCCTTTATGCCACTCCTGGGGAAATAAAAATCAAGCAGCTTGGCGTTGTTTGATGACTTGTGATCATCCACCTTCCTCTTCCTCACATTTCAATGGGGTTCAGGTCTGGAGATGACACTGGCCATGGACCTGAAGGGGAACGGGTTATTTTTTCACTTATTAAACACCCTCCACTTTGAAAGATGCATGTTATGCACACAAATCCACATTTGTAGAGTGCTAGCTGTATTTTGTATGATGACACTGGTTATCACAGGGTCTTTTTCTAGTTGTACTTCATGCACACCTTGATTGACCTGGATGTGTGGCATGCAGTATTGTCTTGCTGGAAAACCAATCCTCAGAATTGGGGAACATTGTCAGAGCAGTTGGAAGCAAGTTTTATTCTGAGATAACTTTGTACTTGGATTGATTTATGCATCCTTCACAAAGATGAAACTGCCCAATTCCAGCCTTGCTGTAGTGCTCCCGAGATCATCACCGATCCTCCACCAAATTCTGCAGTAGGAGCAAGATTCTTTGGCTTGTAGGTTTCACATGTCTTCATCTAACCATTAGATGACTAGCTATTAGGGAAAGCTGAAAATTTGACACATTAGAGAAGATAACCTTACTCTAATCTTCTATGGTTTAATCCTTAATTGCAAACCTACGTCTGGTTCATCTTTGATTCTCATTGATGAAGGACTTTTCTCTAGGTTTGCACAACTTCAACCCTGCCCATAGAAGCTTATTTCAAATGTATTTTCTGTACACTTCACTCCAGCTGCCATTTGCCAATCTTTTGTAGGTGACTTAATATTATCTTACAATTTTTGAGTGACATTTGAAGGAGTTGGTGGTCATTCCATTAGATGGAGAGTAATTTTCACCCTCTGCCAGTCTGTAGTTTTGCTGTCCCCAATGTTTGCTGCATGATCTTGTTCATATGAACCACCGTTTTTAAGGATGGAAGCCACTAGACCCTCATTGTGTCCCTCTACAACAGGAGTGGGGAACCTTTGGCTCTCCAGGTGTTTTGGACTACATTTCTCATAATGCTCTTACAGTCAAATTGCTGCCAAAGCATCTAGGTAGATGTAGTCCACAACATCTTGGAAGGAAGGTTCCCCACCCCTGCTCTACAAGTAAAGTCAGAATTGTAACCCTTCTTCTCTTCACTCAAAACCTTTTGTTTTCAACTCTTTTGGCATGGCCAATAGTTGTCATTTTTTTTTTACTGTTGAGGTACTCGCACTAGCACTGTTTTTGCTATCAAGCTCGCCCTATTGCATGAAGATAGTGCTGAGCATTGTAGTGATTTTTATACTTTTTTAATAAGTGCCTCATTAAGTAGAATGAGGTGTGTCTGTGTTGGAGTTCAATAGACACTGGCATAGAATAGCTGTCACACAATTATAGATTCTGATTTAAGAAAAAAATTAAAGTGGTGTCTTAATTTTTCCAAGAGCGATATATATATATATTTTACACTTACATCTATTTAAGCTTTCTACAAAATAACACCACATTTTACATGGAGTGAAAACATAGTGAATGTCCATTTATATTTTGTTTCGGACCATGATGATTTTCATTACTGTAAGGCTTATTTAAACCTCATAAACCTCTGTGAATGAATACACTTGCGATTCTTACATGCAATTTATAGGCTTGTTTATGTTATTTTTTCATATAACTTTTTTTTTTTTAAATATGCAAGTTATTGGACCACCTGAGACTTGGGCTTATGGACAAAGGCAAAACTGTAACCAAAAGCAAAAGACATCCTTGTATACTGTTTATCATGTATATTCACAGTTCTGCTTCTATAAACCATTACCTGCAAGCCTGCATATGCGGATGTCTACATAAATATGGTTTACCACAAGCTGGCCTCTTAGTTTAATTCTCACCAACCTGCAGGGCAATTCGTAAAAAAATAAATAAAAAAAAATAAAAAAAAAAAATAACTCTCATAAAAGACCTGCCTCTAAAAATAAAGCATTATATGAATAATATATGAATTATAATTGTCCGATTAGTTAAATGATTAATATGTCTATACAGGTAATTTTTGTGATATTTCATATTGGGCTGGCATATGATCTCATGGGGTGTTCTATAGAAAAGACTTGTTGAGCAATTATTGCTGTGTTTTTTTTTTTTTGCCAAAACAAGCACTGTGGAACACTGACTATAGAACTGCAAATTTTATGTTACAATAGCAAAATCTTAAAAATTATTCAGTCTACCTATTTTCCAGCTAAGCCTACAATCAGTAGTCCCACGTCAATACTCCACAAGTCAAAGTTTACTAAAAAAAAAAAAAAAAAAAAAACACCCATGGTATTACTATATAGTATTAGCTATTCAGTTTGCTTGAACTGTCAGGTTTTTTTCTTTGTTGTTGCTTTTTTTTTTTACTAATACCATACAGACAGGTGTAAAAAAAAAACAAAAAACTTAAATCCCCATTGTTATTCCATAGATCTCTCAAAACACTAGATTATAATTCATGAAAAGCTTTCTAAGTGTAAGACAATATGTTTGCTCTCTCTCTAAGTGATCGAGGTGGTGGAGATCTTTGTAGATTTGTTGACAGCTTGATGTTAGGAATCAGAATAGATTTCTCACATAAAAAAACAAAAATGCAAAATCTGATCGCTCTTTATCACAAAAAGAAAAGTATCGGCTATAGCGGATACACAGCAAAACTGCTTCTTCATGTATTATGATAATGCATTCTTCAGGTCATGGCTCAGTCCTTAAAGAAAACAGACCTGTCACCAATACTGGGACGTCATTTGAAGCAATCTGTCATGCATGTTTTAAATGTGTTATTTAAGACCGCTCTGTTGCAAAGATCTTTTTAAAACCCATCACTCAATTAAAAATGGGTGAAATTGACTATAAAGTCATTGTTAGTTTTTTAAATCTGTTGTCAGATGTGAATTGCCTTACAATCTATTCTAGTCATTAGCAGTCAACAGGGAATTGCAGGGAAAAGAAAATTACATTGTAAAAAAAAACTGTGTCAACATAGCAGAATTAAAGAGATTAAACGAAAAAGAAATCTCTTAAAAATAATCAAATACAGTTTTAGTTTATTTCTGAAAAATGTTCACAACATGCAAATCAGCTTTAGGCATTAAATGCAGTTATTTACTTATTTGTTTATTTGACTTTTTTAAATTACTTTATAAAACCTTGAATTACTATTTTTTGAATAAACTTTTAAAAAAGATTTTTTAAGAATATTAAAATATCAAAAAATACTTTTCGGGGAGTAGCAGAACATGGTTGATACATGTCATTGAAGCTCTGCACATTGAAGCCCATAGGCCTCTTATTTTGACCCCTTTTTCTGAGCTCCTAACAGGCAAAAGTGTCATTCAGTCACCCCTCACCTGAACAATCCTTTTAGACTCGACTCCCTAGTTCTCACTCTAGCTCTCCCCCGATAGTCAGTTTTGCAATAAGGCTGCTCTATCCTTGCTCGGTCAGATTGGGCAAGGATAGTACACCTGAATAGTCTATCTATACTGCTAGGTCCAATGCTTCTTTAAGGCACTTTTACCTAGCAGTGCCCCTTTTCTATCTAATCCTACTTCTTCTGTTGGTCTCCACAACCTTCACAAACTAAAATGGAGAAATATGTTCACTCAAATTCACAAAAGGCTGCCTAAAAACATGCTAAACTATTTCATAATTCCTTCCATGTGAGAACCTCAGATCCAGAATCCCAATTCACAATTCGAACTCCACCAAGACTCTATAGTCCTCATTTTCCAAAATTACTCCACAATAGTCACCAACAAACATAAGGAATTCATTCCCATCTGCAAAAAAATGGTGGAAGAAAACATAAAATTTACGCTACTCTTTCCGGCACATGTCCGGCTAACTCATAAGGACCACTTCAGGAACTAGTTCTCACTGGACTTATTGGCACTGCTATGACTGACTCTTATAATAGCAACCGTGTAACATGTTAGTGAATGTAATCTATATAATTTGCAGTACACTGGAAGTAACCAATAAAAAGCAAAACAAAAGGGAGAATCAGTAAAAAAAAAAAAAAAAAAAGAATGTATAAATTAAATATTTATCAAATATATAATATATAAATAAAGATTTTTTTATTTTATTTATTTTACTTCTTTTTTTTTCTCCATTGATCACTTCTCACTTGATCTGTGAATAAAATTAACATTGTATCACCTTCAGCCATCTCTATTTTTGGCTCCAAGGATGGAACTGATGGAAAGGAAACATGAATCAAACTAAACTGTTTGTCTGTTGTCCCTTTTGTTTTGTGATTCATCCATATAGCATCTTAGAGTTATGGAATTTAGAATAAACACTGATTGCACAACATTCTGGCAAATTACAATATGTTTGGAACAGAATGGAACAGTGTATTGATAAGCCAAGCATTTTTGCATTATATATATGCCTACTACTTTTGTCTCCAAAGCTCTTTAAAAGCTGTTGGATGCTGATCTTTTTGATATGTAATATAATGTAATATTCTCATTTAGGTTTAGTATATTTATGATAACTTAGATTAAGTAAGTGATCAATCTATTACTTTCTAATGTCCACATTTTGATTACAGCAAAAAAAAATGTTTATGTCTCTTTGGCAGCAAGTAAACAAAATTACGCTTAGCACACTGAGTTGAAAAGATAAACACGATATTATGATATAGCTGTAATGGAATCTATCCCTTACTGATCTAATTACCACTCTGCTAACAAACATACAAAAGCTGTTGATTCACATAACTTGTGTTGGTTGTTTTATGCACCATTGACCAGTTTCTTCCACAATGGTTAAGTAATAAATCATGTGATTAACCTGCGTGTCCCTGAACTCTCTTCACATTCAGTCACAGGTATCTCATGATCTTAGTCTTAACTAAAGGGTTCTATCCTGTGCTATTTCTGCATGATTGTGGATGCTGATAGATACTTTAAAAACTATTAAGCAGAACGTTATGTTCATGCGCTAACTAAAGAGCACAATAGCTTACGTAGAACCGTTACATTACTGTCTGATTTACTTCATAGAATACATTCTGAAATACGATAAAGCCTTAGTTCATAAAGAATTTGCAAAGAGTTAGGGACTACATAAAGGAAGAACCCATCGATAAATTTCGCCCATGCAATAGGGAAATGATGCTTCTTCTGCCAATACATGGAGAGTAGGATGGAAGTGTAAAATATTTAATTATCGGAGGTCCCTAAGGAGGGACCTGCTCAGTGTTCCTTTCCTCCCTGTTATTCAGTGTTCCGTAAGTGATGGGTTAATGTGTAAACATTCCAATGCTGGTTAGGGCCCAGTTTAGTGGCATGATGGATTTAAACAACACTCCAAACACCACAACCATGGCAGCCTGTTCTAGTGGTTATGGTACTAGGTGTGCTCTTGCTCCCTCCCGATGTGAGTTGTCAAGACATTTAAAAATGGCTTGACAACATACCTAAGGTTTGCCAGGCACTGGTTGTCAACTCCAATTTATCCTGGAAACTCCTAGCAGTAGCCATGCAGGACCAACTCATTGCCATCAGTTAAGTGTTCTTAGCCAAGGAGTTAAGCCCTGCACATCCAGACAAGCACAGAAGAGGGAGCTTCTGGGGTGACCAGTGTTCGGTAAGTTGCCAAACCATGTTTAAACAGTTTGACTATTTATACTACTGGCACCATAACCAGTGTAATAATTATGGTGCTTGCACTGTTCCGTTAAGCAGACATTTTTTGTGTTGAGAGAGTCCAGTACACTGGCATAATACTAGAACCTGCAAATCTCTTTATGTGAGATATGGGTTGGAAATAAACATGGCCCTTTGTGCAGAGCTTATCCTATATGTAGAGATTGATGGAACATTAATTCATGCCTGCATGGAGAATAAAGAATACTGTGTGTACGCAATATTTCTATTTAATACTGGCTAAACAAAGATGAACATTAACAATGTCGCATGAAACTTTTGAAAAGTAAACTCTAAATGGTATTTTTGCAGGGAGCTAATCACAATTAATTTCCAAATTATAAAACACGTCAATGTGCCAAGTAAAACAAATGGAATTAATTTTAATTTATTAGCACTGGATGGGCAAACCAAACCCCCTCGAGAATAAAGTTACACAGAATTCTGTACAATTCATTACCACGCTTTAATCATATTTCATATTTTAATATATTTTTTTAATGAGTATAGTTTGGAAAACAACCAGTTGAAAGGGAATCTGAACCTGCATGAAAATACAAAACAGAGGATCCATTCTAGAAATGATTATGTTAATGCTTTAAGGGTTGAGAGATTTCTAGTAAACTGGCAAAGTCAGACAGGCATTTTAATACATTATTTATTAACAATAATCCAAGTTTTTATGATGCCAGTCAAAACTTCCTTGGCAGTGGAGGTCAGTTTCGTTTACGTTTGACAGAGATGTTACTGTTTGATAAAAAGTTTCATGCAATTATAAACCTAAACTGCTCAAGGATGAGGTTTCTCCTGGATGAAAGTAGCAGTTGTATAGAAACTGACTGAACATCATTTTGGGTTAATGTTTGCAGTTGTCAAAATATATCCAATAAATACAAAATTAATGTTAGAAACCACAGTGAAGCACATCCAAATTCATATTTAATTCACATATCTATCTCTGGTGCTCTCAAATGCAGAGATGTCTTTATTGTCGAGAGAACCTTGGCAAGCCACCAAAATCCAGGTCTCCAAGTCACCTATCTCCCTGAATTCCATCACTGTTACCATTCTGTGATGTTACTGTCACTTATTTTCCTCTTCCATTATTCAAGGCAACCTATGCCTTGTCTCTCCTATGCCATTCTAATTTACCCTTATCATTCCATCATGCCAGCCCTCATATGGCTCTTTAATGCCTTTTTCCTTCTACTCTTTATGACAGCCCCGATGCTTACTTTTCTTCATGTCAGTACCAACCTATACTAAATTTTGTTCTTCCTACCTTCCACATTTACAAGTCCCACCCATTCTCTTTTATTGTCCCCTACTAATCTATTCTCACTATACAGCAATGTTCAACCTCCAGTTTCTAAAACCTCCTAATGGTCTATACTCCTCTTGTGTTTGTTTGTCTAATGCACTATACATTAGTCTTATTACCTATTACCAATTGTACCCATGTACAGAACTGTGAAATGTGTTGGCACTTTATACGAAAAGTATAATATAATAATGTACTTTAATAATGTAACTGTACACTATATAAAAACACTTTTATGTACTTATAATAATGTTCACCTTTTCCTTTTACCAGCCCACATCACTCTGGTCATATTGCTGCCTAGGACCAAATGCTGCTGTACACATATTCTCACACATAAGTAATTCATTTTACACCAGCCCCCTGTGCATCTCCATTCTGGTCCCCTTTTCATGTATCACTAATATTTCCACTGGGAGAGGTATTAGCAGTAGAAAGAGGGAAGTGCTCATGCCATTGTACAGAACACTGGTGAGACCTCACTTGGAGTATTTTACACGGTACTGGAGACCGTATCTCCAGAAGGATATTGATACTTTAGAGAGGGTTCAGAGAAGTGCTACTAAACTGGTTCATGGATTGCAGGATAAAACTTACAAGGAAAGGTTAAAGGATCCTAACATGTATAGCTTGGAGGAAAGACGAGACGGGGGGATATGATAGAAACATTTAAATACATAAAGGGAATCAACACAGTAAAGGAGGAGACTATATTTAAAAGAAGAAAAACTACCCCAGCAAAAGTACATAGTCTTAAATTAGAGGGGCAAAGGTTTAAAAATAATATCAGGAAGTATTACTTTACTGAGAGGGTAGTGGATGCATGGAATAGTCTTCCAGCTGAAGTGGTAGAGGTTAACACAGTGAGGGAGATTCAGCATTAGTGGATAGGCATAAGGCTATCCTATCTATAAGATAAGGCCAGGGACTAATGAAAGTATTTAGGATATTGGGCAGACTAGATGGGCCGAATGGTTCTTAACTGACGTCACATTCTATGTTTCTATGTTTCACTGCATTGTTGTGATTACCCCATTTAACAGACTTTCTATATATTTACAAATGAGCTAGGGGTATGAAAAAAATATATAATTAAGCATTATTATCTGAATATTAACATCAATTTAATTAAGGAGATAATGTGATTCTTCCTGAATACCAGACCCAATGTGGCCATTGGGCAGCCCTGGCAATCTCTGCTTCGCAATACTAGTCACAGACCAAGGACTTCCTGGGAACATCTGTGCACGACAGTAAATAACACAAATCAATCAGTTAATATATCCCGTGTTTCCTGCGTTTCCTTTCACTGCAAGACTTGGAAACATGCAGAAACAAATCACTGTGGTGCTATTTAGAACCTAGAGGTCATTTCATCGTTAATGTAGCTCTTATCTGCCAGTAAAACTTGGTTACTCTAATTTATGTAATATTTTGATGAGGTTGATTATGATATTTTTGTAGGGTGAATAAGTCGATACCACAAAACCTAGATGATGCCGGAGTATCTACCAAATTCTTCACACACAGAGCCCTATGTCCATGTTATTATTATTAGTATTTATATAGCACAAAGATATTCTGCACGTTACATTTATAGAAAGGGGGTATATTTGAAGGTGAGGAAGGCCCTGCTCAAACAAGCTTACAATCGATAAGGATTTTAAAGTGGGCCGATACATGTCGTTAGAGCTGGAAAACTCAGGTTTAAATCCTGATCAGGCCAGTAATGGTGCCACTGTTCTAACCAGCCAATATCATAAACCAACATGCTTGCAGAATACCCACATATCTCCACTGAACTATATTTAGTACACAGTGAGCTAAGTTAGATTTTTATAACGCAAATTCAGAGTATTCCATTTTTCTAAACAGTATTCTCTATATATATATTTACTAGGTTTCCAATTTGAGAATGTCCACACCATTACCTTTTTAATTCAAAGCTCTTTAATCATCTTGACATCTCAAAATTGTATATCATATTCCTTGGCTTTTCAACAAGAATTATGCACATCAACGGTGGTAGTGGTTCGTGGAAACGTTTTTAAATATTTATTCTTCTATATATAGACAAGTAAAACATTTAATTCCTCCATGCGTTGTGAGTCACGTGATCTCTGCATCAATTGTTTCAATGTATTTTCTACTTAAAAACTCACCAAGAGTGCAATGGCCAGTGTGCACAACAAAACAACTTCTGATATTCCAGACAGAAATAGAATTGCAAGGGCTCAGTTACCGGCAAGTGCATGAGAACATTTTAATATTTTTATTAGGCACAGGTTGACCTTTATTTGGATTACTACTGTCTAGTGAAAACAAACCTATATATTTACAGTCGTGAAACATGACATTTGATGCTTGTAAGAGATCCCAACAGAATTACAGAAATCTATGACTGCATCCTTATCCATAGAAACCCTTATACACACTAATACACACTCATCATATACAAAAAAAGGCTGTATATGTCTCCGGTAGCTACTGACAGGAGATATAGTTTTGATCTTTGCCGTGTGATGACACTTTACATCACAATTATTGCCTGCCTCAGGATATAGAGTTGCTATAAAAACATACTTTATTGTTTACACCAAATTCTGTAATGTCTTGTAGGACTGTCATTTTGCAACTGATTTTACTGCCTGTACAATACTATCAGAAACAAATATCTATTTGACTGCATGTCCAAGAATATATTTGTATTTAATATCAAGTTTTTAAATATTTGTTTTTTTTAACAAAAAAAAAATGTTTTTTTATTTTGCTGCTGAAAGATAGTCTCTATTCAGTAGTTCAGGTCATGGAACATGCTGGGGTTGTCTTCCAACTACAGCCACCGTAACCTAGTACTTACAAATCCCCAGTATGTCAAACTGGTCATGGGCAGAGGAACAACTATGGATATCAAGAGATCTTCTCAACTGGTTCTACAAATCAAACAAACATATAATGTTTTTTGTTTCTATTAAAGGTGGTGATAAAGACTTCCTGTGGTGATGCTTCCCGTAAGCGAATGTTGAATGATAATTCAATTTGCTTTAGAGCTGAATAAGTAGAGGAAAAGAAGTTTGGAGAAGGGTTAGGTGGTATAGATATACAATGGGAAATAAGAGTTGGAAATGTAAACCCTGGGAAAGCAGGATGTGAGATGTACTCAGTTATTGATATTCTATTGGGTAAAAATATGAGAAACCGAATATTGAGATAAAAAAGTTATCTATGTCATTCAATTTCTATGTAAAATGGCATGATGTGAATAGATCGCAGCAGAATGATAAAAACAATAACCCAGAGATCTGATACAAAGTCCTTAACTAAAGAAGGAATTATTCCGAATTAGGAGAACGAAAGGAATAGTAATGAAGGATGACAGATAAATAATTTAAACTCCCAATTTTATTAGAATCTGTAGCAAAATAAACAAAGTCTATTTAAATCTTACAATTCGTCTGTAGTATCCCTACAAGTAGGGTAACAGTCCAATTAAATAAAACATGTCTGTCTATTAAACAATTTAAAAAAAGGTGCCCATATCTACTTTTATCACCGGCAAAAAGGAGGATATAAACAATGTAGCATAGTGATGGGAATAATCCCTGACATGTCATTTGTATCCTGTTGACTTCTAATCATATATTTGGAAAGGAACAACATCTCTAGATAAAAGATATCGAACAGTATCAGACGTAACCTAACTATCTGTGAAACAAAATAAAGGCGTTAGAAGCAAGACCTAATCTGTTTAGAACAGTCTAAAGCAGTCAATCTAATCTGTTTAGAACAGTCTAAAGGTAGACAACCTTAGGCACCAGATGTTATGGACTACATCTCCCCTGATGCTTAGTCAGCATTATGACTGTAAGAGCCTTATAACAGATGTAGTCCACAACAGAAGTGCTAAAGGTTGCCTAAAGGATAGAGTCTTAAGTATCTAAACTATAATTTACTGACAACAAGTATCATGCTACACTGCAAAGTCCCGATGAGTATTTCACCATTAACAATTACATGAATCATGGCGGTAACAGAGTATACCTCTGTGGACACAAACAGTAAATACTGTCCTACATGTAACAAGATAAGGTCAGAAAAAGAAGATCACTCTTGTTACAAATCAAAATCTAAACAAATTATCAAAGTGAGGAGATTAATTGTAGGAGTTCTATCTTTCGGTTACTTAACCGGGGGCTATGGCAGTTAATTCCACTAAATGGGGGATATGGTTGTCCATTAAATGGAAGTGTATTACCTTGTGGACATTGTATGAGGAGAATATGGCTTTGGGGCATTGATTTATGAATATGGCTGTTGGAAGAATTACTGGTGGGTGATGAAGCTGTGGGGCTGTTAACTTGGAGGCAATTTGGTCCTAATAGGGGGGAATTAATTGGCCATAGGTTGGCTATATTTGTGGACAGATTAATTGGGAGGTTAATGTTGGAGTGCTCAATTTGGAGAAAGGGCTTTAGGAATATATCTGTTTATATTGTAATAGGCATGGGTAGTAGTTTGTGTGGATTAAGGAGTGAGGATTTTGGATGGGACATGGGCAGCAGCACTTCCTTGGACCCAGGCAGCGCAATGTCTACGGTCAATTTTGTTACCCCTGCCCATAATATGCAATATTTGAAATACTGCCACCTGGTCAAATCTGGCATAGAAAACTCTTATTAATCCTAACAGTAGAGGGAAGAAGGATATTCTACAAGAATCTGTAAAACTCAACAAGAATCTGTGAACATTTTATGTTCCATATGAACTAGTTACCATTCCTGGAGAGCAAAGAAAAATTGTCAAGATATATTTTTAATTATTGGCACCATGTATATTAAAACTCTAGACCCAGAATTCAAAACTAGGATAAAAAAAGGTGTTAGAATGAACTCCCTGGTACGTGGCCAGGGCTCTCTATGGACACACACACTCTGATGAAAGACAACTTGATAAAAATTAATATCCAGCTGCTGGGATGCAGACCAGATGAAAACCGCAAAATATAATTAAGAAATGTCTATTCTCTTTATCTAGAACTCCCTCTAGACCTTATATATGTGTGTGTGTTTATGTAAATCCCCCTTTAATGTATTGTTGTTAAATTAAAGTTTATTTAGTAAAAACAGAAGTAACTTTAAAAAGTTCCATTTAGTATATTAAAGGGACAATCCAGATCCCTAAACATGTTAGCTTTCTGAAATGCTTTATGTGTTGAGTGTGTCCTATTTTTCAAATTTAAAAAAAAAAGTGCAGATTTCAAAGAAGTTGGCACTTTTATAAATTAGCCTTGTTATATTCCCTGGCTGTCAATCAAACAACTGGTCATGTTACTTCCTGGTTTGGTTTACTCAGTGGAGCTAAACTCAAGCATTTGCCCAGAGAACTTGCCTTACAAAGACTTATTATTGAGCTGCATTGAAAAGTCTCTGATTAGACAGCCGCAGAAAGTCTGGACTGGGTTACAAGGCGAGGGTTTGTAAATACTTTAGATAAGTGATCTGGCACTGCAGGTACCCTCTCCCTCCCACCACCCATCCCATGTTGCTGAAGGGGTGAAAACCCCTTCAGTGACTTACCTGAGACCCCCGCCGATGTCTTTCGGTGGTGGTTTCGGGTCAACCCACGGTCCTCCCCCGCCGATGTCATCCGTCGGGGGAGACCGATTGAGCATGCGCGGCCACCGGCGGGGGAGACCTAATGCACATGCACAGCAATGCCGCGTGCACACATTAGGCCTCTCCGTAGGAAAGCATTGAAAATGCTTTCAATGCTTTCCTATGGGGAATTGGGCAACGCTGGAGGTCCTCACACAAACCTGTGCTAGAAACCAGGAAGTGCCCTCTAGTGGCTGTCTAGTAGACAGCCACTAGAGGAGGAGTTAACCCTGCAATGTAATTATTGCAGTTTATGAAAACTGTAATAATTACACGTGCAGGGTTAAGGGTAGTGGGAGTTGGCACCCAGACCACTCCAATGGGCAGAAGTGGTCTAGGTGCCTTGAGTGTCCCTTTAAATGCTTGCATGTTTTCATTTTGGCTACATCTATTAACCCCTTAAGGACTGGACTGTTTTTGCGATGTTGTACATTTGCGACCAGGCCTCTTTTTACACTTTTGTGGTGTTTGTGTTTAGCTGTAAATTTCCGCTCTCTCATTTACTGTTCCTATACAAATTATATATTGGTTTTTTTCAGGACAAAAAATGCTTTCTTTACATACCATTATTTATATAATCTCATGTAATTTAATTTAAAAAAACAAACAAATATGATGAAAAATTTTAAAAATACATGTTTTTTTGACTTTTACTTGAAAAATCTTTTACTCATCTACAAAAGTGAATAAAAAACTGCTAAATAGATTCAAAATTTTGTCCTGAATGTTTACATGCTTTTTTTTGCAAGTTATAGGGTTATAGGTACAAGTAGGATATTGCGGTTTCAAAACATACATTTTTTCAAATTTATCAATAGTGACATTGTAACACTTACGTCTCTGAATAACACCCCACATGTACATATTTTTTTTAAAGTAGACAACCCAGGGTATTCAATATAGGGTATGTCCAGTCTTTTTTAGTAGCAACCTTGTCGCAAACAATGGCCAAAGTTAGCGTTCAGATTTGTTTTCTGTGTGAAAAAAGTAAAAAACTAAATTGAACGCTAATTTTGGCCAGTGTTTGTGACTAAGTGGCTACTAAAAAAGACTGGACATACCCCATTTGCAATACCTTGGTTTGTCTTATTTTGCAAATGGTATGCCATCATGGGAGTAATTCTCATTCCTGGGCTACCATACGCTCTCAAAGGCAACGTAACCAACCTGGCCATTTTCAATGTAAAAATATTTGACCCATATATTTGACCCTGTAACTTTCAAAAACGCTATAAAATCTGTACATGAGGGGGTACTGTTATACTTGGGAGACTTTCCTGAACACAAATATTAGTGTTTCAAAACAGGAAAACATATCACAACAATTATATCATCAGTAAAAGTGCTGTTGTGTGTGAAAAATGCGAAAAAAGTCACTTTCACTGACAATATCATCGCTGTGATAGGTTTTACTGTTTTGAATCACTAATATTTGTGTTCAGCGAAGTCTCCCGAGTAAAATGGTACCCCCCATGTACAGGTTTTAGGGTGTCATAGAAAGTTACAGAGTAAAATACAGTGCTAGCAAATTAAATTCTCTGGAATTTCGGCCTGGGTTGGCAGGCAGGTCCCTCAAATTGCAATTAATAAAATTACTTAATTATGTAAAAATATTACATAAATATGCACGTAGAATTTAAATATATATGCATATTTATATATTTGAAGTCTATGTGTATATTTATATAATTATTAATGCAATTTTTGTATATGGGCATATGTATATTTTGTATTATTTTTATTTATTTATATATACAAAGATAGATATACAATTTCATTCTAAGTGTATTTTGATATAAATATATATTTTAATATCAAAATACAGTTAGAATAAAATTTCATATAGATATGTATTTTTTTATGTATTATTATTTGTAATTTTTTTTATTTCATTTAATTTACTTATTATTTGTATTTTATAATAATATATATACAATATATATAGTTATTATATATATATATTATATATATATATATATACGTGTGTAATTTAATTATAAGTGTATTTTTATATTAATATATGTACATATTAATATAAAAATACACTTAGTATGACATTATATATATGATATATAGACATATATTATATAGTTATAAAATATGTCTATATATCATATATATACACATATATAATTATTTTTTTTTATTAACATGTACCTTTATTTTTTTTTAATGATTTTACACTAGCAGGGAGACTGCCTGTCAGCACAGACAGTCCCCCTGCAGGCAGACACATGGACACCTATTGTGACCATGTTACATAGTTACATAGTTACATAGTTACATAGTGACATAGCTGAAAAGAGACTTGCGTCCATCAAGTTCAGCCTTCCTCACATATGTTTTTTTGCTGTTGATCCAAAAGAAGGCATAAAAAAAAAAAAAAAACCCAGTTTGAAGCACTTCCAATTTTGCAACAAGCTAGGAAAAAAATTCCTTCTTGACCCCAGAATGGCAGTCAGATTTATCCTTGGATCAAGCAGTTATTACCCTACATTGAAAGATTATATCCTTGAATATTCTGTTTTTGCAAGTATGCATCTAGTAGCTGTTTGAACATCTGTATGGACTCTGATAAAACCACTTCTTCAGGCAGAGAATTCCACATCCCGATTGTTCTTACAGTTAAAAAACCTTTCCTTTGCCTTAGACAAAATCTTCTTTCTTCTAGTCTAAACGCATGACCTCGTGTCCTATGTAAAGTCCGGTTTGTGAATAGATTTCCACACAATGGTTTGTATTGGCCTCGAATATATTTGTATAATGTTATCATATCCCCTCTCAGGCAACGTTTTTCTAAACTAAATAGGTTTAAATTTGTTAACCTTTCTTCATAGCTGATACGTTCCATTCCTTTTATTAGTTTTGTAGCCCGCCTCAGCACTTTTTCTAGTGCCATAATATCCTTCTTTAGAACAGGTGCCCAAAATTGCACAGCATATTCAATGTGTGGTCTTACCAGTGATTTATAAAGAGGCAAAATGATATTCTCGTCCCGAGAATGAATGCCCTTTTTCATGCATGACAATACCCTACTGGCCTTGGCCACTGCTGATTGACATTGCACATTGTTGCATAGTTTTTTGTCTATAACAATTCCCAAGTCCTTTTCGTGTGTTGTTATCCCTAATTCGCTTCCATTAAGGGTATACGTTGCTTGTGTATTCTTTACGACGAAGTGCATAACTTTGCATTTTTCAACATTAAATTTCATCTGCCATTTGAGTGCCCAGTCCTCCAGTCTATCTAAATCCATCTGCAGCCCTGTTGAGCGATCACATGGCCCCAGGGGTCCTAATCCGCCACGGGGAGACTGTCTGGGCTGCAGGCAGTCTCCCCACACCGGGAGCACCGCCGATCGCCGCCGGGGGAACGACGGCGATCGGGTAAGTACATTGCACCGTTAGGACGGTTCAGGACCGTCATCGGTCGGCAATGCAAAAATGCCGATGACGGTCCTGAACCGTCCTCGGTCGCTAAAGGGTTAAACAGTAATTTTTTATGGGTTTTTTTGGTACTTGGGAAGTAGATTTAAGGCACAATTTCTATAGAAATCCTTGAATTTTCGGGGCTATCTATTGCATATAATATTCATTGGTCTAATATTAATATGTTTGATAGATATTTGACATGGATTTTTTTTTTCTTTTCAAATGATTTATTTATGGACTGTCAGCTGACACAATATCAGTGTCCTCGTGGTCCACATGCTTGCTATAGGACCTATAGTTTAAATGGGTATACTTGATCCTCAACGTTAACCCTTACGCAATAGATATACTAGCTTACCGTGATGTTACCATTATATTATAGAATAGTGCCTGTTTTATTTTGCCTACAATGTTATATTATCTGTGACTAGTCAATCGCCGTTGTGGCATAACCCCATGTGTACATGGAGTGTCTTCGCGGTCCACATGCTTGCAATAGGACCTATAGTTTAAATGGGTATTCTTAACCTGATCCTTAACGTTAACCTTTACGCCATAGATATTCTAGCTTACCGTGATGTTACCAATATAATATAAAATAGTGCCTGTTTTATCTTGCCTACAATGTTATATTATCTGTGTAATCCATTACTAGTCAATCGCTGTTGTGGCACAAGGTACTTGCATGTTCATATACGCACTGCAAAAATAAAGAATTAAAAAAAACAAAAACAAGTGAACAATAAAACAGTGCCACTGGCCATCATTTTATAGAATCCAATAAACAAAATAAAAAGAGTAAAAAGAGAAAAGAAAAACAGTAGTGGAAAAATAAAAAGAGGAAGACTACAAAAGAATTGTCATGGGAGTTTAGAATGATCCTCGTCCTGTATAATGAACAACTTCACATTCTATTATAAGATTCCCATTTCTGCCATGGTTTGTTAAAAGAAGCCAGAGCAGTCAACCTTTCTATGAGACATGTATCCTTAACCTTAAACTCTACCTCTGCCATTCTAGGACCTCCACCTACAACCATGCTTGGATCAATGATCTACAGGCTGCTAGGGTAATGTTGTTAATAAGCCGTTGTTCACATGATGGAACCCTGTCCCAAGGTTTGGACAACAAGAAAGTGTAAGAGTCCAAGGATACGGTTCTACCAAATACTTTAGAAAGCAATCCCTGAATCCTGATCCAAAATTCCTTTACCACACATGCACCAAGAACCTTTCCCATATGGTGTAGTTGTCTATGTGTGGTGTACCATCTAAAGAGAGTTTAAAATAACTGCTCCTGCATAGTGACACATAAGGATGATTTCAAACATGCTTTTTATGTATTATTAATACATACAAAACATCAGATTGTAATCTCGTTTGGACAGGGCCCTGCTCACCAACTGTTCATATATGTCCTGTATATTCCGTATTTTGTTAGAATAAAATGTTTGTCCTGTTTACATATTGTGCAATGCTGTGGCTTATGTTGGTGCTATGTAAATCATTGTCATTTTGTTTATATTTGTATAATATTGTAACACTGCAATACTTTTTTGACAGTTTTTCAAGAAAAGGTTATTTATGACCACCGTTTCTCTTTAAATTTGTAAAATCAACCACATAGTGAACTAGTTGAACATAATAATCACTTTTAAGGGTTTTTATGGGAACTGCAAATATACGAGTGGACCAAGTTGCAGAGGGGCACAGTGGACTTCCTACAGCTGCCCATCCGGCAAGCACTTACATGGAAGGCTATCATCAAAGAAATACATATTTAATGAAAGATTAAAATAACTAGCTTTTACTTCTATCTAAAACAAATCTGGCTGCGGACTGTACTCCCATGGTTGCACAAACATGTCATATGAATAATTTCAGTATTTCTTTTATTTTCCAAAATTATTAAATATTACTTAAAAATATGCCTGGAACACCACCAACAAGACAGTTATTTTTTTTTACTAAAGAGAAAATTGAAATCCAGATGATTAAAAATAGGTCATGAGACCTGTAGCGGACCACGGGTAACCCAACTGAGTAACTCTGTTAATTTCTTCACTCAGCCACTTTGAACCATGAAAGCATACAGACACCCATTTCCCCAGTAACCAGAAGAAACCTGGGGTCTCTTGTATTGGTCTCCTTCCAAAAGGGTGGGGGGGGGAAATGTGCTGGAAACTATCCTGGGCTGGAGACACAGGGTTCCAGATTTGCTACTGGGATGTGTGTCATGGTGGCCAACTGAGAGTGGGGTCATATGGGGATAGGGCCATGGCAGATTTCTCCACTTCCAAGTCCCCTCTTATGTCTAAGTCACCCTGTGCTTATTAGGGGCACTGGGTGACCAGGAAGTCCCATCTGGCCTGTCCAAATCAGACTTTCACAGAATGATCGGTTATGAGGGCTCCATGCGCCCGACAAGGACAAACTATGTGGAACTTTGTCGAGGAGGCTGCTAGGATGTAGGATGGATTGACTTTTTGTGACTTGTTACCTGACTAACTCAGGCACAGACTGATTGGAGGTCTGGTACCTGGTTAGTCTACCTTGGGGGGGATATATGTGACGGTAATCACCGTCCCTTCGGATAGAAGACAGACATTATGTGTGCTTCCCCAGATTCCTTTTGTGTTTTGGTCACCCTGTGCCTATTATTGGTACAGGGTATGTTGGATGTGTTGCTTGTCTGTGCCTCTCCCCCCTTTTCCGTTCTTATTGTTTCCCCAGGAGGGTGTTGTCCTAGGGACACTGCTAGACCAGTTTAAACTATCTGCTTTGTCCCTCCTCAATCTCCCATCAGCCCTTGCTATTGTCTGATCCCACCCTTCCTTTTACTACAGTGCTATATGCACTCTATTGTATGTGAATGAGGCTGTTGGGGGCTTACAATATGTGTGCTATGTCTAGTAAAGTTAGTTGCTGTTTTAACCTTCACCAAGTGTTGTCTGTTGTTTGGGGAAAGGAATATAATCTGCTGATGGAAAGTGTGTCCAGGGCTATAAACAAAGTAGCCTGGTCCAGGGTGGAAAAGGTCCTCAGTGATCCCAGTCAAGCCTCAGCGTCTGGGTCTAAAGGGCTCCAGGGTCCCTGATAACTACAAGGAAGCAGACTTGGCGTAGGTACTCGGTCGGAGTACTGGAGATCCGTCACAAGACCTAAAAAAATAAAAATCAGCATTTCATTGATTATGAACTAATCTTTTTATTTCTTATATTTAGTATATATATAATTATATGTATATATATATATATATATATATATATATAGAGAGAGAGAGAGAGAGAGAGAGAGAGAATCAAAATTATTCATCCCCCATTGAAAATCAGGTTTATTGTCAAAAATTGTTATTTAGGGCCCCCACCCACCACGCAGGGGTGGGGGCCAGGGTGAGGACATTAGGTCCCCCCCATTTTTTATTTATGGCCCCCACCCACCGCTCAGGAGTGGGGGCGGGGGAGGACAGTAGGCCCCCCTTATTGTTATTTAGGGCCCCCACCCGCCGCACAGGGGTGGGGGCTGGGGGGGAGGTCATTAGGTCCTCCCCTTAATGTTATTTAGGGCCGCCGCTTAGGGTTGGGGGCCGGGGGGAGGACATTAGGTCCCCCCTAAATTTTTATACATGGCCCCCACCCACCGCACAGGGTTGGGGCTGGGGGGAGGACAGTAGGTCCCCCCCCCTTTTTGTTATTTAAGGCCCCCACCCGTTGCACAGTGGTGGGGGCAATAGGTTTTTTTTTGTTTTTTTTTTACATTGAGCAGCCACTGGCAACATTCGTTGACTGGAGCTATTCAAATTGCCTTTGTTTGCTTTGCTCATTGCAAACAGCTGAAAGTCAGTATATTTTAACAATAAACCTGATTTTAATTTCAATGGGTTGAATAATTTTGATTACAACTGTATATATATATAAAAAAAACAGTAATAAAAAAATAAATATATATATATATATATATATATATATTTTATCTTGATGAAAGTCCTCAAGGCTGGACTGAAACGTTGTGCAAAAAAGACTGTGAGTGCAGCTCTCTTCTATACCTATTTATATATGTTTAAAGGCCTGAGGCCTGTATTTGTGGGAGGAGTTAGCGTTCCTATAAAACCCTACACCCCCTTCTTACCTTTGCCATGGCGTTCAGTTCACCTGTTTCCTCGGCAACCTGCACTTCCAGTTCAGGCCTCCGTTTAAGTTCCCACCTGTTTCAGCGTCCTTGGAGTGTCATCACTACACCGTTTGTGGGGTTTCACACGAAATTACAGACGAATCACCTCTCACTCAAATGACACGAACGGATCCTCAGGTAACAGGTGAGGATAGCCACGTTCGGGCTATTCCCTCCGTTCGAACATGTCACAGGAATACTCTCCATACTTCGGAAAAATCATGCAAACAGTTTCGGTTCTTTATTACATTCACTGTTCAAGGTCCATTCGTTAACAGCTTCCTTCTCGCATTCCTTGCTAATTTGTGCCTTTTCGTGCTTATATGCTTAGTCCGGTTACATTCGTGCATATCAGTTTGTATGGAAGGGACATTGTTCACCACGGGAATTCCTTCAGGAATATGGTTACAAATTCTATATATCCTAGCATGCCCTGGTCCCGGTCACAAAGAAAAATTGTCAGCACTATTATTAAGGAACTCTCACAATACAGTACTTAGGTGGCTTTTATTTATTTCATGTTTTAGGTCTCACAGGGAATCTTTTGGTACAAGAAATCACAATATGTGGTTGGCTAGGTACGTTTCATATTTATGTTCATATCTTCCCTTTATCAAGGGTCAGAGAACTGGCTGTTCAGGGTGAGGTGCTGGCCTTAGATATATTTATAATAGCTGGTCCTGTGAGGCCAACTCCCCAATCTAAACACGGAGATTTCGCCCATCGGCCTAAATCATAGTTAGAGCCTCACATTCACCCACCTATCGGTTTTATAGTTAGGGCCTCACTTGTCATGGCCACACGTTTTACTGTCACTGAGAGGCCAACACTTTCGGTGCAAAAAGTAGCCCAAAAATCTTTGACACGTTTGCCGAGACTCTTTGTTGGCTTCTCCATAACATTGCTAGGTGTCTCACGGTTATACAATATCTGGACAATTTTCTAATTGTGGAAGATAGTAGTAGCACGCCTCTAAGCTTAAAAAGCACAGCAGCACTATTTTCAACTCTAGGTGTTTCACTTTCCAAAGTCAAAACAGCTGAACCCACCACCAGACTTATTTTTCTAGGTATCACGCTGGACTCCAATTCCATGCAGTCAAGTCTCCCCAAGGATAAACTTCTGCGCATTCACAAAGAATTGGACAAGTTCCTAAAACTAAGGACTTGCACACGAAAGACCTACAATCTTTATTGGGGTCATTAAACTTCGCCATGCATATTATTCCACAGGGGAGATCTTTTATATCCAGACTGCTGCGCCTATTACCAGGTTTGCCTGATGGCAGTATTATTTGTTTAGATCCTCTGGCTAGAGCAGATCTGGTCATGTGGCAAGAGTTCCTCGCACACTGGAATGGGATCTCGATGTTCATTCCTCCAGTGTCCGACCAATTCCCAGTCTTATGGACAGATGCAGCCTCTAACACCGGGTTCACAGCAATTTACAAAAATCACTGGTTGAGAGATTACTGGCCGAAAGAGACGCTCAAACTGCCTTCTTTTCGCGAAACGTCCACTTTATTCGAAATCTACCCGATAGTAGCGTCTACATTTACATGGGGAAAATCCTGGTCAGGAATAGCAGTTAAATGTTATACTGACAACATGGCAGCCTGTGAAATAATTAATAAGGATTGACCATTATTACTTCATCGACCATTATGAGGTTAGTTCGCAGGCTAACCTCGTTGGCTGCCACATACCAGTTTTTCCTCTTCTGCAAACATATACTACATTAACTCTGCTACAGGCTACATTCACGATTATTCAATCCAAACCATGGTAGAATTTGCTGCATTTTGCCACTGTCAGTGTGGCTGTCTGGGGAACCGGACCCATGTGCCTGATGAAGATGATGAGAGGAGTCTTCAGCATAGAAGTGGATAAGTAGGGCCTGGTGCAGGGTAACCACACACCCCTGGTGTTGAGCACCAGCGTTTGTGCGGCCACTTACCAAGACCCTGATGCAGCTTAGCGGAAGCCAGAGCAGATGAATTGCTGATATGTATCCAGTACTAGAAACAAGGTAAGACTAGAATAGGCACCAAACAATAAAAAACTAGAAGACCCCAGAACCGGAGAAGGATAGAAAGCAGAACATGTACACAATACATAAGGGAAACATGAAAAGAACAGAGGCAGGGCAAGACTGTACATGGAATGGAAATACAAAATAAAACAAGACAAGAAATGTAAGGCAAAACAAGAGGAGACATAACTAAGTACTATATATGTAAAACATTGGAGATGTAGACATACATAAATGGCCAAGATGTATGCAGCCCACCACTGTGCCAATGTACTCCAAGTACGGTGGATCCTAACTGCCTAGATATGCATGACTAAATAAACAATAAAACATACACAGTACATACCTGCAAAGAAAGGGGCAGAGGACATTAAACAGCTGCATGCAGGAACCAACTGAAACAAAAGGATTAATGGAAAAGGAAAGGGTGTGGCAAGATAAAACAAACATATAAAGGAATTCAGGAGACTGGGAATTCCAGGAACAGAATAATGGAATGAATCCAGAAAACCCAGCATACAAAAAACAAGACACAGAATAGAAAACCAGAAAAACTAAACAAGAATTGTAAAAAGAGTACTGGATACCAGAAGCCATGGTCAGAGATCAGAACGGAACAGAGCAGGTCCTGACAGCCATTGGTGTATTTTGGATTTGTGCTGCCCTAGGCACAACTAAATTCGGGCACCCCTCAAAATCTAAATTTGCCCCCCCCCAATTCGTGTCAAGGCTATTTTTACTGCCAGACACATGCCCTCATTGATACCTGCACTGATATACACTCACTGACAGATACACAGTCATTGGCACACACATAGTCATTGGCACACACTGTTTAACCAACACACACTTTCACTGACAGACACACACTGACACACCCACTCACTGACAGACACACACTCTCAGATACACATAAAATGACACACACACTGACACACACACTGACACACACTCACAGGCCATTCTCACTCACAGACACACACTGACAACTACACTCACTCACTCACAGTAAGGTGGACACCCCAGAACACGAGGCAAACAATGCATTTGTCTGGGAGCATGGGGTGGCATTTTCTGGCGCCCCCCCTGAAACTACCGCCCTAGGCAAATGCCTTGTTTGCCTTGTGGTAAATACATCCCTGCTGACAGCCACCTTCATCTCAAACTTTCATACAACGCAATCAAACTCTATCTATCAGGAGTACAACACCACATCATGACCACTATACCAAACCACACTCCTTTTCTTACATCTTACCCTATAAAGAACATACTGAAAGGCATCAATAAATTAGATCAACACACTAAACATAAACGTCTACCTATAGATAGGGCCTTATCGGACATGCTGGACACACAACCATGTGACCCACATACAAATTTGGTCTTAAAAACCTTGTACTTAGCATTCTATGGGTTCTTGAGGCCTAGGGAGTTTACGATAGCAACGCAATCAGACAGACATTTGTGCCTCACTATTAAAGACTTAAAAAAGTTGAACAATCTATATTTTATCGCTCAGGCATTCCAAAACTAAGCATTTGGGCTGTAGCGGAGCTGCAATATTAAAATCCACGATCTCCGCTGGTATAAAAGGTAATCCACAGTAAAGCGCTGAAAAGTTAGGCAATGTCCCAAATCCCCCAGTAACCGGACGAAACACAGTTCTGGGAGTCAACTGAGGTCTTTATTCACAGTTTCCAGTATTTATGCAAGTCCCCATGCAAGGGGTTTCCATACTGACACAGCAGGGGTAATACAGTAAAGGACTACATGGGGGACTTAACATTTGGAGTCTTTCTCCCATCAGGCACTGCTGCATGAGAGGGATACTTCCACTGGAATATACCGTTAAGTGGATTATCCCTCCGTGCAGCAGAACCGTCATTTTACATTTAAATCTCTAACTCCAACAAAATTCACATTATTTGCACGAACGGACATTCGGTAGATAGCTGGGGTCTGAGTGTGCATTTTGTGTGAATACCGCTCTGATCCCAGCTAAAACAACCGAACACCGATGGGGAACCACAATAGGAGAAGACCGGAGCTCCCGAACGGCCTGGAAGTACAGCGGTGTTCGTGCCGTCGAGTAGCCTTTTTCAGTTCCACGCGCTCAATGATTAAACACCGCTGGGGAGACAAAGGATCCAAGATGGGCGACCGCCGCGTGGTCGGTAGTCGAACGACGGCCACCCAGGAACGCACTTAATTACCGATTGCAACAATGTTGCAATCTGGTAATTGGTGCCACACGACCCTCAGTATGTGGGCTTGGGTTCGGTACTTAATTTGTTTCACGAACAGCCGGTAAAACTGCTGTTCGTGAAACAACCATGTAAATGCTAGCGGCTTTTGGCTGCTAGCATACTAATTCTATAGGGATTACAAGCAAATAGACATTTCAATACACCCCAGCATTCAAATGTCAACACTACACTCATATACATTCCTGCATTCAAACATCAACGCAACCCACACTCCATACAAAAACATGCGTATACGGGCCAGCACTCCATTCAATGAGTAAGGTATTCACCTGGGGTGCCGGCCCATGGAGGGCATTGTGAGCAGGTTGATCTCATTATTGTTAATAAAGCACTGTGTCTGTGTGTTCCTCTCACACAGACAGTGCACTTCCTGTCTGCCAGATGTCCTCTGATGAATCAAGAAGAATGGCAGAAAGGGTGCAGGAGCGCAGCAACATTAAAGTCATCCACACTGCAGCCCAGGAGGTCCCAGCTCTAGGGAAGTGGCCTACCATTACCAAATTGGTAGGCTGTCTAATCAGTTGTGAAGAGGAGATGTATTGTTGATGGGGTGCACGTAACACGGATGGGGCATATAATGTAAATGAGGGATATGTCACGTGGAAAATGGGTTTAATGTTAAAAGAGGTTCTTTATTGTGGAAACAAGGGGCAATAAGGCAGGGTTTGTGTAATGTGGCATGCAGGGAAGGCATGTAATGTGGTGCGGGACTGTAGGGTAGCAGGGAAAGGAACATGTAAGGTGGCAAGGATGGAAGTGTGTAATGTGGCAGGGGGTTTAATCTGTAAGGAAGGGGGGGGCGTATCGTGTGAGAGGGGTGGTGTGCAATGTGAAGTGGAAGGTGAAATGTGGAGCAAAGAGGAATTGATAATAATGTAGAACAAAATATGCTGTGTAATGTGAAGGGTTGAAGCTTACTGGAGAAATAGAGGGAGATGTCCATGGAGACAGGGGGTTAGTTTGTGTGTCTGTCTGTTATTATGATTAAAATTAGGGATAGAGTTTGTGGGTTTTTAGAGTTAGTGGGATCTAGCACTTATTACGAGGGCTAGGATTTGACTTAATGAATGTTTAGGTTTAAAGAAAATTGAGTAGCGAGACTACAAAGGCATGGCCTATTCACAAAAACCGCTTCATTAAGCTAAATTTGTTTTAGTGATTAGAATATCCCTTGAAGAATACAGGTTAGGGTTAGTGGATGTATATGGCTTGGGTTAGTCATTGTCATGGGGCAAAGGGTTAAGGAAATTTATGGTTAATGATGTAAGCATTTGAAATTAGTTTTAGAGTGAGATTTAGGGTTGAATCTAGAAAATGTAACCCGTCACTGGGCAGAAAGCAATTTGGAGAAATCGCCTTTCATTGCAGAAAGCAATTTAGAGAAATGTTTTTTTTTATGTACTGAATCACCAAATTGGAAAAGTAGGAGAAATGAGAAAATAATTTTCAATTTTAAGTCAAAATAGTCAAACCAAGGAAAGTCTCCTGTTTCCAAATGCACTGTTTTTGACTAAAAGGTGATCAAGCCTCAGTTTAGAAAACCTCTAAGTGGAATTACAATTTTGATAGGCGTCAAAATGGGTGACTGCTTAGGGCAACAAAAATCCTTTCAAAGGCCTTGTCCCTAGATACAAACACACAGACACTGCTCACAAGTACAACCATGAATTAATATTCAAATGGTAGATCCCCAGCTTAAAGAGCATCATGGGAGGTTTATGACATTTGAGGACACCCAGGCTCTGTTCGGAGGGAAGGGGGTTGCACCACATTGGGTTACGGACCACACTGCAGAATCCAGTGATAGCACGAGCCACAGGAGATACAGCCTCTATCCATGCATGGCAATACTGTCAGGAAATAATGTCTGATTTCTTTCTCCAAGTGCTCACAGTCAGTGTATGATCCCAGCTAAGTCCAGGGAAGCCACCCTCCAGGCACTAGGTAGGCAAAGAGAAGGGTGGCTAAAATATCTTACATTTCCATATTTGCACTTGTGTGTGTCTCTGGCAATGTATGTGCATGTATGTCTGTCATGGCGTGTGCCTGATGTTTGTCTGTTGGTATGTGTGTTTGTCATTGTGTGTGTGCTTAGGAGTGGGTGCTGGTATGTGTCTGCGCAGGGGTGTCAGCATGTGCATATATGTTTGTCAGTGTCTCTGGCATTGAGAATCCCTCTGCGTGTGTTTATGTCTGACTGGCAGCTTGTATTTAGGTATGTTTGTGTAATTGTGAGTGTGTTAGGAATGGGTATGTGTGTCAGATTGTGTATCTGTGTCTAGGAGCACGTATGTAAGTATTTGTTGGTTGCTGTGGGCCCAACGATTGCTTTCGTAAGGAACCCTACGAGAGTTTCATCGAGTGCAGAGTGATATGCCTGGAAACTGTGTCACATCTAGAGGGGAAGCAGGAAGGAGTCCCCACCACTAGACACCAGGGACTCTGGCCAGGTGTGTTTTTTTCCATTATAGGTGTCAGTGGAGGCTTCATGTTCAAGTTTTGCCTAAAGTCTCACAATTATTTATTTATAAAATATTTTACCAGGAAAGATACATTGAGATTTCTCTCGTTTTCAAGTATGTCCTGGGTCCACAAATCATTGCATTGTTACAGTTAGTGTACAATAAAATACAAAAACAATATTAATATACAATATATACAAAATTTAACATAGAACAGGTAGGAAATATATAATCAACCATGACAGGTGCATTATGTTTTGAGGTATGTAGAGAGGGATCTCTTAAAGGACTTTAAGCTTAGGGAAGATTTTAAATTGTGCGGGAGTTCGTTCCACAATTGCTGTGCTCTGTAGGAGAAGGAGGATCGGGCTGCTTTCTTTTTGTATTGAGGTAGACTAAGTAAAGTGTTGGTACTGGATCGGAGGTTATAGGAAGTGGGAAAAGCCAGGGAAAGCATTGTGTTCAGGTAGGATGGGAGTTTCCCAGAAAAGCTCTTAAACACAAGGCTGGAAAGATGAAGGGTGTGTCTGGATTCCAGCGACAGACAGTTTAGTTCTTTTAGCATGTCACAATGGTGGGTCCTGTAATTACATTGTAGCACAAATCGTCAGAACGAGTTATACAATGTGTTTAGTTTATTAATGTGGGATTGCGATGCAGATGCATATACTACATCGACATAATGATGGCATCAGCATGATGGCATCAGCATTTGCTGTACAATCTTTTCCTTTACTGTAGGGCTTAGGCAGGATTTGTTTCTGTACAGGGAACCTAGGTTTGGATAAGGCTTTTCTATGTGCAGGCCAAAAGATAGATTGGGGTCTAATATCATACCCAAGTATTTGAAAGAGTGGACTGCGGTCAGTGTGCCATTTGAAATTTATTTGATGGATAGGTGGGAATTGTGTAATTTGTGTAATTTAGGTACTGTTCCAAAGATCATTGTGACAGTTTTGTCAGTGTTCAGGAAGAGTTTGTTTTTTGCGATCCACTTTTCTACCTCTGTAAACTGGTCTTGGAGCACAGCCTCAAGCTGCGGTAGATTGGAATTGCTCGCATAGATTACCGTGTCATCTGCGTACATGTATACATTTGAGGATTTGCAGACATTAGGCAGATCATTTATAAATGTAAATAGTAGGGGGCCGAGAATGGAACCTTGGGGAACACCACACGTGACTGGGAGAGGGAGGGAGTCGCTGTCAGAAATGGACACATATTGCGAGCGATCTGATACATACGATCGAAACCAGTTTAGCGAATGATCATCAATACCTGAGTTTTTGAGTTTGTGCAGTAGAATGTCGTGGTCTACTGTGTCAAATGCCTTAACAAAATCAAGGAAAATAGCTCCAGTTAGGTCTCCTTGTTCCATGCCAGTTTGGATGTCATTGCAGACTTTTAAGAGAGCAGTTGTAGTGGAGTGATTCTGGCGAAAGCCCGATTGATCAGGGGTCAGATAGTTTGATTGTTGGTAATACTCACATAGTTGCGTATGGACACATTTTTCTAAGATTTTTGACAATACCGGGAGCAATGAAAAGTAGTGTCACCACTTTTATGGATAGGCACTACTCTCGCAGTCTTCCAAAGTTTGGGTATGTATCCAGACACCAGAGATTCGTTAATTAGAGTTGCGACGGGTTTAGCAATTGCCGGCGCACTGAGCTTCAACAGCATTGCTGGGATTTGGTCAGGTCCGGACTGGTTTTTCATTTTTTAGATTATTAAGATGTTTTTCAATGACACTAACAGGTACAGGTCTAAAAATGAACTTGTCTATATTGGGTGTTTGCAAATTTAGTGAGACCTGATCCACATTTGTAGTTTCAGGATGCGTGCCATTTATTAGCTTGGCAATCAGGGCAGTAGAGCATCTGACAAAATAATTGTTAAAGGCATTTGCTACATCTAAGGGAAGTTGCAGGGTTTGGTCATCCACTTTGACAGTGGAGGGTTGGGAGTGGATTGGGAGAGTTTGTAGTTTATTTATGACTTTCCAAAAGTTTCTAGGGTTTGAGATGTTATTGTTCAGATTTTCATAGAAATATTGGGCCTTGGCCAATTTTGTTTGTTTTGTGCATATATTTCGCCATTGTCTAAACGCACAGTGATCTTTCATAGAGCCAGTACGCTTAAACTTTGACCACAAAGAATCCCGAAACTGGTACATTTGGATGAGATCAGCTGTGATCCAGTTCATATGTGCTCCGTTTACCCTCACCTTACGCAGTGGGGAATGCCAATTCCAAATTTGTAGGAGTTCAGACTGAAAGAATTCAACAGCACAGTCTAGATCTGGGATAATGCTTAATCTGTGCCATGGGAGGTTCTTGATGTCCTTTAGAAAGGATTCAAGATGACATGTTTTGAAGGACCTAGTTATTTTAACCTTGGGAGAGGATTTAATAGCCTTTATTTTGGTAAAAACTTTAAATATATATATTTTTTGCTTAAAAGTTTCAAACTCACCATAAATGACCTGCAAAATATATAGACAAGCAAAGGATATGGTCCAGCAATTTATGAGGAAGGGTTGACCGTTTCATTTGAATGCCTATCTTCTTGCACATGTGACTTCCATTATATATCTTCTGGAGGATGTTTCCAACCCTTTCCCTGTATTCACATACATCCAGGGGAAGATGTGGCTGAAATTGTTAGCGCTTAAATGAGAAACAAACTCTGCAAACTCTGCGATTTTTTCTCAATTCTAAACTTTACTTTAGATCATTTTTTAAATGTATTCTCTTAATATTGTTCAGTTTTTATTTTTTTATTTTTTTTATTATATATTATAAATATTTCCTTTTTAATATTCACATTTTATTTTTTAAATCTACGGTATAATACTATCACGCCATAGTCTGGCAGACATGCAGCACCAACTTATTCTGCACCACTATACCAAAGGTATGCAGAGCATTGTTGCACAAGAAATGTCCTTAGTCGTATATCAACAGAGCATCACGGAATGATGCCACTACCAGTGACCAGTAGTTATAATTATGTAAAATGAGGCCTTAGTGCACTTATATTTTCAAATTTTATACCTATATCTTTACATATACACATAAATCAATACCTTCACCTGTATTGATTACCAGTTAGAAACCTCGGACTGAGACTTGAGTAGCAGTTTTCTACAAATATACATTAAAAAGTTGTATTTTTTTTTTTTGTGTGAAACTAGTTTAAACATGGAGCGTTATGTTTTTGCTCACACATTTCAGTATATTGAAACAGAGGCCGGGCTGTTTTTCTAACAGCTTCTCTATTACTTCCATTACATTACCAAATACTAGCCCGTTACCATAACTTTTCGTTACTCTCTAAGCTTAGCTTGTTTATCTGCTGAATGGTATTGCTTATTTGGCTCTATCAAAGAACAAAGATGTAGAGGTGTGATTTTCTGGGACTTGAAACAAGATAACGCTCCTTAGTTTTTAAGCAGGATGGGGTGGAGATAGATGACAACTTAAAAAATGAAGTCAAACAGAAAACCTCTATCTTCTAGAATTTCCAATAATATTCAGCAATAAAAATTAATGAAGGTTAAATAAAATCTAGACATTTAAATTCATTACGCCTTCAACTTTGTAGCATAATCAGTGCTTTATGGTGTTTACACTGATTAAAAAATTTAAAATGAAGTACGTTATTATATTCTCGAGACATCCACGAAGTGTTGGTTAAATTCATCGAAAGCTTTCTTTCATAAGCATATATATATATATATATATACATATATATATATATATTATTTTTTTACATTTCAATATGAATTACACTTATATACTGTACATTAAGAATCAAATAGTGTACTGTACCCTTTTTTTTGCATTGATGTAAATACATTTGATTGTTTTTTTTTTTTAAAAATTTAAACATTTTGGCAAATACTGCTGCCTCCTTTTAAAATGAAGAATTTATGGTGAGTTTGAAAACATTTAAGCAAAAAATATATATATTTAAAGTTTTTACCACATTTTTGGCTTATTATGGCCACTTAACCACTGTTCTCTGATTAGTGATTTGCCCAGAGGGTTTTTATCCAAAATTAACACTTTGGCCTTCTGTAAAAGAAACACACAAGTCACAGCGAGTGGTAAATATTGTAAAGAAGCTGTTTCGTCTAGTATTGTGAATTGAGCGGATGTTGTCCTCATTTTAGAATGTGTACTTGCTGGATCTTATCAAAGTAACATTCCATTGTGTGTGTGTGGGAAGGTAGGGGTGTTGCTAAAATAAATTCCTTTTGGGACTAATCCAGTATTGATGTTTATAATGAACTTGAGCTGCATTTCAGCTTAAACCTGGGATATGGATCAAGTTTTTTTTAGATAAGTTTCTCACTAGTGAAGTTTATGAGATGCCAAAAACAAAACATAAACAAACAAATATAAAAAACAAAAAATATACAGCTACGATTAGCTTGGCAAAACGGAGACAATTCCAGTGAAAAGTTCTAAAGTAGGAGCAATCAGTAAAACGCCTCCCCATAGCACCACATTTAACCTATTGCATTTTGAATCGAGGTTTTAAGATATGGCCTTTTTAACTCCTTTAAGGACCCCGTTAAGTGCCAATCTGTGCTTGTGTTACAATTTCACCTTGCTTATTTAGTGTCAGAATTGTTCAAAAACCTTTTTGTCACTAAGGGAGCAGATCAATACATGTCAGAGTAACCTCTTTAAGAACAATATTGTTATGGTTACATAGTTCATCATTAGTTCATAAAATGCACAAAACATGTCTTGATATAATATTTGAAAATATTGAGAATAAATTGTCACCTATATTTTGTACTAGCCAATTTTCTAGAAAATCTATAGGTGAAAAGTTATTTGGCATTTTAACCTTTCTGTGGTTTACTGCTATACCATGTGCTTGACATTGGCACTGTAGTAAAGACTGTATCTATGGTTCGAGAGAATGACCGCATGAACAATTGATGCAGATGCTTGCTAGGGTTTTGACACATGGGCCTCAATTCAAAAATGTGTGCATAAGCTTTTCAAATTATCACTGTATGTAAGAAGAACTTTTCAAATGTTTTATCTACAAAAAAATTCCAGAGATTTTAATGGTGCTAAATAATCTGAAATGTTTTATAACAGATTGTGATCATTTGAAAACCGTATCCAAAAATATTAAATCAAGGTTATGGTTTTAATGATTTGGGGGTGAAGCAACTGCATATTAAGTGTTCCATCCACTCCAGGATACCATGCTGTGTGTGGCGGAAGTCTTACAGTGTCTTAGTGCTTTCAGAGAATCATGGGAGTTGTAGTTCTGTACCACCTTGCAATCTTCCATTTGGAGGGCCCTTATATTATCGGAAGGAATATCTAGCGGAGAAAATGTTTGAATCTATACCCTTATTAATGATTTCACAGGTTCTATAAATATATGGAGTCAGCAGACCACTCTCAGCCTATCACAGTCACCCATTGCTGATATGAGTTGGTATCAGCAAGGCAAAGTGTAGCTTGAGGATCTTAGTTTAGGTTTCCGGTAAGATAGCAGAGTTGGTAAGTTCCCTGATTGCAGAGTCTGTTCAAAAACTCAAGGTCACAGGATTAAATCCTAGCAGGATCAACTCAGCCCTTTATCCTTCTGAGGTCAATAAATGAGTAGCATCAATTGAGTAATAATAACAACATCTGTTATTATTCAGCTGCTGATTCGGTTAATTCTGAGAGCATGTGCGGAAAAGTGTTTTGAGTCTCACTGGGAGAAAGGTGCTATATAAATAGTAGTTATTATTATAATAAAAAAAGTTTGACACAACTCAACACTGTACTGTAAACTGGCGTTATGTGGATCCAGGCACTATAGCCAATTAGATGCATTGAAGTAGCTATAGTGCCAAGGGTGTCCCTTTAAACATTGCCAATTCGAATTTCTAAACCAGGTTAATGAATCCCTGCGAGTTAGTGTTACTTAGCTATTTATTACAGTGAATACGTTTATAGTGCTATTATTCATAACTACCTTTTCCAGTTGTACACTTATTCTCTCTCACTTTCTTATAGAATTTGTATAAGATATAAATATACTCCTATTGTTGAAATAGGTTCCATGTTCAACCTGCACTTTTTTCCCTTTCGTGTTTTGTTTCTAATCAAACTATCTAAGAAACCATTTGTATCTGTCCTTTTAGTAAGGAACTTTAGCCATTTTATTTTCTACATACAACTTTTGAAGTAACAGCGCCACCTACTTGACATTTTAGAATATGATTTCTCAATTTTTTTTCAAGATTTGTTTATTTTTTTTTTAATTTGCGCTAAAATAAGACAAGGCAGAAATGTGTTTTTGTTTAATATTGTGTTTAATACTTAACAGAAAATGTAATTGATTATAAAGTAAGTTCTTTCATACCAGATGCATACATACCTATCAATATATTTCACAATAAATATAATTTTACCACATGACAGGAGGCTTCATATTTGCATATCTTTCTTTACTGAAAACTCCAGCAGCATAGAAACAGTAACAACCAATCAGAGAAAAGATATGATGCCCATAAAAGGCCCTGTCTATGACATCACTTCCTCTTTCTTTGCTGCTCCAGCCATCAACAGGTCAGAGTAATCATTACCTCTCTATCTATATACCTGTCTTATCAATTATTCCATAATACTATTGTACTTTATTCTCACCCTGACTACCTATAACCTGTCCCTTTCCTTTCCCTATATACAGTCCCCTGTTTTCATCGAATTTGTCAGATTTATTGTTTTAGTGTATTTGTATTTTGTCTCCGTTCAGCAGTCCGCGGGCGTCACGGCTGTCCGTGCCGCACTCGCCGCGCGGACCTGCTCTCTTTTACATACAGGGGGCCGGGTGGGGACGGGTGGGGGGTAGCCGGGGTTAATTTCGCTGTTTGCCGCATTTTCTTCCAGTCCGCTCGCGGCTGCGAGCGGGCAGTTCTTACACACGCGGCCGGCGGCCATCTTGGATCTCGCGGCTCGCGAGATCCGCGACGGCCGCCCTACCTCACACACGGCAGTTCGGAAATCACCCGACCGCCGCAACGAACATAAAAGATTGCTCTTAAAGCATTCTTTTCTGCCCTAATTCTCACTCACTTGCAGTTGTATACCACTGAGTGATAATATCCTCAAGCCCTCTAAGGACCTTTTTCTATACGGAATCTATGTGAAGGATGTAAAAAGCATGCACTATTTATGATTTATAAGGCTGTGAAGTGTATTGTTGTACACATACTATGTAAGGGATCCCTGCAGGGACATATAACATTACACCTCCCCTCAGGGGATCTGGTACTACCATACCCTTCTGCACTGGGATTTTTCCTCCATGAGTTCAACTCCCCTGTGCAGCAAGAGTTCAATCTGCTGTGTAGTTACACTCTGGCTAGAGGATCGTGTGCTGATATTCCTTAACGTTTCCCTGTTGCGATTTTTGCCACAGTGTCTGCCAACAGTGTCTGCCAAACAAATATTTACAGGCAGGCATTGAAGGAGACACAATGTTTTTCCTATACCCCAGGATCTTTATCTCTTTGTGCCTTACTCAGGGTCACTCTATATTACTACACCCTGCACAGGGTTATACTATATTACTATACCCTACAGGAATCACCCGGTCACCGCGCCCTGCATCTGGATTAACCCCTTCAGGGTTCCCCTCTCTGGGCACATTCATTTATTGATACTATTATAATTTGTTTTTCTCAGGGATATATTTTCTTATGGTGCCTTACACTGGATGATTATATGTCGAGCACGCACACAATCTATGTATTATTGTGAAGCCATACAATATCGCAGTTGTTATACGAAACGTATACTGTACCTATAACAAGATCAACTATATCACTGTACCCTACAAAGGGCGTTTTGTATTACTGTACCCTACAAAGGGCATATTATATTATATTATTGTACCCTACAAAGGGTCATATTATATTACTGTACCTGACGGTGCAAATTTATGTGGGTGTCCTCTGGGTATTGTTTCATGGCACACCACCTGGGGTGACCCCCCAGATATGCATGCAAGGTCACTCATAGACCAATACGTTGATGTGGTTGCCCTCTGGGTATTTTTTCATGGCACACCACCTGGGGTAACCCCCCAGATATGCATGCAAGGTCATTCATAGACCATTACATTGATGTGGGTGCCCTCTGGGTATTTTTTCATGGCACACCACCTGGGGTAACCCCCCAGATATGCATGCAAGGTCATTCATAGACCATTACGTTGATGTGGGTGTCCTCTGGGTATTTTTCATGGCACACCACCTGGGGTGACCCCCCAGATAGGCATGCAAGGTCATTCATAGACCTTTACGTTGATGTGGGTGTCCTCTGGATTACCACGGCACGCCACCCGGGGTGAACCCCGATGGAGTGCACGAAGTCCTACGCCTCAACTTTTATCACTGATTACTGCATACATATATGGATGTTCAAACACTGCCTGGCAGTTTTACATTAAAGCAACGGTACAACCTTGCTGGATACGACCTGCAGGCAGGATCATGAGTGTACTGAGTGTATTGCGGAGTACCCTTCACAGAGACACATATCTGTACATTTACTGTACCTGGCGTACATATTGAACGTGGGTGTCCTCTGAGTGAATTTTCATGGCACACCACCTGGGGTGACCCCCAGACATGCATGCAATACTTGTAAGGTGCCAACAACTATAATGTGGGTGTCCTCTGGGTTACCATGGCACACCACCTGGGATGACCCCAGTCGAATACACGTGGGCCCTACGGCTGCAGACCTTATGGAGACAGGTCCCACGCGCTTCTATAATAAGCCTGTATAGTTACACCCGTGCATACAGCTCTGGCGTGCATTTATGGTGAACCCGGCTAACCGGACCAGCACTACCGGTCAATCGCGCCTACGCCACAGCTCCCAATAACCGGATTAAACTAATGGAGATGACCCCTCTACACTTGACACGAGTATTTCATACATTCAGACAATCTGAGGCAGGCAATTCAAGCCGCTTTACCTGGGTGATCCCCAGTGCTACCAGGAGTCTAGCACCCCTATGGGCTGACCCTCAAACACTACTCCCACTGACTGCCACTATCTCCCAACAGGACGAGAACGGGTCATGGAGAACACTCTCAACCCCCTAGGACTTCTAGGCATTGTTAAACGACGCAGTAGCGGCCTCAGTGGCCCATTGAACAAACCAAGTAGACAGAACACCGGGAATCCGCGACCCTGTCCACCACGCACGTTGGACATAATAGATCACTCACACGAAGACAACTCGCCATCTGAGGAGTGGCATAAGAACGACTAGTATTCGGCCCAGAAGCACAAGACCTACTATTTGACGGCGGGAACTTACCCACCACGCTAACTTTAGCCCACACCTCCCTGAAGCATATCCTCCACACCCCTTCGGGGAAAGGTGTTTGTTGGAGGACTGGTCGGTAGTGGAACCGAACCATCAACCGCTTCATCTACTAGTGAGTCAACCTATCATCAAGGGAACTCCTACGTGGTATGCAAACGCTTCAGGATAGAGAAAAAATCAACCTTCTACTAGACCTCCTGAACGATAGCGGCTGGTTTACACATCGGGACCCCGAGGACACATACTTGTCAATATCCGCTACCCTATACTACCTATTTTTTCTTCCGATCCCAGTGATGAGGACTAACACAGCAGTTTACGACGCTGTGGTACCCACAAAGCTACTGAAGCCGGCGAGGGCTCACATCCGCGAATTTGGATGTGCGATGTCTCGTGTACACGGAAGACTTGCTGACCCCTTGCGAATCCAGGCTACGTTTGCAGTCCAAGTTGACTTTCATGTTCTGGACTACACGTGTTTTTGGTAGTACGCAGACAAATCGCTCCCCCATCTGTGTCGGGTCAGTTCCTCGGTTTCGACATCGGCTTGGAGAACTACGTTCCGCGTCGGTCCCCGACAAGATCACCCCTATACGGATGGATGTCAGACACGCTCTAAGGTTGGATACGATTCCTCTCAGAACATTCACCGGATTGTGGGATTCCTCTCCTCCTCTCCTCCTCCATACAATCGATATTCCCTGGCTCACTACACTACGGGGCCATGCAACGACTGCTGGCTAGATACGTACACGCCGGTCACTCATGCGACCACTGGATCCCACGGTCGGCAGAAGTGAGGACGGAATCTCAATAGTGACTACTTCACTTGCAAACTTGGATCGGCAAATCGATCTTTTACTCTTCCTCCGGATGCGAAGTGTTGGATGAACCCATACAAACGGACCCAACCGCTCTCCACAATGGCAAGGGTGCTTCGATACACACGCACACACAGGATATCGCTCCTGCTCATGACACCCCTCGGATAATGCCAACCGTGGTTCCCGGATCGCCTGGGGACGTCTCGCGAAGACCCTCTACCACTCCCTACCTCCCCTCTAGTTTGACGGGACCTCAAGGGGAAGCCCACTCCTTTGTCATGGAAGGACGACTGGCACTAGTGGACTGGACGATTTCAGGGCCTCCTGAAATGTCCACGACCTATTGCATCAACTAAGACCTCGGATGGGACTCAGGCCCCCGACACCAGGAAATGCTATATTTCTGCCTGTCTGGCCTGGAGTGTTTATTGGGTGGAAAGGGATTCCGATCCCTTTGCCGCACCTGCCCCACCGATCCTTAACTATCTGTCACACCTGGTCTCGTTGGGGTGGTCATATCGATCCCTCAACGTGATCGGATCCGCCATATCGGTGGCGCACGTTCCGGTACAGGGCGGACCAGTAGGTCAAGACCCACTGGTTTGTCGACTACTACAGGGTGCCGAATTATCGAGACCCGGCACCCAAGTATTCACACCTCTGGCAGGTGGATGTGGTGCTGTGATTCCTTGGGGGAATAGCAGGACAATCCTTGTTTGTCACGGAAACGACTTTTAGCCAAACTAGCCCTCTTGTTATGCCTCGTCTTATTTAGACGGGTGACGGACGTTAGGGCTTTCGACATGGATGGTTTTTCTCTATCACACCAGACGGGATTACCTTTACCATATCGAGACGAACTAAGTCCAGTTCATCTTCGGTGTCATACCCATACTTTGTGTCAGACACCAAACTAGGTGTGGTCGGAACACTAATAGGGTATACCGAAATCATTCCCCTTCGTATTCATGCGACGGGTCTACTCCTGACTTCTTACGTGGAACCTCATGGAGGGGTGCCTACCACTACACTGGCCAGATGGAGCCGCTGGCTATTGCATCTAGCGGGCGTCGAACCTTGTGTCAGAGCCCACTCGGTCAAGGGAGCGGTGGCCCCACAAGTCTTTCTCGGCCGACGCTTCCCTAACCGACATTATACGATGCGCGGTTTGAGCGCGAGAGGGTACGTTTAGAACGCTCTATTTCGGCAAACATCTCATACTTCCTTCACACTGGTCAATTCTAAGCTTTAAAAATGCAAATATGAAGCCTCCTGTCATGTGGTAAAATTGAAGATTATACTAGCTTTAGTGTACTAATAATCTTAATTTTAGTAATGACAGGAGGCGAATATTTCCCACCCTATAGGATCCCTCCCATGTTTTATTGGGTTGAACAGAATATGCCCTTTATGTTCAGGAAGGTAAGTACGTTATTGTTGTATGTTTGCTACTTAGATATGTGGCTTGAGAGACTTGTATAGGTTGAATATTTAGACATGTACCTTGAATTATGTTGTGTTTATAGACTCTTAAATATCATTGCTTTAGAATTAATATATATTGATATGTTACTCATTCTAGTATCCATTGGTATATCAGATTCTTAATGTTTATTGTATGCGGACAAGTTATCACGCCAGAGTCCTTTCACCTTTTTCTTTTTCTTGCAGCGTGAACGTTCTCTCATCAAGACAAAGACTCACCTTCCATACCTCTACATCACGGAACTACTGGAGTTGATTATTCTAATATGTTGTGGAACTGTTGACGTATTATGATTATGTTTATTGTTGCTATTTATTGTTTCGCTTCAAAGAAAGAGGAAGTGATGTCATAGACAGGGCCTTTTATGGGCATCATATCTTTTCTCTGATTGGTTGTTACTGTTTCTATGCTGCTGGAGTTTTCAGTAAAGAAAGATATGCAAATATTCGCCTCCTGTCATTACTAAAATTAAGATTATTAGTACACTAAAGCTAGTATAATCTTCAATTTCACTGAGTAATGGAAAATGTATATAAATAAACAGTGCCTTCTCTTATTGTGTACTTACTATAAGATAAGGCCAGGGACTAATTAAAGTATTTAGAACATTGGACAGGCTAGATGGCCGAATGGTTTTCATCTGCCGTCACATTCTATGTTTCTATGTTTCTATGTTTCTATAATTTTCATGTTTTTCATTCACAGTTAACTGAGGAACAGGCGAAACACATCTTTTCTCTAATATACAGTCATACTGATTATTCTCTACAGAGCTGCTAACCATTACTAAGCAACTAATTACCTGCTGACTTCCTACCCTGTCGCTACTCATATAAATACATTTTAGGTGACATTTAAATGTACTATTCACAAAGCAAGAGATAGCAACACAGTACACAATGTGTTAAATGTGATATTGTGCTATGCCAGATTAATATCTGTGTAACTTTTGATTTTGAGTTCTAATAAGAGGGAAAGTACACATACTCAGTATGAGTCTGTTTAAAGGACCAGTATATGCACCGAGACCACTTCAGCTCAATGAAGTGGTCTGGGTGCCAGGTCCATCTAAGGTTAACCCTGCAGCTGTAAACATAGCAGTTTCAGAGAAACTACTATGTTTACACTAGGGTTAATTCAGCTAGGGTTAATCTCACTGCCAGCCGCTAGATGCGCTTCCACGATTCTCACTGTGATTTTTACAGTGAGAAGACGCTGACGTCCATAGTAAAGCATTGAGAAACGGCGCTGAAGAAAGGTAAGTGTTTAACCCCTTCAGCCCAGCGGGAGTGGGATCCAGAGGGTGAGGGGGTACCTAAAGACCCTATAGTGCCAAGAAAACAAGTTTGTTTTCCTGGCACTATGGTGGTCCTTTAACCTTCAAAGTGAGGTTGCTATGGTGATAACATACACAGCATGTGGTTTTGCGCTTTGCCAGTGCGTGGCTAATCTGCAAGTGGTAGGTTTCTTTTCAAGTTGACGTTATTGAGTGTCAGCCTTGAAAAAATTGTGACAATGACCTTGATTTACTATGGTTGGATAAACTTTCTAAATATTTTAATACATTTTGGATAAACTTCAAAATTACTTTTCCAACATATTAAAATATCAGAACATATATATTTGCCCATATCCATATATCAAATAATATCAAAATATTACAACATGTAAATATTTTTCATAATCCTATATACTTTTAAAATATTTGGAAAGCTTACCCATCAATATTAACTCGAGGCCAATGTTGGAAACTTTACATATTAGCCGCTACTGGCTGTTGTCAATAGCGACATCTTGTGGCTTATTTATTTATTTATTCATTAGAAATAGGTCTTTAGACCAGGAGTGCCCAAAAGGTAGATCCCCAGATGTTTTAAAACAACAGCTTTCATGATGCTTTGTGCTTTGTCATTTTAAAGGCATACAAAGCATCATGGGAGTTGTAGTTCTAGGGGTTTATATTTTGGGCACTTTAGACTGTTAAAGTCCTGAGAGCTAACCGAGTGGATCAGTTTACATGGTGCCCAAACTTTTGCACATGTTACAATCACTGCTATGTTTACCTTGTTATTATTATTATTATTGCCATTTATATAGCGCCAACAGATTCCGTAGCGCTTTACAATATTATGAGAGGGGGGATTTAACTATAAATAGGACAATTACAAGAAAACTTACAGGATCGATAGGTTGAAGAGGACCCTGCTCAAACGAGCTTACAGTTTATAGGAAGTGGGGTATAAAACACATTAGTAGAGGAGATAGCAATCAAATAAGGTGGGAGTGAAGCAGAGCTGGAGGAGAGAGTAAAGTGCTGCCCTTTAGGAGAGAGCAAGAGACAGGTATGTGAGGTAGAGGTTACTCTGGGAGGCCATAAGCTTTCTTAAAGAGATGTATTTTAAGGCACTTCTTAAACAATTGATAACTAGGGGAGAGTCTGATGGTGGTAGGCAGGCTATTCCATAGGAAGGGAGCCGCCCGCAAGAAGTCCTGCAAGCGTGAGTTGGCCGTACGGGTGCAAGCAGCGGACAGGAGAAGGTCACAGGCATAGCGGAGCAATCGAGAAGGGGCATACCTATAGATCTGTTAAGAGATATAAGAGGGGCTAGAATTGGTCAGTGCTTTATAGGTATGGGTTAGCACTTTGAATTGACTCCTTTAGGATACAGGGAGCCAATGTACGGACTTACAGATGGGTGAGGTGTGAGAGGACCGACTAGAGAGGAAAATCAGTCTAGTGGCAGCATTCATTACAGACTGTAGCGGGGCAATACGGCTTTTGGGAAGACCAATTAGGAGAGTGTTACAATAATCCACGCGGGAAATTACTAGATAATGGACAGGCTCCTTAGTAGCATCTTGCGTAAGAAAGGGGCGGATGTGGGCTTTGTTTTTTAAGATGGAATCTACAGGATTTGACAACATACTGGATGTGAGGCTCAAAGGTGAGGCCAGAATTAGGTATGACACCAAGACAATGTTGTATCATTTAAATTCAGCAAATAAATAATAAATGTGCATTAAAATGTGTAGAAATGTGCTGAGCTCACATTTCTTCACTACAGGGGTTTTCATGACTAATATCAACAACATTTGTTACTTGATCTGGGTTGGCACAATAATAATACGCCTTGGACAGTAACAGAATATCATTGTGTCTGTTTATATAATACAAATATTTAGTTATACAGCAGTTGTAGCGATTCTGAGTCTCATACACAGCAGCATCATGCACTTTTGTATGCCTATCATAACATGTAATTCCTGGACATTTGTATTCATTCAAACAACACAGGTTACTGTTATAGAAGATGAAGAGGACAAAATCGCCAACCTCAGAACTAAAATATAAAACATTTTATCTCTTTCTAGGATTTACAGGCACAAACAAATTAAATGTGCCTGATCGGTTAATATTTTGCATGAAATCAGAGGCAGATTTATCTTTCAGCACTTGTCATAGTTTCTCTAATTTAAGAAGAACTCATCTTTCCATAGTATTCTCCTGGCCAATAATATCACAGACACTTACTGTATTTCCATGACTCATTAAGGATGGGAAAATACAAATTCTATGGTTTTCCTATTAAACAAATACTATTATGCATTTCTTTACATTTTCATATTAAAGCAAGTTAGTGAGATAACTCAGTGGGCCAATGCATCATTCACAGAATCCGTTTAACCCTTGGAGCTTTGCAGGTTCAATTCCCGGCAGGGTTGACTCAGCCCTTCATCCTTCCGAGGTAGATAAAATGAGTACCATTACATTGGGTAATAGTAACATCTACAGAATGTTGGGCAAAACTAACATATGGGACGCACCTGGAAACCAGAGAATATCTGAATGTACCTTTCCTGGTTAAACCCTTTGTTATTATTAAGGGGTACAATCTAAAAAGCGCAACCTCTACAGCTCAATAAAGACGTTACGGTCAAAATAATCTATTGTACTTTTTTTTTTTTTGTTGAACCGTTTGGGAAGAATTTTGACAAAAGACATGACTCTTCAACCATTGCCTTCTTTGTAGCCATCCTGCAAATGTGATCTCCATGGAAGATTAATTCTGCTCCTCCAGTTTGGTTTGACTGGTAAAAATACAAAAACAATATACCTGGATAAGGCTTTTTAAATGTTGCCATTCTTGTCATTGGGATGAGGCAGTACATTAAATGGGTGCCATGATCCACCGTGACCCACCAATCCTTCCACACTCCCTGCATGATGAGATGGGGAGATATTCAATAAAGAAGGGGAGATTTCAGTTTAGGAGCCCCCCATTTGCCTCACTCATTGACGGTAAATAAGGGTTTACAAACTGGAGTGGTGGGAGCAGAGTTCTCCACTGTTTCCTACTCCTATCTTCAGGGCTGTGATGTGGGAGTATAGATAAAATATGGGGACCTATTGAGAAGATTGCATGCACTCTGGCTCCTGCCCTATATTCTTGCCAAGTAATGGGCATTTCAATTTTAAATGCCCAAGAGCACCAGGCAGCAGTTCTGCTCTCTGCTGGTATTCCACTCTAACCAACTCTAATCTTCTGAGTTGTGGAATTAAAGGTTTTAAATGGTTGAAAGGGGAGCCTGTTTTAGGGTCCACCCTACATCCATTAGCCATCACCAGCAATAAATGAGGTGCCCATTATACCATTGTCCTGCAGGCACTTAGAACTGCGGTCACTGCCGCCCCTGTCCTGCTTGCCGGGATGTATTGTGTGTGGGTATAGGGCATGTAGCGATTGTGTGTGTTTATAGGGGCTGTGTAATGTGATATGCATAACTACAAGGGTCGCAGGAGACGCAGGGGTGACTGGGCCCATCACTCCAGGACCCCTGCAAGCGTGGGCCACCAGGACACCACCAGGACACCACGGCAGGAGGCGAGCGATATGTTGTGCTGCTCCTCTCCTGCCCATGTGTAGCGCGGCTGAGCAGTCTGACAGGAAGTGCTATGGATGCAGTGTGTGTATAGTGTATGTAGTGTATGTATGTGTAAGGATGCAGTGTCTCTACAGTAAATGCAGTGTGTGTGTGAATTTGTGGTGCAGTTTACAGTCTGTGTTCTGTTAGAGTGGAACAGCTTTATGTTTCTTTATTATTATTTTTTATGTTTTATTTAACCTCTAGTGGTCCAGTGGTAGTCTAGACACTAACCTCCGATGTGTGTGGGCTCTTCTTGAGACCCCCAGCACTATGTGGTATCAGAGCATTGCTGTGGTAACCCATGGAAATGTTCCGAAATCCAAGGGTCTCACCTCCCCACACACCATTGCCATTTTTTACATAAAAAATCCAACTTATATTCACTAGTGCAAGCATGTGTGGACAGGCTAAATGTATTTTAATATCACCCACTGATGCCTATAGTATATTCATTTAAAGTAGTAGAAAGCTTTCTGGATATCGAGTTGCTTATGTATAGACAATATTTATCAGTCTGATTATCCTATCATATCCCTTCCGCCATCTTTGATACACTGCTTTACAGACCTAGTATATTAACTACTAAATATTGTTACATTTGTAATCTATTAACATCTAGGATAACACTGCTGAAAGTTAACATGAATATTTAAATTTCTTCCAGAGCTTTTATATGTCATTTATAAGAAATGCCTGAGGACTTTTTTTTTTACCAAGACTACTCCATTGATCAAACAACTGTGGCTTGACATTATGGGATATATGTTGCATTTTAACTTTTTCCGAGAGGCTTTATAGTAATAAAAAAAAAAATGCATGATATTTGTTATAGTTATTTAATCCCTCTGACAATTGATCAAAAGGGTTTGCAACCCCTGCAAAGCAGTATATTTAACAATATATGTCAAATATTGCAACCTATTCGATATTATTGCAAGAAGCATTGGTAACTGACCTTATCAGCATATTGCTGCAATGTAACACTTAACCCCTTTGTAACAAACTATTTACCGGCAATGTTATTGTTTTTCTATTTAAACTAAAACATTATTTCTAGTTTCTTGGATTTCAATTCAATCACACCCACAAGACCCTTTAATTAAGAAAATAAAGTATGGGGAAATATGCCTTTGACTGTAAGAAGGGCTCTTGTGGAGGTCTAGCTTAAAGTAACCCCTCTGGCTATTTTCACTGTGAATCTGAAGATTACAGACAACTTAAATATGGAGAAGCTTGTTACACTGGTATATCAAACCTCCCTGTGTTTTTATAAAAAAGCTCATCCTCTTGGTTAAAATAATAACCTTCAGGTTTATGAGACAATCGCGCTTTTAACAGGGTTGAGGACTGGGGCGAGGTAAAACAAATAGATTATACTGGTCAATCGAGGGACAAAATCCAAACCATTAAATGTCTCTGCAAGTTTGTTGTGCTTTGCTAAGATGTTTTAAAGCTTGTATTGTTTGTTTTTAAGGGGTTTTAATTGGTTTTCTTTTCTTTCACCCACTCTGCTGCATTGGTTTATTTTTTTCATTTTGTATTTTAATTATGGAAGATGTGGAGGCAATATTCACATGGAAATTCAGAATATTATGTACTAATGAAACACACTGCCTCTCAAAGCCAGAATAAGGTTGCTCAAGGCCATAGGCAGGGTGCCAGATAGGGGCCACCTACTAGAGCCCTGGACTCTGTTTCTGTGAGTGGTGTGTATTGACTGACTGTTGTGTGTGATGGAGGCTGAGAGCTGTAGGTGGGGGTGCTCAGTGTGTATGTGTGTGTGGGTTGAATGCTGTTTGTGTGGTGTCTGAATTGTGTGTGTGTGTGTGTGTGTGTATGGGAGTGTGGCTAAGTGTTGTATGTGTATGTTTTGCACCCCCATCCCTCTGGCGTACCTTCCCTGGGGTTCCACTAAAAGTCAGCAAGACCGCTGGTGGACCAGTGGAGGGAGATCACCATCTTTGGTGTTCCGGTAGGGAGCTCTATTGTCTGTACCAATATCAAAAGTATATATTTAATATGAAAAGAATCACTACTCACTTACAGGTATATAGCTCTTCTTAGTCATTTTAAAAAATCTAGGACCGCCGGATATTATATTACAATGACATGTCTCTGAAGTGGACCTAGTCTCTGCTTTCAGTCTACAGACCCCTTCCTTACTTGTACAGGAACAGTTCTCATTGCTTTTCACACTGCTTCGCTGGACATTTTTCCTTTGGTGATTCAGCAAATCAACTTTCATCCTACATCTTTCCTTGATAGAAACAAATAAATAAAATAAAAACATACTTCAAAGGCAGTTGGTTTTGTATTTTTTATTTTATATTTTTCTCTAGAATAGTCGACTGTTAGGAACCTTTACCCTGAACCTTCACTCCCTGCCTCGACTTCTGGAACTGTTTTACTGATTTAGAATCTTTTCCACAATTCATTTGATTCCTGTTCTGGTATCCCTGTATCCCTGTACCCTGATGCCTGATACCCATATTCCTATACCCGTCTTACATAATTATAAATGAATCATAAACTAAAGTAGTATTAACCCCTTAAGGACCAAACTTCTGGAATAAAAGGGAATCTTGACATGTCAAACATGTCATGTGTCCTTAAGGGGTTAAACGGACACTCTAAGCACCAACACAACTTTAGCCTTGTGAAGCAGTTCTATGTATAGATTATGATCCTGTACTGTCTGCTCAATTTCCTGTTGTTTAGGAGTTATTTATGCAACCCGAGCCACACCACCCCTGACTGTGCCCTGCACAACCTCTATGAAAGAACATTTTCATTTTCAAACAGATCATACAGCATAGTGTGTTTACTTTAGAAGTTGTTATGTTCTGATCTGTTAATTAATCTTCATTCATACCTGCTACAGACTCTAGCAGGCAATTAACAGAGTGGACGATAATAATTTGTAAATTAAACACACTGTGGAATATGGGAAGTTTAAGAACTAGACCTCTTTTTCAGGGAGTGTGTACTGAGGTGTGATTTAACTAAGTGATTACACTCCTAAATGGCAGAGAATTGAGCATTGATACCTCAGGTGCATGAACTCTTGTAGACACCAAAACCAGCTCAGAAGAATAAAGTTGTTTTGGTGATTAGAATATTCTTTTCATATTTCCAATAATATTTTTTTTTGTCAATATGAATTGACAGGTGTAAGATACATGAAGACTAAATAATAAATACATACTGTATGTCTTGTAATGTTCATACACTTTTTAGCGTCTAGAATCTAATCTTTGTCGTTAGTTTCTTCTCTAACTTGTCTGACTCATATTAGAAGTACCTCGAGAACTAGCTTGTTACTATTTATTACATTTTGTGTTTTGTTTTTTTAACATGATGTGACAGATTTTGCAATCATGATTTAGCAACAATATAAAACATGCAATTTTGAGAAATACATTGGATCCCGATAAACCTGTCTGTCTGTTTAACCATCATATGATCATTTTCTTTCAAGATTTCCTTAGAAGGAAGTGCTTTGTTTTGTGCTGGTTGCACAAATTCCCTATTGTCCAATTACTTTCCAAGCAAGGTCTTAGTATCAATCATGAGAGTGTGCAACTTGATTGAAAACATACTTTTTTTCCAGGCACTTATGGGAAATGTGCCTCTCAAAGAGTTAATCAACAGTCGTTAAAAATCCTGCCAAAAGCACAAATATCATCTACAACGGAAACAGAAGGTACAGATGTTTTTAGACTTAGTGCATTTATAAGTGGCCAAAAATAAGGGCTGTTTAAAATTAAATTTAAAAAAGAAATGTTTTTTCAACAGTATTTAATGCAATTTTTTTTTTTGCTGAGCCTCATACTTTCCACAGTAACTTCTTTACTTTATAATAATAAAAAAATAAACAGAGGAGATGTTCTGTATATTTTTTAGTGTTCAAGCTAAAAATCTTCGTAGGAAGTTCGCAAAAGTTAATTTGGCAGTGTTGAAAAGTTTAGTAGTGGAATTCACTGATTGCAAGGGGTGTGCACAACCGTTTTTGGAACTATAAAAATATACTTTCGAATTAGGCAATGATGATAAATCTATTGCTCTTACCAGTGTCAAAGAAAAATAGTACATATTGTTCTATGTATCATGTTCTATTAATATGCATTAGAAACTGTAAAATTGGTCAAATTCTTCACCCCATGTTTGGTAGGTCACTGAGGGTGTACTTCATATGGCAAGGGTCTTGCTACTATCCTACACGTTTCCCTATTCACAGGGCTTTGAGACGAGGACATGGGCGTCCGCAGAAGGGGGGGAAGGGGACAAGGGTATCAAACTTCTCTCTCCCTTGATAGCTTATAACCATATCCTAGCCTTTAAAAAAAAATGTCATATTGAACCTATTGCAGGGACTGGATCCTTGGTGTTGCCAATGAATGAGGGAGGGCTGCTTGCTGTGTGTGTTTGTGTATTCAGCAGTTGGTGTATGTATTCAGCAGTCTTTGTGTATGTATTTAGCAGTCTGTGTGTGTGTATTCAGCAGTAAGTGTATGTATTCAGCAGTCTGTGTGTGTATTCAGTTTTGAGTGTATGTATTCAGCAGTCTCTGTGTGTATTCAGCAATCTCTGTGTGTGTATTCAGCAATCTGTGTGTGTGTATTCAGCAGTCTGTGTGTATGTGTATTCAGCAGTCTGTGTGTATGTGTATATTCAGCAGTCTGTGTGTGTGTATTCAGCAGTCTGTGTGTATGTATTTAGCAGACTGTATGTGTGTATTCAGCAGTAATGTATGTATTCAGCAGTCTCTGTGTGTGTATTCAGCAGTCTGTGTGTATTCAGTTTTGAGTATATGTATTCAGCAGTATCTGTGTTTATTCAGCAATCTGCATTTGTATTCAGCAGTCTGTGTGTATGTATTTATCAGTCTAGGGGTGGGGAGCAGAAACACAGGGAATGGAGAAGAAGACAATGACAAAGATAGGGGCAAAGGGACAATGAAACACACTGAGGGGCTGGGATGGGGATAAGAACACACAGAGGAGAAGGAGTAGAGGACAATGACACACAGAGGAGCTGTGGATAGAGGCCCTGCCCCCCCCCCCTCCCAGGGTCCATTATTATTATTATTATTATTATTATTATTATCACTGGCATTTACAAGGTGCGGAAAGTGTTGTGGGTGCAGTCTGGTACTGTGGGCACATGCTGGTGCTATAGCTAGTGCTGTGAGTGTCTCCTAGTAATGTGGCAACTGATGTGCATGCTTTGTGTGCAGTCATTTTTATTTTTATAATTCAGTTATGGTGCCTTGATCATGTGTGCGTGACTAATGTGGTGCATTGAATAGTGTTAACATTAAAACAGATTAGAAATTGCATTACTTAGATCAGACAATGGCAACTTGATTGTTTTATTAATATTTTGCATCAGGTTTCTCGAATCTTTTGCATGCCTGTGCTTTATGTGATAATGACTATGCCCCTCCCCTTCATGATACTGTCAAAAAGGGGCAGAGCATGAATGTCATTACAATTATGCCCTCCCCCCCCCCCCCACCCCCCCATTCCTGGAAAAAATCCTGCAGACACCCATGGATGGGGAGATTAGAGTTGCAGGGTTATTTACTAAAGTGAGAATTTACAGTGGATGCAAATTGAAATTTCCAATTTAAGGCCTGTGTAGCGAAATGAAATAATAGCTGACATAAAGGGACACTATAGTCACCAGAACAACTTTAGCTTAATGAAGCAGTTTTGGTGTATAGATCATGTCCTTGCAGCCTCACTGCTCAATTATCTGCCATTTAGGAGTTAAATCACTTTGTTTATGAACCCTAGTCACACCTCCCTGCATGTGACTTCCGCAACCTTCCTAAACACTTCCTGCTAGATCCTGCAAGAGCCTCCTGTATGTGATTAAAGTTGAATTTACAGAGAAAGAGATACAATTGTTTACGGTAAATTACATCTGATTGAAAGTGAAACCAGTTAGTTTTTTTTTTCATGCAGGCTCTGTCAATCATAGCCAGGGGAGTTGTGGCAAGGGCTGCATAAACAGAAACAAAGTGATTTAACTCCTAAATGGAGTGAATTGAGCAGTAAAACCTGAGAGGCATGATCTATACACTAAAACTGCTTCACTAAACTAAAGTTGTTTAGGTGACTATAGTGTTCCTTTAAAGAATGTTTCCATTTCAGCTTATTTGACCTTTAATTTGAAATTTACTTAGAATTCTCATTTTAGTGAATAACTCTGTTAGTATAGTGTTTCTTTGCAATAGTTAATTGAATGGTAAATGTTCAGTTGCTTATTGTAATGTGTGCGTCTAACAATCATTAATCACACGATGGGATGATAATTCCTTTGTCCAGAAACAGTTACAGAGAACACCCCTGTTATCCATGTCCACTTTATCCTATTCAATACTGATCATTCTATCTCTAAATATATGGAGCAATTTGGGAAGTCTTTGTTTAACTGGTCTTTGAATTTAAACATTTGAGTCAGTTGATCGTTGAAAAGTAAAACTTAAATAAAATTGCATGCATACGTGTCTCATGCTGCCATTGGTTCCCTGTCATTAACCTTGGAATTAGACCTATCCAAAGGAAATACATTAAAAAGTCAGATTGCCAAAAGTGAATTAATAAAGAAAATTTTACATTTTATTCTTAAAAAATTTGAAATAAAATTCACTTAGAATTATTACTGACTTTCCCAGTTGGCAGAATGTAGTCAGCTGCCTACAGGTGCTTGTTTGATAATGTGAGATTTATTAATTTTGGATAGTTTGCTCAATACTTTGTTATTATGGTAAAGCGGCACTGTCACTCCCCTCTGAAAAACTAGCATTTCATAAGGATGGAATCTTTATGAAATTCTCATTTTGACTGTGTTGGAATTTCATTGAAATTTCAACCCAGTAAAGAGAAATATTGAGACAAAGTAGGGACTACTTTTAATGAGTCAGCAGCTACTTAACAAACTGCCAACATGAATCCTTGCTCCAAAGGTCATATCTTTGTTGACATTTCCTGTCTAGTCAGAGGAACAATTTTTGCGCAGGAGCAGACAATGATCATTTAGTTCTCCTGTGGGTTGCATCAAAAGGAGTCATTGATATGATTTTTAATTTTAGTAAACTGATCAGTCAATGGATAACCATCAGAGGTGAGTTTGAAGCAACCCTGTCACATAAAACTAGCACAAACCTTGGTTGCCACTGATGATGTCTTTTATTCCTGGAGCAAGCAACAAACTCTTCAATTAAGAGAAGAATGTGAGTACTTCGGAAAACAAATTATTGATGTCCACGAGAATGGGCAGATTTATAGGGAAAAAAACATTGTTTAAACATTATGGTTAGGGGGCTCATGTGCATCTTCAGTAACTTGAAAGCTTGACATTATTGTGGAAAAAATAAATTATGGCCTGTTTCAGCAATTTCAACATTAAAACGTGTTTCATAAAGTAGATAATGCAGAAAAACTATGATCCCACACACACAAGTAAATCTAATGGAGGAAGAATGCTTATGTTATGGAATGGTTGAGTTAAAACCCTTGTTCTTAACTCCCGGTGGGGGATATCCCGGTCCCCTCTGGGAAGCTGTCTTGCTCATACTTACCGTATTATCAGAGTTGCCACTGAATCGCACTTTGAAACTCCAAAATGGCAGACTCCTTTTTTGAAACCTCTCCTGTCATGCTCCTAACCAAGGGGGCTTACCACAGCTCAACTGAGTACCTCTAGTCCAGACTGGATGAGGTTACTAAGTGCTTCTGGTCAATTCTGCAAAACTGAGATACAACCGACATACCTAAACCCCGGCAGGCACATCTTGGAGGTGTGCGGCCGGAGACAGTGAGGCACCCATGCCATGACAAGGGTCTGTGTAAGCAACCGCAATCCCTTGATCGCCTGCCTGGGTCGGGACCCTCAGGAGGCTTACCCTCCTCGCATCGCCCACACGGGCGCAAGAGTACCTGCACCAAAAAGCAACTGGCACCTAAACCCTCCATCCTCCCGCAGAAAGGGAAAGACTTGGCATCAAGAAGTGGCCAAGTCTCTGGTGCATCAATGCTGGCCCTCGACCAAGAGTGGGGCATGAGGGATGCCCTACTCCGGTACAGAGCCTCCCCTGCGTTGCTACTAATGGGAGTCAGCTGAATAAGCGGGCAGGACAGTCGCTTGAATCACTCACTCACCAGATGATTGCAGATGATCACATATACCTGGCAACTAGTTTATACTTTCATTTCTTGTTATTTATAATTATGTTTTATTGTTCACTTCCAGAGGTGTCCTACTAAGCAGTTGCAGCTGGCGTGACCTTGAGCACATATGTCTTTTCTAAAACTCACTAGGTCTAGAACTTGTTGTCTTACTATGGGCAAATCCTGTGCTATATTAGTAGATTAGTAGATTAGTAGAATTGCATTAAGAGACACAAGTTCGACCTTTATTCAACAATAGGATCCGTCAGCTTAGCTAGCAACTGCGAGCCAGCATGTTTCTTTTATGTTATAATACAGAAATGTGTAGTTTTCTCCGATGCCATGCAACTATGTCTATTGATAAGCTTGCTGTAGCTGTTGTGGCATAGCAAGCCAATCTGTATTCCTTATGCACAGCAAAAATAAAGAAAAAAACAAAACTCTGGCATTACCTTAATTTTATTTTGATAGTATCATAATAAATTATACAGTTCAAGCAATAGAAGTAGGGGATACTAATTACTCAAAACCATTCTGCACCGAGAACAAAAAAGAACTGGTTAAAGTATGTTGCTGCTGAAGGAATGGTCACAAGTAATAAAATCTGAACAATTTAATATTTTTCCCGTAAAATACCTTATGTTTGATCAATCCTATCAACAAAGTCCTACAAATATAATTTTTGATATTTGTTTAATCAGATTCTTCATACGTAATAAAAATACCTAGATCCCAGAATGTACTTAAGAAACGAGCATTAGCCAAATAAATTATTTGTGCTTAAATATTTTGGTGTTGCTATTATTCAATATTCAGGTACGATAAGTGATAAGAATACCAATAATTTGTTATCATTGTGCTTTATGAACTCTAAGTAAGATGGATTTAAGATCAATTGTAGGCACCAGTCTTCCATTTGTGATGTAGTGGTGCATCAGTTATATCATACCATATTGAGCGGCACCATTGCTTTTCATTTTACTCTGAATTTATGTAAATATCACTTTTTCCCCTCTTATTTTGGTTACTTCTCAGTTACGTTTACAAGACTGCAACATTATGTTATATATGATCCATTTTCAATATATATTTCATTTTAATTCAATCTTTGTCACAGTATACCAACCAGTTGTGGCTACAATATTAGGAGCTTTATATTTAAACATAGTGTGGCTCTAAAAATCTCACAACTTCAGTCTTTGGTAAGCAATGTGCATTCAAAATGCAGGGATCTCAATATTTCCCCCCAGATGTTGATGGCCTGCAACTGCCACAGTTTGAATGCAATAATTGGCCAAAAAAGCAGGGGTGATGTAGTTTAGCAGCATCTGGGGAGCTAGAGTTTGATGCCTTATTCACATTTTGTGCTCTCCAAAATCTGCAATACAATCACTGATTCAAGGCACTGCATTGTAAGATTCAGATATAGGAACCAATAACAGTGGGTGTTCATGGCTTCATGTCCAGCTAAAGGCACTAAACCTAGCAGCACAAGAACAGGCACTCAACACCAGATCAATAGAAGCAGGAGTCTGCTACAACAGACAATTCACAAGGTGCAGGTTGTGCAAAGAGGCCTCTGAGACAATTTAGCACATAGTAACCAGATGCAAGATGCCAGCAGAAGCAGCATACATTGAGAGACACAGCCAAGTTGCTGGGATTATGTACTGAAATATCTGTACAGAATATGGGCTGGAACTGCCAGATGGGAGATACTACAAAGGGTAGTTGGGAATGGCAGGGCTAAGATCCTGTAGGACCTCTAGACCCAGACAGACAAGCAAGTACTGGCCAACCAACCTGGCATTGTGGTGGTAGAAAAGGTACCAGAAGACTGCAGTTGTGGTGGATGTGGCAAAGCCCAGTAACTATAACATTAGGAAGAAGAAACATGAGAAAATAGACAAATACCAAGGACTGAAAGAAGAGCTAGAAAGGATGTGGAAAGTGAAGGCAGTAGTAGTCCCAGTTGTGATAGGAGCACTTGGGGCTGTGACTCACAAGTAGTGATGTACCGAACTGTCCGCCGGCGAACAGTTCCCGGCGAACTTAGCGTGTTCGCGTTCGCCGCGGCGGGCGGACACATGCGCAGTTCGATCCGCCCCCTATTCGTCATCATTGGGCAAACTTTGACCCTGTGCCTCTCGGTCAGCAGACACATTCCAGCCAATCAGCAGCACTCCCTCCCTTCCACACCCTCCAACCTCCCTCCCAGCATCCATTTTCGATTCATTCGGAAGATGCATGCTTAGTGAGAGGAGGGAAAGTTTAGCTGCTGCTGATTAGATAGGGAAATTGATAGCTAGGCTACGGTATTCAGTGTCCACTACAATCCTGAAGGACTCATCTGATCTCTGCTGTAAGGACAGCACCCCAAAAAGCCCTTTTTAGGGCTATAACATCAGGCTGCTTTTTTTTTTTTTTTTTTTTTCCTGTGTAATGTAATTGCAGGTGCCTGCCTGCCAGCTTCTGTGTGAGGTTCACATTGGATACTGTGCCTATTTGCCCAGTGCCACCACTCATATCTGTTTTAACAATAGGTTAAGCTTTACATTTAAAATAAATATTTTTTTTCACTGTAATAGAAGAGCAGTTGCCTGCCTGCCAGCTTCTGTGTGAGGTTGGATGCCTTGCTCATTTGCACAGTCAGTGCCACCACTCATATCTGTTTTAACAATTGGTTAAGCTTTAGATTTAAAATAAATATTTTTTTTCACTGTAATAGAAGAGCAGTTGCCTGCCTGCCAGCTTCTGTGTCAGGTTGGATGCATTGTCCATTTGCACAGTCAGTGCCACCACTCATATCTGTTTTAACAATTGGTTAAGCTTTAGATTTTAAATAAATCATTTTTTTCACTGTAATAGAAGAGCAGTTGCCTGCCTGCCAGCTTCTGTGTGAGGTTCACATTGGATACTGTGCCCACTAGCCCAGTGCCACCACTCATATCTGTTTTAACAATTGGTTAAGCTTTAGATTTAAAATAAATAAAAAAGGTCACTGTAATAGAAGAGCAGTTGCCTGCCTGCCAGCTTCTGTGTCAGGTTGGATGCCTTGCCCATTTGCACAGTCAGTGCCACCACTCATATCTGTTTTAACAATTGGTTAAGCTTTAGATTTAAAATAAATATTTTTTTTCACTGTAATAGAAGAGCAGTTGCCTGCCTGCCAGCTTCTGTGTCAGGTTGGATGCATTGTCCATTTGCACAGTCAGTGCCACCACTCATATCTGTTTTAACAATTGGTTAAGCTTTAGATTTTAAATAAATCATTTTTTTCACTGTAATAGAAGAGCAGTTGCCTGCCTGCCAGCTTCTGTGTGAGGTTCACATTGGATACTGTGCCTATTTGCCCAGTGCCACCACTCATATCTGTTTTAACAATAGGTTAAGCTTTACATTTAAAATAAATATTTTTTTTCACTGTAATAGAAGAGCAGTTGCCTGCCTGCCAGCTTCTGTGTGAGGTTGGATGCCTTGCTCATTTGCACAGTCAGTGCCACCACTCATATCTGTTTTAACAATTGGTTAAGCTTTAGATTTAAAATAAATATTTTTTTTCACTGTAATAGAAGAGCAGTTGCCTGCCTGCCAGCTTCTGTGTCAGGTTGGATGCATTGTCCATTTGCACAGTCAGTGCCACCACTCATATCTGTTTTAACAATTGGTTAAGCTTTAGATTTTAAATAAATCATTTTTTTCACTGTAATAGAAGAGCAGTTGCCTGCCTGCCAGCTTCTGTGTGAGGTTCACATTGGATACTGTGCCCACTAGCCCAGTGCCACCACTCATATCTGTTTTAACAATTGGTTAAGCTTTAGATTTAAAATAAATAAAAAAGGTCACTGTAATAGAAGAGCAGTTGCCTGCCTGCCAGCTTCTGTGTCAGGTTGGATGCCTTGCCCATTTGCACAGTCAGTGCCACCACTCATATCTGTTTTAACAATTGGTTAAGCTTTAGATTTAAAATAAATATTTTTTTTCACTGTAATAGAAGAGCAGTTGCCTGCCTGCCAGCTTCTGTGTCAGGTTGGATGCATTGTCCATTTGCACAGTCAGTGCCACCACTCATATCTGTTTTAACAATTGGTTAAGCTTTAGATTTTAAATAAATCATTTTTTTCACTGTAATAGAAGAGCAGTTGCCTGCCTGCCAGCTTCTGTGTGAGGTTCACATTGGATACTGTGCCCACTAGCCCAGTGCCACCACTCATATCTGTTTTAACAATTGGTTAAGCTTTAGATTTAAAATAAATAAAAAAGGTCACTGTAATAGAAGAGCAGTTGCCTGCCTGCCAGCTTCTGTGTCAGGTTGGATGCCTTGCCCATTTGCACAGTCAGTGCCACCACTCATATCTGTTTTAACAATTGGTTAAGCTTTAGATTTTAAATAAATCATTTTTTTCACTGTAATAGAAGAGCAGTTGCCTGCCTGCCAGCTTCTGTGTGAGGTTCACATTGGATACTGTGCCCACTAGCCCAGTGCCACCACTCATATCTGTTTTAACAATTGGTTAAGCTTTAGATTTTAAAGAAATCATTTTTTTTCACTGTAATAGAAGATCAGTTAGTTGTCTGCAAGCATCTGGGTGTCAGGCCTACTTCAGCTTGTGCTCTGCAGACCTGTGCCAGCGTGCTTTGACAGTTGCCAATCATATCTGGTGTCTCTTTAGCGTGCTTTTACAAAGAAAAAAGGTTTCCAGTGTAAGCTAATAGCAGACAGTCAGTGTCCTTCAAGCGGCTCTGTCAGGCCTTCCTTCAGCGTGTGCCCTGCACAACCCTGCCAGCGTACTTTGACAGTTGCCACTCATATCTTGTGTCTCTATAGCATGCTTTTACAACCAAAATTTTGTTTCCACTGTAATAGAAGAGCAGTTTCCTGCCTGCCAGCTTCTGTGTGAGGTTCACATTGGATACTTTGCCCACTAGCCCAGTGCCACCACTCATATCTGTTTTAACAATTGGTTAAGCTTTAGATTTAAAATAAATATTTTTTTTCCACTGTAATAGAAGAGCAGTTGCCTGCCTGCCAGCTTCTGTGTGAGGTTCACATTGGATACTGTGCATACTTGCCCAGTGCCACCACTCATATCTGTTTTAACAATTGGTTAAGCTTTAGATTTTAAAGAAATCATTTTTTTTCACTGTAATAGAAGATCAGTTAGTTGTCTGCAAGCATCTGGGTGTCAGGCCTACTTCAGCGTGTGCTCTGCAGACCTGTGCCAGCGTGCTTTGACAGTTGCCAATCATATCTGGTGTCTCTTTAGCGTGCTTTTACAAAGAAAAAAGGTTTCCAGTGTAAGCTAATAGCAGACAGTCAGTGTCCTTCAAGCGGCTCTGTCAGGCCTTCCTTCAGCGTGTGCCCTGCACAACCCTGCCAGCGTACTTTGACAGTTGCCACTCATATCTTGTGTCTCTATAGCATGCTTTTACAACCAAAATTTTGTTTCCACTGTAATAGAAGAGCAGTTTCCTGCCTGCCAGCTTCTGTGTGAGGTTCACATTGGATACTGTGCCCAATAGCCCAGTGCCACCACTCATATCTGTTTTAACAATTGGTTAAGCTTTAGATTTAAAATAAATAAAAAAGGTCACTGTAATAGAAGAGCAGTTGCCTGCCTGCCAGCTTCTGTGTCAGGTTGGATGCCTTGCCCATTTGCACAGTCAGTGCGACCACTCATATCTGTTTTAACAATTGGTTAAGCTTTAGATTTTAAATAAATCATTTTTTTCACTGTAATAGAAGAGCAGTTGCCTGCCTGCCAGCTTCTGTGTGAGGTTCACATTGGATACTGTGCCCACTAGCCCAGTGCCACCACTCATATCTGTTTTAACAATTGGTTAAGCTTTAGATTTTAAAGAAATCATTTTTTTTCACTGTAATAGAAGATCAGTTAGTTGTCTGCAAGCATCTGGGTGTCAGGCCTACTTCAGCGTGTGCTCTGCAGACCTGTGCCAGCGTGCTTTGACAGTTGCCAATCATATCTGGTGTCTCTTTAGCGTGCTTTTACAAAGAAAAAAGGTTTCCAGTGTAAGCTAATAGCAGACAGTCAGTGTCCTTCAAGCGGCTCTGTCAGGCCTTCCTTCAGCGTGTGCCCTGCACAACCCTGCCAGCGTACTTTGACAGTTGCCACTCATATCTTGTGTCTCTATAGCATGCTTTTACAACCAAAATTTTGTTTCCACTGTAATAGAAGAGCAGTTTCCTGCCTGCCAGCTTCTGTGTGAGGTTCACATTGGATACTTTGCCCACTAGCCCAGTGCCACCACTCATATCTGTTTTAACAATTGGTTAAGCTTTAGATTTAAAATAAATATTTTTTTTCCACTGTAATAGAAGAGCAGTTGCCTGCCTGCCAGCTTCTGTGTGAGGTTCACATTGGATACTGTGCATACTTGCCCAGTGCCACCACTCATATCTGTTTTAACAATTGGTTAAGCTTTAGATTTTAAAGAAATCATTTTTTTTCACTGTAATAGAAGATCAGTTAGTTGTCTGCAAGCATCTGGGTGTCAGGCCTACTTCAGCGTGTGCTCTGCAGACCTGTGCCAGCGTGCTTTGACAGTTACCAATCATATCTGGTGTCTCTTTAGCGTGCTTTTACAAAGAAAAAAGGTTTCCAGTGTAAGCTAATAGCAGACAGTCAGTGTCCTTCAAGCGGCTCTGTCAGGCCTTCCTTCAGCGTGTGCCCTGCACAACCCTGCCAGCGTACTTTGACAGTTGCCACTCATATCTTGTGTCTCTATAGCGTGCTTTTACAACCAAAATTTTGTTTCCACTGTAATAGAAGAGCAGTTGCCTGCCTGCCAGCTTCTGTGTGAGGTTCAAATTGGATACTTTGCCCACTAGCCCAGTGCCACCACTCATATCTGTTTTAACAATTGGTTAAGCTTTAGATTTAAAATAAATAATTTTTTTCCACTGTAATAGAAGAGCAGTTGCCTGCCTGCCAGCTTCTGTGTGAGGTTCACATTGGATACTGTGCCTACTTGCCCAGTGCCACCACTCATATCTGTTTTAACAATTGGTTAAGCTTTAGATTTTAAAGAAATCATTTTTTTTCACTGTAATAGAAGATCAGTTAGTTGTCTGCAAGCGTCTGGGTGTCAGGCCTACTTCAGCGTGTGCTCTGTAGACCTGTTCCAGTGTGCTTTGACAGTTGCCAATCATATTTGGTGTCTCTATAGCGTGCTTTTAAACCAAAATTTGTTTTTCACTGTTATAGATTGAATAGCAGTTACTTGTCTTCAAGCGGGTGTCTCAGGCCTACAGTGTGTGCTCTGCAGAACTGTTCCAGTGCACATTGCTAATCATATCTGGTGTCTCTATAGCGTGCTTTTAAAACCAAAATTTGTTTTTCACTGTTATAGATTGAATAGCAGTTACTTGTCTTCAAGCGGGTGTCTCAGGCCTACAGTGTGTGCTCTGCAGAACTGTTCCAGTGCACATTGCCAATCATATCTGGTGTCTCTATAGCGTGCTTTTAAAACCAAAATTAGTTTTTCACTGTTATAGATTGAATAGCAGTTACTTGTCTTCAAGCGGCTCTGTCAGTCCTTCCTTCAGCGTGTGCTCTGCAGAACTGTTCCAGTGCACATTGCCAATCATATCTGGTCTCACAGTAGCTTGCACGCATAGTACCACTAATCCCCAAAAAAATGACAGGCAGAGGCAGGCCACCCCGCAGGGGCCGTCGTGGTCGTGGTGCTGTGATTCCCTTTTGCCCTAGAATAATGCCCAGTTTTCAGAAGCCATGTATCCTGAACTTGAAAAGTTCTGAGGACTTAGTTGACTGGCTAACTCAGGACACCCAATCTTGTACAGCCTCCGCTCGGAACCTTGACGCACCATCCTCCTCCAGCTTAGCTTCAGGCACCTCTCAAGATAGCACTCACCCGCCTGCCGCCACCACCAAAACTAGCACCACAGCCGCTTTACTTGGTATGTCAGAGGAGTTATTCACACACCCGTTTGAAGAAATGAGTGATGCGCAACCATTATTGCTAGAGGATGTAGATAACAGAGATATGTCTCAGGCAGGCAGCATTAAACACATGGAGGTACGGTGTGATGATGATGATGTTGTACCCGCTGCTGCTTCCTTTTCTGAGCTGTCAGATACAAGCGAAGCGGTTGATGATGACGATGCGTCCATGGATGTCACGTGGGTGCCCGCTCGGCAAGAAGAAGAACAGGGCAAAAGTTCAGATGGGGAGACAGAGAGGAGGAGGAGGAGACGAGTTGGAAGCAGGGGGGGGTCGTCGCAAGGAGCTAGTGGCACAGTCAGACAGCATGCATCGGCACCCGGGGTCAGCCCGACAGCACGCCAATCAACGCATGCTGTGTCCACCACCAGAATGCCGTCATTGCAGAGCTCAGCAGTGTGGCATTTTTTTTGTGTCTGCCTCTGACAACAGCGATGCCATTTGCAACCTGTGCCAAAGGAAACTGAGTCGTGGGAGGTCCAACACCCACCTAGGTACAACTGCTTTGCGTAGGCACATGATCTCACATCACAAACGCCTATGGGATCAACACATGAGTACAAGCAGCACGCCTACTCTAAGCCGCCATCCTCCTCCTGGTCCAGCATCTTCAGCCACGTCAACCACTGCTGTCCTTCTTGCTTCCTCTCAACCATCCGCCACTCCGTCTCCCGCCTTGAGCAGTTCCCGCTCATCTGCCCACAGTCATGTGTTTCTGTCAAGGACATGTTTGAGCGTAAGAAGCCAATGTCACCAAGTCACCCCCTTGCCCAGCGTCTGACAGCTGGCTTGTCCGAACTATTAGCCCGCCAGCTTTTACCATACAATCTGGTTGAGTCTGAGGCGTTCAAAAAATTTGTAGCTATTGGGACACTGCAGTGGAAGGTACCCGGCCGGAATTTCTTTTCACAAAAGGCAATCCCCAACTTGTACTCGATTGTGCAAAAGGAAGTCATGGCATGTCTGGCACACAGTGTTGGGGCAAGGGTCCATCTGACCACTGATACCTGGTCTGCAAAGCATGGTCAGGGCAGGTATATCACCTACACTGCGCATTGGGTAAACCTGCTGACGGCTGACAAGCAAGGAATGCGTGGCATTGCAGAGGAGTTGGTGACACCGCCACGAATTGCAGGCAGTCCTGCTGCCACCTCCTCTACTCCTCCTACTCCATCCTCTTCCATAACCTCCTCGGCTGAGTCCTCTTGTGTCGCTGCTTCTTGCTCCACATCAACGGCACCCCCCAGCTCCCCAGGTACTATTCCACATCCCGGATATGGCAGTGTCACGCCGTCTTGGGTTTGACTTGCTTGAAAGCAGAGAGTCACACCGGACAAGCACTCCTGTCCGCCCTGAACGCACAGGTGGAAAAGTGGCTGACTCCGCAGCAACTGGATATCGGCAAAGTGGTGTGTGACAACGGAAAAAATTTGATAGCGGCATTGAAGTTGGGCAAGTTGACACATGTGCCGTGCATGGCACATGTGTGTAATCTGATCGTACAACGCTCTGTGCATAAGTACACAGGCTTACAGGACGTCCTGAAGCAGGCCAGGAAGGTGTGTGGCCATTTCAGGCGTTCCTACACGGCCATGGCTCACTTTGCCGATATCCAGCGGCGAAACAACATGCCAGTGAGGCGCTTGATTTGCGACAGCCCTACACGTTGGAATTCAACACTCCTAATGTTCGACCGCCTGCTCCAACAAGAAAAAGCTGTTAATGAATATTTGTATGACCGGGGTGCTAGGACAGCCTCTGGGGAGCTGGGAATTTTTTTGCCACGTTACTGGACGCTCATGCGCAATGCCTGTAGGCTCATGCGTCCTTTTGAGGAGGTGACAAACCTAGTCAGTCGTAGTTGTGTGTGTGCGTGTGTATGGCTGTCTGCCTGTGTGTGTGTGTGTGACAGGGTGAAGATTTATTGCACATGGGTGTGACAGGGTGAAGATTTCTTGCACAGGGCGCCCAAAGGCCTAAGGCTGGCCCTGCGCATGGGTCAGTGGCTCTGCACCAGACTTCCCTCCAATTGATCAAAGTTAAAGGATTTCAAGTGGACTGATTACAATTACAGGGCCTCTAAAGAGTCCTGTATTGTTATTTGTCGTCACTACCTTCCCGCATCGGGAGTGGGTCATTTGCGCCCCTGCTGCCTTCCTTGCATGTGGTAGCTGTTTGTCAGGGATTTGTCAATCCATATCTGCCAAGTGACCCTATGACAGGGTGAAGATTTCTTGCACATGGGTGTGACAGGGTGAAGATTTCTTGCACAGGGCGCCCAAAGGCCTAAGGCTGGCCCTGCGCATGGGTCAGTGGCTCTGCACCAGACTTCCCTCCAATTGATCAAAGTTAAAGGATTTCAAGTGGACTGATTACAATTACAGGGCCTCTAAAGAGTCCTGTATTGTTATTTGTCGTCACTACCTTCCCGCGTCGGGAGTGGGTCATTTGCACCGCTGCTGCCTTCCTTGCATGTGGTAGCTGTTTGTCAGGGATTTGTCAATCCATATCTGCCAAGTGACCCTATGTAGGGGTAACAGTCCCTATTCTGCTCTGTGTCAGTGTGTATCATGGTCTCTGTGGACAGGGAACAGTCTCTATTCTGCTCTGTGTCAGTGTGTATCAGGGGTTTTGAGGACAGGTGTCAATCCATATCTGCCAAGTGACCCTATGTATATCTGCTGTCAGTACACAGGAAAAGTTTAAATATCTCTTGTTCTACGTTCTCTGCAACTCCACGCACCGACTCATCCAATACGTGAAGATCTGGGGTTTCTCTGACTCTCCTCAGTAGTGTATCAAACAGAGTCTGCACTGTGGTAACACGGACATCTTCAGGACATAACTCAACTATTTGCAGATAGGCAGTCTGCAGCTTCTCTTTTTTCACCTGTTCTCTTCTTTCTCTTATGCGTATTCTTGTCTATATGCAGGTGGTCTCTTGCCTTTCTTTTAACCAATTCGTTCCTTCCATATGGTTTCAAAAGATCTCTGGCATCATTACTTTCAACGCAAATAACGTCATCATAGTTAGTCTCCTCATTATTCACCGGGAAGAGAGTGTTTGCACTGACTACCCACAGCATGCTCTTGCCATTGCCTACTCCACCTTCAACGATAGGGTGCAAGTCCCAAGGAGAAGGATCATTCACTTTATTATCTGTCTTTATTTCACAAGTAGTGCCTGGAACATCCTCATGGGTCACAAGATGTAAATCTGGACTAATGTCAACCCCAGGGTCTGGAAAATCATCAATTTGAAATTTTTCGAATAATCCCAGTGGGCTGCCACATTCTTCCTCCTCTGATGGTATTAAAGTTTGCAGAGATTCACTATGGGGTGGTGTCAAGCATTTTGGAGAACAATTAAGCATCTCCATTCCAATACGTTTCAGATGTCCTATCAGCTCTTCCACCCTATGCGATACTATGGGCAGGCTACCCGTGACGTCATTACTCACGGCCCTATTTCACGCAGACACTCTGTGTCAGTGTGTATCATGGTGTCTGTGGACAGGGAATAGTCTCTATTCTGCTCTGTGTCAGTGTGTATCATGGTCTCTGTGGACGGTGAACAGTCTCTATTCTGCTCTGTGTCAGTGTGTATCAGGGGTTTTGAGGACAGGTGTCAATCCATATCTGCCAAGTGACCCTATGTAGGGGGAACAGTCCCTATTCTGCTCTGTGTCAGTGTGTATCATGGTCTCTATGGACGGTGAACAGTCTCTATTCTGCTCTGTGTCAGTGTGTATCATGGTCTCTGTGGACAGGGAACAGTCTCTATTCTGCTCTGTGTCAGTGTGTATCAGGGATCATTAGGATAGGTGTCAATCCATATCTGCCAAGTGACCCTATGTAGGGGGAACAGTCCCTATTCTGCTCTGTGTCAGTGTGTATCAGGGGTTTTGAGGACAGGTGTCAATCCATATCTGCCAAGTGACCCTATGTAGGGGGAACAGTCCCTATTCTGCTCTGTGTCAGTGTGTATCAGGGGTTTTGAGGACAGGTGTCAATCCATATCTGCCAAGTGACCCTATGTAGGAGGAACAGTCCCTATTCTGCTCTGTGTCAGTGTGTATCAGGGGTTTTGAGGACAGGTGTCAATCCATATCTGCCAAGTGACCCTATGTAGGGGGAACAGTCTCTATTCTGCTCTGTGTCATTGTGTATCAGGGCTGGGCTTTGAGGACAGGTGTCAATGTTAGGTGATTTCTGCCCTTTATGGATTAAAAGCAGACTCTGCATCAACTGTGCAATTTTCCATGGGAGTTTTGCCATGGATCCCCCTCTGGCATGCCACAGTCCAGGTGTTAGTCCCCTTGAAACAACTTTTCCATCACTATTGTGGCCAGAAAGAGTCCCTGTTGGTTTTAAAATTTGCCTGCCCATTGAAGTCAATGGCGGTTCGCGCGGTTCGCCGGTTCGCGAACATTTGCGGAAGTTCGCGTCCGCCGTTCGCGAACCGAAAATTTCGGGTTCGCGACAACACTACTCACAAGTTGGGAGAGTAGCTTCAACAGATTTCAGGTGGAGCATCTGAGATCGCTTTCAAGAAGAGTGCAGTTCTAGGAACAGCTAAGATACTGCGCAGAACCCTCATTTCCCATGCCCCTGGAAGGGGATAGAGAATGAGGAAAAAACATACCACCAATGAGGAGGAGAAAATCAATTTTATATATATATATATATATATATATATATATATATTTTTTTTTTTTAAATTGGGAAATGAAATATTGATCATATACAATCATATATAATCAGATATATTTATATACAATCATCTATGTAATGCTGCACATATTTCTATACCCTGTTCTCTTGCCAAGAATAAATATTTTTTGGCCAATATCTCCTTTCTGTAATTCCTGAGGACCACATGGTGTGCTATATTATGTAACTGGAAGTTTCAGCCATCAGAATTATTTTTTTGTTTGGCATTACAATAAGCTGTTTGTACTCAAGATTGTTTTTACAATGAGCACTATTTATGTGTGACTCATCTCTCTAGATTTGCCAGGATCCTTTTCAATTGGCAATTTATTCTCTCCTTTATTTTTATTAGTTTATGTTACAACATTATGGGAGTTAATCTGTTGCATGCAATCTGCATTATTTCCAAACAGACCATCTGACATGTAATTTGATTGCCGTCAACAATATGAAAGTTTGACTTCAAACATGCCACTTCATTTGTTCTTGTCTCAGCCCATGCTGGCAGAGATTTTGTTTGCTATGTCAGTCAGATTTTTATTTCTTTTACGAAAAAGTTCAACATGATTCGAAATAAAAACTGTCTATAAAAATAATATATTTCTAATTATCGTTGCCTGTTATCATAATTTAATATGTATTATATATAAAGAGGGATTCTAGGAAACATTCCAAATGGAGACATCACTTTAGAACCCAATGGTAGATTCTTGAAAGTTGATTCTCTTTTTGGAATGTTAGGGATAACAATGACTTGGGGTTAAAATAAAAATGTAATCTTAGGAATTCTTAAGTGGAAACGAGGGAAGGACTTTCAAAAATTATTATCTAAATAGCCTCTGTAATAGGTTTTTGAAGAAAAAAAAAGGTAAATGTTTTCCTAGCTATATGGTACTTTTCATGATTCTTCTTTTGGATTGGATATTTTCAATAATCCTTAGTCATTAGGGATCCAGTAGAAATAAAATATCATAAGTTAATCTATTTCCGAGCTGGTTGTGATTTGACCATTCGGTGTTGAGTGAGTCTGGAAGGTCATGGCTGAGAGTTCACTATTGATGATCTCCTGGAGTTGGAGAAGACCTACATTAAGAAGACAGTCTCACCACTGGATCATTGTTAAGTACCTTATTTATTAGAAGACTTGCTAAAGCCCAATAAATCTAAATCAAAAAGTATAACTTTCCAGTGCTGGAAAGAAATGTGTTGCTTTTTAAAGTTCTATTGTCGGGCTGTGTAAATTAATCTGGAATGATGGGTGCTGTGATAATGCCCAAAACAAAATGGATAATTATGATAAAAGAAAAAAACTGACAAGAATATAGTTTAGTATATTTGAAACAAGTCTTAAATTCATATTTCAATTCATATTTGTGATCTTAAAAATCTTCAATGTCAAGTTCTTTGTATTACGAAAAACATGTAAATTTCACATTTATATCATAAGCAAACATATCGAATACAAGCCATCAACTTATGAGAACTCCTAAAAACTGCACAGTGAGCCCTGTGTCAAAATAATAAGGCAAAAAAAGAAGACAAGCTTAAGGTTTTGAAAAAAAGGTATATTAGCCTTTTTTTTATTTCCTAAAATGAATGACTATCTAAAAACAGTAAGCTTTTCTAGTCAGTTTGATATTACAAAAAGGCAGGGACTTCATTATAGACAAATGATCACAGTGATGGTGAAAAATGTTCAGTTCTTGCTAATTTATCTTTAATATTCTACCACATTTTGTTAAGATAATGTCGTTCAACAATGCAAACATTAGAAGGGTTAGATGTTTGTCCAGTCTCTTAGAACAAACAGTGAGCACAGTAATTCTTAGTTTGTGTGGTGTTCCATTGGACCCCATCTTGAGCCCAACAAGGAACTCAAGATTTTATTTAAAATGTTGCTTGCTACCATTTAGTAAATGCATTGACTAGACCCCAATTACAATTGCGTTGTTGTGTTGAGGTTATTGTAACACAATTTATTCAAACATATGCTAAACCATTTCACATCAGATTTCTTAAAGGCAATATAATCTACAGATCAAAGGTACACAACTAGGGTAAAGTTACGAACAAGCTCCAGGCTCCAAGAGAACTATTTTTGTCCCCAAACAATTTGACCTACACTGTGGTTTATCTTATTAATTTGTGGTTTGGCTTGTCTGGACATATTTTTGGTTCAGGACCAAAATAAACTGAAAACATCTGCTGAAGGCCTTTTAAAATATTAAACAGACACTATCATACACATTTAGTTGTTTTCTTTCGAAGTAGTTTTGCATTTAACTTTACAATGAACTTTTTTTTTTTTTTCAGTCTGGAGTTATTTCCAGTAGTATAATGCAAACTAGCAAACAGAGGATTCATCTCAAGGAAAATTCAACTATAAATCAATTTGGATTCTATTTAATTTTGCCCTTTAAAATGTTGAAAGTACCAATGGACTCCATGTGCACTTGAATGTTGAGTGTAACAAGAAATACAGAATCATTAAAATAGTTATCATTTTTAAAATAAAGAATGTGAAGGGAAGGGTAAAATGAAAAGATAGGCTTCTGTATACAAAACATATGCTTTATGTAAGATGAGGACATAAAAACAAGTCATGAGAGAAGTTATACATTAAAGTAGTTCGCACTATATATTCGGAGCATATCTGATAATGCGAATATCCTGCATGCTTCAGTTATTATAAAAGTTCATGTTTAAGCAAACCAGACAAACATTTTGAATAGTACTAATAATGGCCATAGCTTCAATACTTCATTCAATATTAAAGGAAAACTATAGTCTCCAAAACAACTTTAGTTTACTGAAGCAGTTTTGGTGTATACATCATGCCCCTGCAGTCTGACTGCTCAAGTCTCTGCCATTTAGGAGTTAAATCACTTAGTTTATACATCCCTAGGCACATGTCCCTGCATGTGACTTACACAGTCTTCCTAAGCACTTCCTGTAAAGAGTCATCTAATGTTTGAACTTCCTTTATTGCAAATTCTGTTTAATTTAGAATTTCTTATCTCCTGTTTTGCCACTTTTCAGAAATCCGAAGCACTTCGGCACTTCAGAAATTCGGCACTTCGGCAATTCGGTTGGGTTCGGCACTTCCGAAATTCAGCACTTCGGCAATTCAGGACTTCAGCAATTCGGACCGAAAATAATTGCACATGTCTAGTTTTGGGTACCTTTTATATCTTTTATCTGAGGAGTGATTGTAATTGTATTTATTGATGCTTTTCAAACGTTGGCAGGATTTTTTTTTATTTTGACACATTTAAAAAGTAAAAACATTTTATATATTGTCATATTATTGGATTAATGTGTCTTGTTTTCCTCAGGACAACAATATGCCACTGTTGGTTCCATTGCAGTAGACATGGTAAACCAGACCACCTAACCCACTTCCTGTTTCCTGTCCACTAGGATGTTTTGACTTAGGTGCCTTGTGAAAACTGATTTTGAATTTTTTCTCCAATTTGGCTATTGGGAATAGAGACAGATTTAATTAGCAAATTTTGGGGAAATTACAGATATTTGCAGAGATTTTGTAAACACATAAAATTTCAGGGCGCTTTAGCAGGAATCCAAAGATTCTGATTGAATTGGCAAAGGTTAAAGCAGCACTATAGGGTCAGGAATTCAAATGTGTATTCCTGACTCTATAGTGTTAAAAATACATTAGATCTATGGAACTCCTTTACAGAATTTAAACCTGCCTTTATTTCAGTGCCACATGGGTTATGAGAGCTGACTCTGCCCCGATCCCACCCATTGTTAAGCTAATGCGCATGTTTAGCAAAACGCTGCACTGCTCCAGTCAGCATCTCCTCATAGAGATGCATTGAATCAATGCACCTTGTAAGCAAAGTTGTGCAGCATTGACCCAGGAAGCACTTCTAGTGGCTGTCTGAGTGACTGCCACAAGAGGTGTTCCTAAGCATTAATGTAAACACTGCCTTTTCTCTCAGTGTTTACATAAAAATGCATTCAAGTAGAGGCGGAGCCTAACTGCCAAAGCGAGCGGTCGCACGATTCTTGAGCTCCTGGAAACAAGGGCCCAAATCGGCATTTTACAGCCTTCCCTACCGGCACTTTGGGGCTCTGGAAGATCCCCAAGCTATACTTCCTACCATGGAGAATACCGTGTTTCTCCGAAAATAAGACCGGGTCTTATATTAATTTTAGTCACACAAAACACACTAGGGCTTATTTTCAGGGTAGGGCTTATTTATTTACGGTTCCGGTATGTACATTGAACCCCCCCTTTAATTAATCCACCCCCCCCTTTAATTAATCCACCCCCCTTTAATAAATCTGCCCCCTCTAATTAATGCACCCCCCCTTTAATTAATCCACCCCCCTCTTTAATAAATCCACCCCCTCTAATTAATCCACCCCCTTTAATTAATCCACCCCCTTTAATTAATCCACACACCCTCTAATTAATCCACCACCCCTTTAATTAATCCACCCCCCTTTAATTAATCCACCCTCCCTTTAATTAATCCACCCCCTTTAATTAATCCACCACCCCTTTAATTAATCCACCCCCCTTTAATTAATCCACCCCCCTTTAATTAATTCACCCTCCCTCTAATTAATACACCCCCTCTAATTAATCCACCACCCCTTTAATTAATCCACCACCCCTTTAATTAATCCACCCTCCCTTTAATTAATCCACCCTCCCTTTAATTAATCCACCCCCCTTTAATTAATCCACCCCTCTAATTATTCCACCCCATCTAATTAATCCACACCCCCCCTCTAATTAATCCACACCCCCCTCTAATTAATCCACACACCCCCTCTAATTAATCCACCCCCCTCTAATTAATCCACACCCCCCTCTAATTAATCCACACACCCCCTCTAATTAATCCACCCCCCTTTAATTAATCCACCACCCCTTTAATTAATCCACCCTCTCTTTAATTAATTCACCCCCCTTTAATTAATTCACCCCCCCTTTAATTAATTCACCCCCCCCCCCTTTAATTAATTAAGTCCCAGGCATAAAATACCGGTATCTACTCACAGTTCAAAGAGTCCGACCACTGGGTGCCTCACCGCCCGGAATGGATCCTTCCGCTGAAGATCCGTGAAGGCAGACTGACGGCGCTGCGCACGTCGTCATCACGCTGCGCACGTCGTCATCACGCTGCGCGATGCCGCGGCCCGCAACGCTCCTCCCCCTCCTCATAGAAGAAGGAAGTCCCGCCAAAGGTAAAATGCCTAGGTCTTATTTTCGGGGTAGGGCTTATATTGCAGCCCACCCCGAAAATTCGGCTAGGGCTTATTTTCGGGGTAGGTCCTATTTTCGGGGAAACACGGTAAAAGTAAGAAGATGAGACCTGATAAACCCCGTGAGGGGATGTCCATCGGTGATATGTGGCGGCAGGCAAATAGCAAGCAAGAGTCCAAAATGGCGGCCCTCATGGGAGATTGCTAGGACTTCTCCGACTATCAGTCCACAGACCTGGGCGAGGGGTACTTAACCGCACTGGCAGCTGCACCACTGACACCACGGCCGAACCCAAACACCGCTCCAGTAACAATGGCCATAATGAAAGAGCTCCTAGCAGATCTGCAGCGGAACCTCATGGCTGATATGGCCACTATTCGCAAAGATATACAGAGCCTGACAGGCCGCCTCGGAGACCTTGAAAAAAACTCTACGGAAGGCACTAAACAAATTGCATCCCTGCAAACGGCAGTCCACGACCTGCAAAAAACAAAACCTTATATACGAACGCCGCTTCGCGGCCCAGGATTACACACGCAGGCGAAACAACCTTAAAATAAGGGGGATCGCAGATACCGTCCCTGAAGAAGAACTACCACACATGGTGAGACGCCTGATAGCAGCCTTGCTGACACCACGACAGGCTAAAACCCTGGAGATAGAGGGAATATTCCGAGTGCCCAAACCGCTGAAAGCACCCCCTGCGGCCCCAAGAGACCTGATAGTCCAGTTTCGGAATATGAAGGACAAAATGGCGCTGATAGCGGCATCCAGGGATAAGCTGCCATACCGCTTTGAGGAAATGGAGGTCAACTTCTATGCCGACCTGTCGGGCAGTACCCTAGCCTGGCGCAGGGAATTTCGTCCGCTCACGTCAATACTACAGCAGCGCAAAATCCGTTACCGATGGCATCTCTCACAGTCCCTAACCATCTTCCATGGAGACGTGACTCACACAGCCCAGGACGTTAGGGAGGCGTCGGCTATCCTACAAAACATGGGCCTCATTGGAATAGCCTCAACCCAGGACAACCTGCCCAAGGCACCCAAAAACCGGCACCACTGGAACCCACAGACGGAGGCGGTGTTTGAGCCCCGATCCTCAGTGGCGGAACCCTCTGCACGAGCCACTACCTAGAGGCAACGGAACTCACTTCACACTAAGCATCGGCCGGGAACTGGACATTGCAGCTACAATACCCCAAAAAACGGACAGGCTCTGGAATCAGATGCCCTCTACAGCACTCCCCCCCTTATGCATATGGGTGACTAGGGCACGGGAGAAACTCACCCCAAATGAAGGCAATCCCGCGGATTGGAAAGGGAGGGGGGGAGGGGCGAAAGCCTTCTACGATTGACTGTGACCCCCAGCTACTGTCACACCATAATTGTTAAACTTTATTGAAAGTTTGTTTTCGCTACTTAAAAAGTTGCAGCTCTTGCTTAGCATCAAGCATGACATTTAATTTACCCTTTAGGGACAGAACCCACGACCACACCACAACGTCTTCACCCACAGCAGGACACGGACGCACATCACACTACCACGGCCCATATGCCAGCCATGCATAGCCCTCACGCTTTATCGGCCCCCAGACAACCCACACGCCTGACTGGGGAAACACAGCCTTATCTTTTCTTTTATTTTTCCCTAGTTCTCCCTCTCTCGTTAACCACACCACTGAAACCAAGGTCCCACAGTGTTATCAATATAGTCCAAACATGCAGGCATAGAGAGACACCCCCGCGGTTCTACTCAGCGACTTCGGGCATATTTTTACCCACTAAGATACTGCAGACCGATCTGTAAATAATGACGCTACTGGTGTTATCGCGGGCCTAAACCTGTACATCTCACAATGACTACTCCCGCACTGCAAAACGCGCACCTTAAGCGAGAACCCTCACACATACTATTCACTTACAGCCTGATTTGTATTCGTATTCTCAACAACATACTGCTTTTACAATGCTGATTGTACTGTCAAATTATCTGTTTTATATATGCTTTTGTTTTCGCTTGTGCATACAAAAAACAAAAAACCCTCTCTCTGCATGCCTATCGCTTGTGAAGTATACAAATTGTGACCTGTTATATACCTATGATCTGTCAACCAATATAAATCATATTTTTGGCATATTTGCAGAAAGAGAAAAATAAAGAATAAAAAAAAAAAAAAGCATTCAAGGATATACTATATACATCAAGCTGGAGTTGTTCTGGTAAGTATATTGTTCCTTTAAGGTTATGAAGACAAAGTTCTCATTGTACGGTACACAGAAACCCTATGAAAGTATTACGAGCTGTATGTACAGTTTAAAAAGCCTTTGTGGATCCCAAAGTTTTAAAATAGCTTACTATTCTTTGAAATTGTTGGGTTACTTTTTGCACATTCTAATAATGTCAATCCCAATATACAACGCAAGAGTATCCAATCCTTCTGATACAACACACCTCCAATAATAAAACACATTTCTTACCTGCTGCATCCATACATCTAGATATTGCTTGGAACTGTTTTCTGGTGAATTTTCCGCAGACTTCAACGTTACCTGTTAATCTACACACTGCTTTAATAACAATATTTAAATTGCATTCATTACAAACATATTTTATTTAGGATAAAAAGTAAAGGGATGGGCAAAAAGCCAACACTAGTCCTTGTGCGAGTACATGCATGGTGGAAAGTGACATTTTTATCCTGTTTTCCAAGCATATCTTGGCTCTCCCTACTGAAAACCCATTTGGCAAATCTCAAATGACTAGGTTATATGTAGTCTGTGACAACATTCCTTTTTTTTTTGTAATAAATCCTCAGTATTTTCATATCTCGAAGATAATTTTAGGTTACCCCAGTAATGACCTTAATAATATCTAATTTTATTCATGTGAACGTGGGCCTCTCTCTCCATAAACTCACATAAAACAATTGCATGCAGCCCATCAAATCTCTGGCAGCTTTATGTCTCCCATCCCAGGACGATAAATGCTCAAAGAATTTACTGAGATGAGCAGGTCTGAGCGTCTCCAAATTTTCAAAAGTTGAGTTCTCATTAAATTAATTGATTCTGGATCTCATCTAGTGGGAACTTGCTGAATAGCAGCATAAATCCCTAAGCGTTCAACGTGCTTTGAGTTGAACTCGCTGAGGTCCAAGACTGCGCTAGTAAACTTTCCTCTAAAACAGATGCCTTATGAAAACGCCACGATTAAATAAAATGGATTTTAATTTCAGAGAAATTCAAAGGATAATAAATACAAGTGGTTTCTCGTAATTCATCCATGTTAACAGGGCCAGATTTCCCATTAGTCAGAGTAGGCAACTGCCTACATATAGAATATAAAGGAATATGAAAATCAATTCTAAAACCTAAAACCGGGAGTAGATATAAAGTGGTTTATCCACTAAACAGTGGGTTGAATAAAATAGAAACAGTAACTTAAAAACTCAGCAGCAAAAGTGGTTTTCATAAAGTTAATAGATAAATGTATCAATAAATGTCCAATTTGAAACAAGTTATAAAATGTGATAGTCCAAAAAACTCCAAAGAAGTCCACAATGTATCCGCTCTGTATTAAGGTACAAGGACACTCCTGCTATGATGTAAACCAGGATATTACTTGACTAGCTGAAATAATATAGTATATAGTATGCTTTAGACACCCAGACCACTTCATCTCACTGAAGTGGTCTGAATGCAGTGTCCTTGTCTCTTTAACCACTGCAACTGCAAACATTGTTTTAGAGAAACTGCAGTGTTTAGACTGCCTCTAGTGGCGATCTACCAGATCGGTGCTACTTAGGTGCTAATTAGGTGCCAGAATCCATTAGTCACTGATGTAAGTTTGCTGAAAAAGTCACCTCACCCCTGTTTACAAATAGTACAAATAGTTTCAATGGTTCATATTATTCCTATAGTCAGGGAGGGGGAGGAGTGAATGGATTCTACCATTTTACTATTAGCATTATATTAGCATTCCAGAATCTGAGAAAATTTGCCTCAGAGCAATTTTAAATACCTTTATTTTAGAAATATATGATGTAACTGTATTTACTTACAGACATCATTTTTACTAGACTGAGCAAAACTGAACATGTTTGGCATTCCGTAGTTCATTTGGTCCTTGTTTCGGGTACATTTCAGCTTGGACTTCGGGAATCTGGCTAATCACTCAACCTGCCCAAATTTGGACGAGTTGTAGTTTGGTCCAAAACAAATCTCCAAGTCTGTTTTTTACATTCTGTTGCCATTTTTTAGTAAGATGTGTTGCTAGTAAAGCCTTCAGGGTACTTTCCAGTACCTATAAGCATGGTATTTGACCAATTTTATTTATCTGTTTTTGCCAAGTTTACTGTATTTTTCATTACACAAATATTTTTTATAAAAACTAAATGAATGGGTGAAAAAATAAAATTGTGTAAAATTTACATAATTCCAATCTTTACATTTCTCTGTATAGAAATCTATACTCAAATTTGCTGTGTTATGATATTTTCATAAGTTAGGCATGCATTACCTGCTTCAACTAAATGGTAGGCTAATATGTTTCAATCAAAAAGTGCTTGGTAGTGAAGGGGTTAAGCTCAAGTAGTTTCGCTCAAGTAGCTTCGGTGAGATCTGAGATCATGCTTTTATATATTTTTTCTCCATTGTAGCATAAAGGCGTTAATATATTAGCAAATTATATACATGTTTTCTTCTAACTAATTCTATGAGCGGTTGACTGTTTCCAAGTACATTCTCCTTTGCCATGCAATCTTCTTGCTATTCTGCATATTGTATTTGTCTTGGGGAAATACCAGAACATCAAATAGAACAAACACAATGGCCAAGAAAAAAAAGCTATATTTCTCAACATTGTGTCTGCCTTGCCCAGTTTATAGTCGAGGATTCCAAATCTATTTTTACCACCATCCACTGATGCTTCATAATCACCATAAACGGTACAATCTGTCAAAAGATATTTTTTTTTCCAATTATCAACAAATGGTATTAAAAACCCTCAATTCCATATTGAAAATGAGTCACCTTAAAATATAGTTATAAAGCCAAACATTCACAGTATGTGTATACAGTAGACTATTACTGTTTTTATCCTGTGTGACATTTTTCCGTTTAGCGGTTTCCCTGGGATGGGAACTACATTTTGTTTTATAAATTTGGTGAAAGGCAAAACACATGCTATTCTTAATGTAATTATAGTGCGGGCATTATAATTATGTTTGTCTTTGAAATAATACTACACAAAATATTTTTATAAACTCTATGCCTATGTATGATACGTTATAATGGAATCCACTGGAACGATGAAAAGAATATTGTGAAATTTCAGATTTGCATTTGTAATATTGAGAAGTGCCCACAGAACTTTCTTGAAGAGACGTTTTCTTCAGAGAACATTATGTGTAGCGCTTTGCTGCATAGACCTTGGCCATTTGTCTATTTATTTAATGACCCGGTCTTTGAAAATCCGGGTTCTTTATTTCAGGTATTAAGATAACACATCAACCTGATGTTCTCATACCAACAGTCACCACGTAGGTGTTCTCTTGAGTTTCAGAGCGAATTTATGAGAAATTGTGTAAATATTTTAGATCTTTAACCCCTTAAGGACCAAACTTATGGAATAAACGGGAATCATGACATGTCACACATGTCATGCGTCCTTAAGGGTTTAAAAACAAGTTGAAAAGACCACAACAACCTAGAAATGCAAGGGATTAGATATTTTAGGGAAAAAAATATATTAGCATGTTCACTCATGTGTCCTTTTTCTATAATGCCCCTTAGTAATGTTAAGTGACTTTGCAGCCTTACCTCTTAATAGTTAACACACTGAACATATTTTAGGATCGCCAAAATATACAAAACCTGATCTTGCTCTAAAGCTCACTCACATCTATTCATTTTTAAAGAGAATCCAATTTTCAGATTTTGTTAAAAACAGTAATTCAGGTATTTAGGAGTTTTATATTATGTGTAAATGTAGATTTTATTAAGATTTACACAAACAAAACTATTACATGTCTTGTCACACATTAAGTCATTAAGGTAGAAATCAGGAAACATATAGCAGATAAGCAGGCAACCTTCTAGTAGTACTATGCCAAAACAAAATCTTGAAGTCCCTTGGCATGCCAGTCCTATTTTTTTTTAATTGAGGAGGTTATGTTGCCGTATTGTGCCTGTGTTTTTGTTAGGGGTGCTGTAGTTGTATTGTAGCATTGTATTTGTGTGTATATGGGCTGTTATACTGTATATGTTTATGAATAGTTTGTGTATAATACCTACACGGGGTGGAATTGTGTGTGTGGATGATATGTCACTTTGTGTGTTTGGTGTGTGTATGTTTAGGACTGCTTGTGGTATTGCATGTGAGAGGCTGCTTGTGGAGTTGTGTATGTGGATTATCAGTTGACTTGTTTGTTGGGACTGTGAGTGTGTTTGTGTGTGGAATCTTTTTTTATTTTTATGAGGGGAAGCTTATTCTCCAGTTCTGTGTATATCTAGCAGTATGGATAGCTTCCCTGGGATCAAGTTGTAATCGGGCTGGCCTTGTACAGATCAAGGGCAGGAGCTGTTATAGCTGCGGGGGGATGCTCTTCTCCACCGTTCACAAGTGCTGGAAGGAAGTGATCTGAGATCATTTCCTCTGAATGCTGCAATACGTAAATTGAAGATTGTCCCTCACCACATGCAATCACCAATCAGATTGCACTAGCAGATATCTGAAGTCCAAGTGGGACTCGTGATTGGCCAGAGCCCATTTGTCTCTGGCAGCCTTGAGTGCCATGCAAATTTACCTAGAGTGTCATGCATGGCACACGGGACATAGGTTGCTGACCCCTCGACTAGTGATATATGCTTCATACTTAAATTATGGTAATGAAGAAAGTTCGGGACAAAGAATAACACAGTTGAGAGTAGAGCAACTTTTTAATCTTTTTAAGAACCCTCAACCTCAGGCATAGATCTCTCCATTGGTCATTTGCGTTTAACAGATATCCTCTCATCTACACAAATGACATGCTTGTTTGCAAAGAATTGGTTGTGTTCAAACAGATTCTCAAAAAAAAACAAAAAACCCTGTTCCTGTTGGATATTTGTAGAATTTACATAATATTGCTTAAAGGACCACTATAGGCACCCAGACCACTTCAGCTCAATGAAGTGGTCTGGGTGCCAGGTCCCCCAGGTTTTAACCTGCAGCTGAAAACATAGCAGTTTCAGAGAAACTGCTATGCTTACACTAGGGTTAATCCAGCGTCTAGTGGCTGTCTCACTGAGAGCCGCAAGAGGCACTTCCGCACTTCTCACTGTGAAAATCACAGTGAGAAGACGCTGGATGTCCATAGGAAAGCATTGAGAAATGCTTTCCTATGGACTGTCTGAATGCGCGCGCGGATCTTTCCATGCATGTGCATTCAGCACTGACGTCAGGAGGAGGAGGAGAGTTCCCCAGCGCCGAGGGAGTCCGGCGCTGGAGAAAGGTAAGTGTTTAACCCCTTCAGCCCCCTTGAGCCCAGCGAGAGTGGGACCCTGAGGGTGGGGGGGACCTAAAGACCCTATAGTGCCAGGAAAACAAGTTTGTTTTCCTGGCACTATAGTGGTCCTTTAAGTCACCACAGATATACATGTTTGTATACCAATACACAGCGTGCTATTCTGAAGTGAGTATTGGTTTGTTATGGCTTTGAGTGAAATATTTATAGTTAAGTGAGAATGTGTTAGTCTGTGAGTAGAACATGCGCTAATTAGGAACTATTTGCTAAATAAGCCCAATATTCGTATCATGTATATAAAATACTTTGTTTTATCTGCAGCCACAGTGCATATTCTTAGTGAGTATCATCAGTAATGTGGGCCATATCTGATATAACTATGGCAGACTCTTCCGTGTAACTATAAGCATCATTTATAGATCGGAATGTTTAGTTATGCAAAGAAGAACTCCAGAAAAAAAGATATTTGACTGTGATGGTGATGGTGGATATTTTTGCCATTGCATATAGAACAATGATATATATGTATAGTATTAAATGTATTTTATAAATGTGTGAATGGGGATTATTTTTAAACTTGTTATCGATGTGATCCAGCCGCATTGCATTGGAAAGCCTTGATGTGGGTTGAAGCACAGCTAAATCTTTAAAGGTTTTATAACTCACAGCAAGGCTCATTCTTGAGGTTTTCCTGAATAAATAGATTTGTTCCACTTCGAAAACAGCACACAAGCCTTCATTTATTGTCATACCCTGTTCAGTATAGGCTTTTCAATACCCTTGACAAATGAACAAAAAAATATGTGTGTGCATGTATATATATATATATATATATATATATATATATATATATATATATATATATATATAAAAAAATAAAAACAGAATAATTCTGTTTAACTGAGGTTATGTAAAAAAACTGCTTAGCTTTGTTTTTTGTTTTGTTTTTAAAGTAAAACAGAATTAAAATAGACTCCAAATGCCTTTCTAATTTGGAGTATTTATCAACATGTCTGTGTTAGTAAAAATCTGCGTAACCTTCTGCAAACAATTATTTCCAATATTATCCTACAATTAGGATGCCAAGTAAACAAAGGTTTTAATGTTGTCATGTGTTATTGATGCTTTCAGTACACACGTATGTATGACTGCCATATGACTGAACAGTTTATTTGTTTGTCTATTCGTCTCAAGGCGCCAGATAAGGGATGATTTCACAATATATGGCAAATTTATTTGGATCATCTGGGAGCTACATGTTCTCCGAATTAGTATCATTACTGATGTGTAAGTTCTTCAGCTCACTGAAAATAATTTTAATTTCACAAATTGCAATGTATGTTAAGGAGCACGCACAGACAGAACAAATAAATCGCATGCGCAAATATGTTAGCACCCTCGTAAGTTTTTTACATTAACACACAGAAAATAAATATTGCAAATGAAAACAGGAAGGTTTCACAATATTTATTCTACTCATGTTCATTCTGCACTTCATTATTGTCGGAGTCTATTTTTTTTTAGAAATCATTCCCAAATATCTTTGGTAAATGTGAGAATAGAAGAATGATATAAGTGTCAAATAAGTATGTAAGTATGTAAACTGTAAACTAAGTATGTAAACTGTAAACTTTGCAAAGTACGTTATGTTGTGTCACATTATGATTAAGCAAGTTTATAAGAATTAAAGTACCACTATAATGGGTCCCCCACACCCTCAGGGTCCCCCTCCCGCCAGACTCTAGGGGGAGGAAGGGGTTAAATTCTTACTTTTCTCCAGCGCCAGGCTCACTTGGAGCTGGGGACTCTCCTCCCTCTTCCGACGTCATCCGCCGAATGTGAACAAATTATCATGAGACTGACAAAAAAAACAAAACAGCCCCTATAATCTGTTACCGGTGGTAGTCTAACCTGAGTGAGTGTGTCACAAGAGTTCCTAGTCCAACAAATATATATATAAAAAAAAAGAAAGCTCTTTGTGAGTGAGTGAGAATTTCTTAAAAATGTGGTCATGGTGGCTAATGGGAACATAGATGCCTATGGCACCTCATTGCATGTCTGTGATATTATTTATGGAAGACATTGCTTTTTTGGTATTTTCCATAGACCACATTTTTTGCTCTCGTGCAGCCAAAAGAATGCTGTCTTGATTATGGCTTCTGGCAGATGACATTGTGGAGAAGAAGTATGGCAGCAAAAAATGTCGGCACCATGGAGGGACAGTTTAAGGTCAGTATCTCTCTCTTATTGCTCCAACACTCTTTCACCCTCATCCAAGCAGACATGTTACCTTGTGAGTTTCTTGCAAAAAATCCAAAGACACCCAAAAGTATCATATTTTATTTAATATATATATATATATATATACATACATTTTTTTATAAAGTGATAACTATTTTCTTTTTCACACTCAAGTGTTTTTTTTTTTTTATGTATCTCATCATTTATGCACCACTAACAAAGAATACTGTGCATGTTCATAAAAAAGTGGCATACGAAATCACCAAAAAAGAGTACACAATATGTTTTAAAAAAGTACGAAGATGCTCAAATGCATTAATTAATTAATGGGAAAAGCCCATCAAAAGTCATCAAAAAGTTCACAAAAAAGGTGCAACTTAGTAACTTTGATAAATCTATCTTGAGGCCAAGCTAATGAGTGCTACACCTGTATTTTGGAAATATACTAATTAAAATAGTGTAAACTGAAATCAAAGTGTGAAAAGTGATAGCTCGGTCTATTTTCCTTTCCCACCACCCTTTGGACTACAGTACAGGAAATGAATGGAACTTCAGATGTCTGAGAAATACCATGGCCACGTCTAAGGTTGCATATTTTATTTTTTTGCATACATTGTTTTAGTGGACAGAAGTTACAGATCTCTCTCACAGGGAGAGCACTTGATAAAATCCTTCATATTATTGGTTGCAATGCAGAATCTGCCCTTCCGTACTTTATTTTATTAAGGAGTTCCTTTGTCCTCTAGTAATAGGATAGTCTCAGCATTTGTGAGCACAAGTGTCGAAAGACATTTTTTTCTTTTTATAAATATGGATCTGCATAACACATGGAAGATCAATGAAGCGAAATAATCACAACAATCTATGGGAAACAAAAATGACAGAGAAATTTGGCAATGCAGCCCTGACATCTGTTTGCTATAGCTGAAAATGAATATTGTGTAAACACTGCATCCTCTTGCCCTATAGCTCCCATACATTATTACTTTATTTAAATTCATCTTATCGAAATACTCCTGCAAAGAAAAACATATTGTCCTATTGATTCTAAGGAAGTCAATCCAGAGGCAAAAAAACAGGCACTTGCCCAGAGTGCACACAGTAGGGGGCACTTTTTTTTATCTAGTTCTGTTTTTTAAAGTTGGAAGTTAAGACAGAAACATCGATATTACAGTCTGCGCTGGTTTAAGGTTCAAAGAACATTGAAACGTCAATCTGATTGCTTGGAGCTTGGTTCACAAAGGACCAACTAAAGAAGCCTGTTTGTGATCCATGTAAATACCTGCATAACAATTCTATACAGAAAATATAAACCAAACCAAGCTTTTCTCTAGGGCAATTCCAAGCATCACAGTAATAGTTATGTAAGGAGTACCTTCCACCCATCCCCGGTTTGCAATGGTATGAGCTGTTACCTGGATTGCCTTAAGGCACTGAAGGCCCTCCAATGGTTTGTGACACGCATTTAGCTTCTGCAGAGCTACAGATGGTCAGATACTGCTCCCCCGCAGCCATTCATTAGCTGAAAGCAATCTCAGCCAATGAATAAACTGCTATGCATAGAAATATGCACAGAATTAACTTTAGCTAGCCTGGAATTCCTGCTCATTGCTGGCTAATGAAAGCAACAGACACAAAAATACAAATAAGGGTCTCCACAATGGGGACATTTGGGTATTGTTGCGGACCGTTTCGCTCACCAGGGGATAAAAACCGTTTAGGCGATAATCCCCTTCCAGATAGACCAGCAGCTACTGCAATCACCAACCTCCCGAACTAGAAACTGCACAAATCCCCCAACTCCCGAACAGGAGACACACGAACCCTGGAAGCAGCCGAACAGGAAAAGCAATACGAACAGCTTACATTCCTGGCAATCGGCATACAGTCAAATCCCCCCCAAGAATGAGACAACACTTCACTTTGAGGGTTAAGCAGGAACTCTCTGATTTATTCACACAACTGTCTTATAAAGGATTCTCCCATGCAAGGGAGGGATTTACAACAATTACACAATACACCAATCACACATGAGTTACCTCCCACAATGCCTCACAATCCCTCCCCTCTGGCCTGGAGATAATTAGGGAAGGAATCTAATAATCTCCAAGGACAGAGGCAAAACTCCATTACCCACATGGCAGACAAAAAGACAGTAAAAGACACAAAATTACCTATTGAGGCATTTAGTACATAAAACATACACATTCTACATATCCCCAGATAGCTTAGATCTGAGCGCACATTACTACCGAATGGCGCTCAGATCACATACATACAGTTTAAATGCCATGGAGCCAAAGTCTTTCACATAGTCTTTCGTTACACGAATGGGCTCCATGGCTTAGCTATCTGGGTTAACATATTCACATATCCCAAAGTACCGACTGAACCGGTGTTCGACACCAAGGGCACGAATAGGAACCAGGGGGCGGACAGCTCAGCTGTGTTTGCGCAAGTAAGTGTCCGTTTTCAGTTCCACAGTGTTAGTGCTGAACACCGCTAGCCTTTCGGGACTTAAAATGGCCGCTGCCACGTGTTTGGCAAATGAACAAAGGCCACCCAGCGTTCATCAATTAAGCTGCGGTTAACCGCAGCTTCTGGGCGGTCAATTGGCGGCACACTCCAGCTCCCCGGTGGTCCCCCGTTCGGTAGTTGGAATCTACTGAACACCCCGGCAGAAAGGCACGAATAAGCCTTTCTGCAGGGAAAATAAACGATTTAACCTGCAGGGCCATAGTCCAAAGGGAGCAGGCGAGCAACCAGGCTTCTCCAGTTCACAGTGGCGAGGTTGGTTTCGCCACAGGTATCACCCAAAAATTCTCCAAAAAAATGTAATCTCTTTCTAATGAGCAACAAAAACAGGACCCTTTATTAAAGCTAAAATAATAAAGACGTTATTGAAATATACATCATTATTAAAGCTAAAATAATAAAGACTTTATGGAAATATACATCATTGTGTAAAGTAAAAATTATATGGATGCTTCTCAAAGGCAGGATATCATTCAATTAACCCCGATTCCAATATAGCTATTAATTGTCAGACTCCCTGTTTCATAAATTTATTATCAACATGTGATTTTATTAATGACATGGAGGCTCCTATTACGCATTCTCTTTCTTTTGTTTTCCCTCAGCAGCAAAAATAGAAAGATAAAATATATATATTAACTTGAATGCATAAATACAGGGCCCTCTTTAAGCTGCCCTGGGCCCTGTTACAGCTGGGGGCCCAAGGCAGATGTTCTATTTGCCTTCTGACCGCAACAATTTCTATTGGGATCACTGATCCTAACATAAATACTTGCGGGCAGTGGGCCCACTCACTAAGGGAGCCCATCGGGTGGCCCATGCACTTAGGGCAACCCGGTGAGATTGTGTAAGCAGGGGCCAAGTCAGGCACGACCAGGCACCTTGCTTTTCGGCAGCATGGAAGGAAGTGACGGCTGGTCACTTTCTCCCACTTTCTCCCACAGAACAGGAGGCGTGCGAAAGGGAGAAGGACCTGGTGTTCCAGAGGTGACAGTGGAGAGGGGTTCAGGCCGGGAGAGAGAGCTTAACTCCCAGCTACCTCAGCCAGCACACTGGACCCTAGGGAAGCCACCCTCCAGCAAAAGGTAAGAAACTGGATGGTGGCTATCAAATTGTAAATTGTGCGTGTGTGTACCAGTGTGTCTGTCTGTGTGGGTGTCAGTGTGCCTGTCTGTGCATCAGTATGTCTGTCAGTGTGCCTGTCTGTGCATCAGTATGTCTTTGTGTATGTGTGTCAGTATGTGTGGTTGTGTGTGTGTGTGTGTCAGTATATCTGTGTGTGTGTCTATCTGCCAGTGTCTGTATATATATATATATATATATATATATATATGTATGTGTTTCAGTATGTCTGTCTGTGTGTGTGTTATTTTGACTATCAGTGTATGTGTCTCTGTCTGTCATCTGTGTATCTGCGTGTGTCAGTGTGTGTATATGTGTCTCTGTATCTGCATTCGTGTCATTGTATCTGTCTGTCTGTGTATCTGCATGTGTGTCAGTGATGGTTGTGTCTGTGTATCTGCATGTGTATCAGTGTATGTATATGTATGTTCTCATTGTGTGTATCTATATGCAGTCAGTGTGTGTATCTGCATGTGTCAGTAGTGTATCTGTGTGTCTGTGTATCTGCATGTGTGTCACTGTTTGTATATGTTTCCCTGTGTATCTGCATGTGTGTCAGGTTGTGTATCTGTGTGTCTGTATGTGTGTCAGTGTGTGTATCTTTGTATCTGCATGTGTGTCAGTGTGTCTACATGTGTGTCATTGTTTGTATATGTGTATCTGTGTATTTGCATATGTGTCAAGTTGTGTATCTGTGTGTCAGTGTGTGTATCTGTGTCAGTGTTTATCCGTGTGTCTGTATATCTGCATGTGTATCTGTGTGTGTGTGCATCACAGTGTGTGTGGCAGTGTATGTGTATATGTGCATACATCTTAGCATTCAAATGCCAACACTACATACAAACACACTTCTTCATTGAAACCTTAACAATACAAACACACCTCTGTGTTAAACAACCAAATTATATATAAACACACACCTACATACACATAAATGCATGCTTGCATTCAAACGCCAACACCACATACGAACATACGCCATACAAACTATGCTTACATTCAAACACACAAACACTGCTCATTGCTAAATACAATCCTGCAAGCATGGCACAATGGTAGAGCCCCTGATGTCAAAGCCCCTCTTGCGATAGCGAGCCCGAAAGAAGCCTTGCACCAGGGCTGTTTCTAGTTTAGTTCTGCCACTACATTTTGGTGGAGGGCGTGATTGCATGCCAGGGAATAGGGGTAGGGCAGGGGGGCCAAGCAAATGCTTGCCAGGGTCCAATCAGTATTAAAGATGGCCCTGTATAAATAGAAAAACTATAACAAGTCAGGGCAGCCAATCAGGATACAGGACAGTCTATAAAGGTCTGAACTAGCATTAAACTTCATCTTTCTTTGTTGCTCCCTCAGACCAGCTAAGTACACTCTTTTTTCTTTGATGATACTTTGACTTTACTATTTATTGATTGATTTGAATGTAAAGTATTACTAACTGCCCTATTGCCAGTTACCCACCCCTGGCCGTGTATCCCCACATGGACCACATCCTCTAGGGAGTGCAATTTGGCACGCTTTTCACCCGGAAGCACACAAAGGCGGATCTCGGCAGCATGTACCCTTTTTGTGGTCCTGCTGCCGGTGGCAACGGCTCCTACTCTCCTTTTCCCCCTGTGTCTTCTCCTCCATTGTTATTCTGTATGTATGCTGTATTAGTGTAAATCAACCCTAAGCTGTTTCCTTCCATTACTTTAGTACTTGCCTGTTTGGTACTTCTACACTGTGTCTAGGGCTTATAGTATAATTAACATTGCATATTCCTGTGTTTGATTACCTGACTTCTGGCCTTCACTGTCTATGTAGTATTTGTCTACCCTATAGTGCTGACATTGGTCCCCCTGCCTCCAGCTGCTTGCTACTTAAGTCCTGTGGTGTTATTATGTACTCCCTATTTTGTACCTACTATATACCTACTATGCAAGCGCAGGGCGATGGGGCTGATGGCCTATTTTACTCTAACTCCGAAAGCCTTCATACTCCAGTGATGGAAGAAGTGGGATTGATGCCCTCTCAGGAATTCCAGGCCCTCCTGGATTCCACTGTGTAGGGCCTTACCTTCTGCGATGGGAGCTATGTCCTCCTCTATCTCCCACTCATTTGCCCAGGCCCTCATTCACCAAGGACCCATCGGCACTACACCCGGCTCGTGCTGATAAGTCAACCCCTATGGCACGCAAGGCATGAGCCAAAATCAGACACGTGTCTCCTCAACCCCTGATACAGGTTGTACCTGAATTGACTGACACGCCTCAGGTGGTCCAAGATGGCGCGATTCGACCGCGCAAGAAAGCCACTGGCCGGGCAAAATCGTCCGGAAACTGGAAAAGGGTGCGTGCCCGGGAAGATAAGTCACATTCCGAACTGATGATGTGTCTGATGACTCCGATTACGCCTCCTACGAGGAGGCTGACTCTGATTTGGAAGAATTTACTGAGGTGTCATCCTCTCGAAACCTCAGGGGTGCCGCAGGGGTACCGCAGGGGCGGGGGATGGCATTCCGTATCCACAGGTTTGCCCCCTGTTCGACCCGTATGACCTGCGCCATCCACGCTATGCAGAGTGGGACCCGCCAGAGCACATTGCCAAATACTTGTCACTTCACATGCGAACCCCCCTCTCGAAGGAGAGTTGCAGCAAACTACGGGCAGAATATCCTAGACCAGTCCCAGATGCGGCGTGCAAAACACCAGAGGTTGACCTGCAAATTATCCAATTCCTAGCGAAGACGGGCTGGAAGCCAAGAAAGGCGCTGTAATTCTCCCTACACAACTGTCAGGACATGATCCTAGACACGCTGGGCCCAGCTTCTAAGCTATACGAGATCCTGGAACCTGCCAAAGCGGGTGATACAGCCCTCAATTTTAAAGTGGCTGTTGGTTGGGTACAGATACTTATATACCTCCTTGGCAATGCTAACAGTGAATTATGTGCTGAGCGCCGATTTTGCTGAAAATAGATCCAAAATTGGTTAACCTAGTTGTTAAAGAACCTGACCCTGAAGCAAAAGGCATGCTATTCAGAGATTCTTTCATTAAAGATATTGGGTCATTCGTAAAGTCTTATGGCTTTAGACAAAGCCCAATTTAACCTCAAGCGACTCTTAAGGTAACAATAACAATCTAACAATAAGGTTTTCACTGGGGCCTGGAGATCTAGGAGCTATCCACCTGACCGAGGGTATAGAGGCCCACCAAGGACTCATAGAGGTTCCTACCCGATTCAAAGACCGTTTCAAGATTACAAGTCATGGCGGTCGTGGAAAAATATCAGGAAGACGCCCTTACGGTAAGTATACTGACTGCATTCTTTCCATATAAGCATGGGGCAGATTGGCTCTGTTTGTTCAGACTTGAGGAATGATCACTAGAGATGCGGGGGTTTTGCAAACTGTCAGGGGCTTTCGTCTCGATTTGATTTCAAAACCTTTCCAGGCACAACCCCCACGGGAACAGTCTCTACCAAGGGAACAAGCAGACTTCATCACCTCAGAGATTGGACAACTGCTGTCAAAACGGGCTATCCAAGAAGTCCCATACCTGGGTTCATGGTTCATAAACAATCTATTCCTGGCGCCCAAAAAAGGTGGAGGTGTTCGCCCAGTTATAAACCTACGAAACCTCAACGCCTTCCTATGATACCAGCACTTCAAGATGGAGGACATATACTTTCTCTGAGATCTGGTCCAACAGGGGGATTGGATGGTCAAGTTAGATGCATACCTGACTATACCCATAGCGGACGAGTACAGAAATCTGCTGCACTTCACATAGAAAGGGCGACAATGGAGATTTACCTGTCTATCTTTTGGACTCTCCTCAGCTACCTGGTGCTTTACCAGAATCATGAAGCCGGTGGTCGCCTTCCTTGGGGCAAGAGTAGTCCATCTGATCATTTATGTGGATGACATCCTACTCGTGTCAACTTCTCCCTCACTTGCAGTGGACCATACACTGGTGATAGAATCTTTGCAGGCTCGAGAACCTTAAATTCCTCATAAACTTGGAAAAATCTTGTATGACCCTGGTGCAAAAAATAGTTTCTAGGGTTCGAAGTGGATTCTACCACGCTGTCCCTGTTTCTACCAGAACCGAAAACAAAGGCCATCAAGAAGCAAATCAGATGCATTCTTCGCTCTCCAAACCTCTCCGTCTGCCAATTGGTGACAGTGATAGGCCTAATCACTTCATTCATTCAAGTGATCTTCCCAGGACCATTACATTACTGTGCTCTACAACGTTTGAAGGGTTCCTACCTAAGAGCAGGAAAGCTGGATGTGGAATCATGAGAAGAACTGATTTGGTGGCTCAACCAAATGGAAGCCTGGAATGGCTGGGTTTTCGGATCCGCCCTGGACATAATTATAGAATCCGATGCCAGCTTACACTGCTGGGGATCGCATCGCGGGAACGTCTCCACCGGTGGCAGATGGTAAACAGAGGAATCTACGCTCCACATCAACTGCCTGGAATTGTTGGCGGGTTCATTCACCATTCGCAGTCTCTGCCTGGAATTGCTGCATTCTACTCCACATGGACATGATTCACATACCCACGTTGGCAGTATACATGGTGTTTCATGTTTCGGACTGGATTCTGGTCTTCGGCTTTATGGGCAAAGAAAGGGAAGTTTTATGCTAGTTCATACCTTTAGAGATTGTCCTGTATCCTGATTGGCTGGCCTGTTCTTAGGCAGACTTGTTCTATTTGTTCTATTCATTCATTTATATTCAAGTTAATATATGTATTTTCTCTTTCTATCTTTGCTTCTGAGGGAAAATAAAAGAAAGAGAATGCATAATACTAGCCTCCGTGTCATTAATAAAATCATGACTTTTTGTCATGTTAATAGTAAAATCTGGGAATTATACTTGATACTTTTAAATAATAATATCTATATTAAAGCACCCGACTACTAACTATTCCTTATCTCAGTAATGCCCATGTTATACAGGTCCTCAGTCCACTTCTTAAAGGTTGGGAATATGATTGAACTCCGATACTAACTGTTTATTCAGGAGATTGCCTCTAACTCCATATTGCAGGTTAACTTGCTGTGTAGCCTGCAGATCTGCAATTATGTCTGTCAAAAACATGTCAGAGCTCAGCATGTTCCTTCTAGGAGCCTAGCCATTCAATATTTCTCTCTAATTACATTGAAATGTATTAAGGCGTATTTCTTAAGTAAAGGATTCTATGAACATTATGTTACACTTATAGAAAAGAATATAATAGGTGCTCACTCCAATATAAAATAATTTGTAGGCAGCGGTAACAAATACAAGGATTCCCAACCTTGTGAAAAAACAAATTCAAACAAAAAGGAGAGAGGAACAACGCACCAGATAGTAATTAATAAAATATATGTACATAAAGAATTTTGCCTAAACAGTTCACATATAACCTCAAAGATAAAAACATAGAGGAAACACAATAGTGTAATATGGTTTGATAATTGAGTGAAATGGTGAAGTGAATTAGAGCAATATTCACTCACATTTGATATTCAATCACATTTCCTCGTAGATCCTTAGACGGGGATTGTTCCGTCCATGTGAATTACGGTAGAGCTCTTGGTTAGCTCTATCAAATGTGAGTGCATATTGCTCTAATTCACTTCACCATTTCACTCAATTATCAAACCATATTGCACTATTTTGTTTCCTCTCTGTTTTTATCTTTGAGGTTATATGTGAACCGTTTAAGCAAAATTCTTTATGTACGTATATTTTATTAATTACTATCTGGGGCACGGTTCCTCTCTCCTTTTTGTTTGTATTATGTTACACTTGCTGTGTAGCTGTACCTCTAGCTACTCTGTTACTGTGTTACTCAAATTTTACTTCTATTAGCTACTATCCATTGTTATTTTGTTTCTTTTTTTTTATAGGTAAACAATGATTATTTTTCTGTTAGCTTTTGGCTACAATTATTACCAGTGTTCAATCATATTTCCCACCATCAAGAAGTGAACTAAGGACATTTATTAGTAGTCCAAGCCTCCACTATTTGGTTCACATGTGATTTAAAAAACAAAAAAATGACTATTGTTAGTTGAAATTCTACTCCCGATGTTGGTAATGTGCTTATGAAACAGGGAGTCTGGCAATTGATGTCTATATTAGAATTGAGGGTTAATTGTATGATATCATGCCTTTGAGAAGTATCCACATAATTTTCACTTTACACAATTTTTACTATGTATTTAATTTCAATAAAACCTTTATCATTTTAGTTTTAATAAAGGGGTCCCCTTCTATTTTTATTTTCTATTATTTTTTTGTTAATGACAACTCAGTATTGCTGGAGAGGAGGTGGAGTGACAAGGGGTTAAACTCTGTTTATGCAGGGTTTCATATTAAAGTGCTGTGCATACAGGCTGCAGGCACCATCACCACTTCAAAACACTAACGTGTCCATGGTACTTGGAGTAACCCTTTCAGTGTGTTTTTTGTCTCCCCGTATCCAGGCTTAAGTCCAGTCCTTTCCTTCATAGAGGTTTTCTCCTTGGTTTCTTGATTCAGCAGTGTTCCAGAGTTTCCTGTTTCGCTCTCCATGCTTGGATTTCCAATATCCTGACCAATGGTTGCTTTAACTTTTGCCTTTACCTTTCTGTTTCTGCCACATCTGGCATGCATTCCCCAAAAGCTACTGACTCAGTTAAAGGGCAGAGTGGGAGACAAGGAGATTTTCCTGGCATTCTGCCTGACCTATCCATCTACATGCAACCCCAGTCAAACCTGCAATAATCTTGATAAAATAACTTGCCTTTATCACAGTCTATGTGATTTTGGAGAATATTTATACCTAGATAAGACATACTGCTTTCAATGTGTTTTTTTTTTTTCCTGTTAGTACAACCTGAAGGCTTGCAATAGGAAAGCTGATGAATTATTCATATTTGGTGCCTGCAGAACCAGGAGCTTAGGCTAAACAACATTGCAAAATTATTTATGTAGGCTTTCATTCCCAGTCTTTGTAGAACCTTTATATTTTGTAAGACAGCGAACCAGCAGAGATGTGTTTTTGATATATCCACCATATCCACTGCAAGCAACCTTCATATTCACAAGTACTTCCTTTCCTACCCTCCCACATACCCTGCTCTCTGCTTCCATTATAGGATGCATCTCTAGGTGTTTGACATTGTAACGGCACCCCAGGCATAAAAGGCTTAAGCCGCCGTTTAGTAGATCTTCCCCTTCCAGAGACACAGGTACAGCTACTGCAGAACCCCAAACTCCCGAACTGGAACCTCACGAATAGCTGCTAGCAGCTGAACAGGAAAAGCACCCAAGCGGCTTACACACCTGGCAATCAGTCTCTAACAGCATACAGTAAATACCCCAAGAACGAGACAAAGCTCCGTGTTGAGGGTCAAGCAGTGAACAGCCAGAGCTGTGGTTTTATTGTTCTGATATACACATTAGTACCACCCACAGGGTTTTGGAAAACAACCAATAAACACGTACAATACACTCAGACACTTCCACACAAAATCCTCCCCTCTGCCTGTGATACAATTGCCTTACACAGTGGGTAATGTAATTATCACAGGCAGAGAAATACAGTTTTTCCACATTATTCATAACTTTAAAACTTACATTTTCAGAATCAGCATACTCCAAATACAAACATACGTCAAAATCATTCAAATTGGTCCAGTGGTTCAAAAGATAGATCGTAGTCCTTTGCGACCAAATGAAGTATGGCTTTTCTGCCCAAAACCAGTTCCACAGAGTCTTCTATCCTGGAGATAATTGGGAAGTAATCCAATTATCTCCAAGGACAGAGGCAAAACTCCATTGAACACATGGCAGCAAAAGACAATAAAATACATAAAAATATATAACTGAGCAGCCATTGCATAAAATAGGTACATTCAACATATCCCCAGATAGCTCAGATCTGAGTACACATTATAACTGAATGGCGCTCAGATCACACACATACAGTTCAATTGCCATGGAGCTAAAGTATTTCCTGTAGTCTTTCATTATACGAATGGGCTCCATGGCATAGCTGGGATATCACCGCTCAAACAGGGCAAGCACAGAATGACCCGGCTTTCGTGTCTTTGCAGGGGAAAATCAAGCGTTTCAACATGGGGCCATAGTCTAAAGGCAGCAGGCGGGCAACCAGGCTCCTCCAATGCACAGTGGCGAGACTGGTCTCGTCACAGACATCTTCACAATTACCTCCACAATAACATCACATCTTAGCTATCTGTGCAAATGTGCTAAGGTTGCCTGTCCATTGCCTTCAAATTTATCTCTGCTCCCTCCTGCTTCAAGTCCACTGGAAGTTATGGTTATGAACCTTGGATTGATCTCAGCTTGTGGACAAGGTTCCCTTTCTTTTTCAAATACCAGTAATAATATTAGTAAGATCATGAAACTGTACAATGACCAACAAAGTGACCTGGAAAGGAAAGGCTCTGGCTAGACAAAATAACTATATTTATACAATCAAGTCTTATATGAATCCTCCCGGGATATTATTTGGACAAGAGATAATTTGGAGTGTTCCCATGAGGAAACTATTATAACAAATCTTTATAAGTTGAGGGTAGTTCTGTGTTTTGATTTAAAGGGACACTAAAGACACCAATATAACTGTAATGCATTCGTTTAGGCCTCGTTATTATGCTGTATTTTTTGTATGCTTAAATCTTTACAATGTTGGCATAAACTAAATACACGTTTTGCAGAATTCTGCACCATAACCCTGCCTCTTTAGCCACACCCCTTCCTTTCAGAAAATACTTCCTTATAAAATGTATGTACACAGCTCAGCCACTGGCAGTACTGAATGATCTGAACTGGAAATCAACCTGCATTAGAAGGAGAAAACTCAGAGGAAGACTATATGATATCACTATCTGTTTGTAGTTTCTCTGACTGTCTGCAGACTGATTGTGAATTAAAAGCCACTCACTCAGTGCTGTTGGGGCTGAGACTATGTGCATACCTTTGATAAAGAAACCTGTTTGGCATGTGGATGTGGCTAAGAAGGCAGGCTTATAGTGCAGCATTCTACAAACATTTACTTTTTGTGCAAAAATAAAATAAATAAACATGCATATAATTACAAAGGCTAAAACCTATCAAAAGCATTAAAGTTTTATTGTTGCCCTGCATGTCCCTCTAAGTCCTATCTTATTTTTTAATTGTGTATGGACTGTGTATTGTTTGTTTTTATATGCCTGTTATTGTTTGTTGTTACATAAGCACTGTTTATGCATTTGGTGTAACTTTGTTCCGTTGTGGAGAGTATAGTTAGTAAATCCGGAGGCTACAGACCATTAACCATTAACCATTTCATACCCACACTCTCACAGCTTGGAAAGTATACCTTGTCATGACTGTGGGGATTATTGTTTTATTCTGATTCATGTAACGTACGTTTTAATGACAATGCCATTGATGGCAGAAAATAATCAGGATAATGCTTCAAAGATAAATTGGTGATAATTTCTTTGAAAGACAAGCTGTGTACAGTCAAGGTCAAGAGTCACAAAAAGTCAGCAACCGGAGAGGGTAAGGAATGTGTCTAATCCTGCCGTTAGCCTGCTACATGCTGGGTTCATTTTCCACTGTGTTCCAGTGCACGTCAGCATTTCTGCTCATTACACAGGGTGGTGATATCAAGTATGTTGTTTTAGTAGCTTGCCTTCAGGATAAACTATTACTCAAGTAGCCAAGAAAGTATTTTTGGCCCTCTTGATTGAACATGAGCATTGGCATACATGAAAATCAATATTTTACTTTGGGTCATGGAAGTTAAATGTATTTCAAGTTTATTATTTTGACCAGAATACGGCAAGCTTGCTGTCAGCTCACTATACTATTTAGTGCATAATCTTTGGTTTATCGATGAGAACAAGCAAAATGTATTGTTAGAATAATATTATTGACCTACTATTTAAATAAAAACAGTAACAGTCAATGATTGCTGTTCAGGGTTACCAAGAATAAAAAATACATAAATATGTACCGTAATCAATAAATTACAGACACAAACCATAATTTAAATGTTTAAGGGCCGCTACTAACCTGATATTATCAGTAGAGGCACGATTTTGAATTTACCAACTGGCAGAGATAACAAGCAATGCCTGCTGTGCTTTTGTGAGTTAAAAACCACCGGCAGCACACAAATAGGGTCTAATGATGGTCTCTGCTTAATTGTACTGATGTATGTAGCAGACTGGATACTCTAAGAGTCAGGAGTATCTACTAAAGTGTCCCTTGTGCTCATACTTAATGACAAACGGATGAAAAAATAATGAATGTCCAGATACTAATCCATAATAATAATTAATGTCACTGCTGGTCAGAATTACAGTTTTGGTATTGGACAACAAATAGAATACCAAAGTTCTAAGCACTGAACATGTCACAAAAGGTGAAAGCCTTTAACCATACATGAATGGCAAATTGACAATCAAGATAATAAATTAGACATTTTGAAATGTAATCAATATCTGAGGATAATGTGAATTAAGGGTCAGGTTTGATATCTGACCTGGAAACAAAGGGATTAACCAAGATGTTTGATTGGTCTATGAGAAACTGTGTCTGTTCACAATGAATGAACTACATAATGACAGAATTCCTCTACAGGATAATGGTAAAGGACATTGATGATGGATGATTGAGCCAGTTCATAGACCTCTTTGTTTGTAACTTAGATATTAAGCGTGATACTTTATGAATAGCATCTTGTATGCTAGCATAATGAGAACATGCTAAAGTCTTGTCGCCATTGCAATGCCTCTGAGGTATAGTATTACTCTATTAAACTATTCATTATCACTATTCATAAGATTCCTCCAACTGTGGTGGGATTTATTACTATCTATGGATGGATAAGGAAGAAACTCCGGAGACATTTCCTTGGCAATTTTAAACTCTTAACATGATTCCTAAATTTCATATTGAATAGAAGATGCACATCAAAGGGAAATTTGCCATAATTTTCTTTTTCTGGCAATAAGAAACGACAGCTTATAAAACCGGAGACAAATATTAGACTCTTTCATGAAGTGAACAGCATATGTTTCTAAGTTCAAAAATGTGAACACATACAATGCAGTTCTTCGACGACAGAATTTTTTTTTGTTGTTGTTTCTTTTATTTTCTTTTTTATCATCTGTGGATCATTGTGTAGGAGAAAATGTGGCTGGCTAAGCCACTTGTATGTCTTGTTTCTTTACCAATAGACTACTCTGCAAATCAAAATTAGATTAAAAAAAATAACACCTTACGATTTCAGCAAGTAAAATAACTAATATTGGTCATTGGAGTTTTTACTTTGATATAATTTGAGCCCTACTTATAATTGTGTTTAACCCCTTAAGGACCAAACTTCTGGAATAAAAGGGAATCATGACGTGTCACACACGTCGTGTGTCCTTAAGGGGTTAAAGGTGAAATTAGAGAATTGAATAAAAGCACAGCAAATAGCACAGCTGGGAAAAATAGATTTTCACTATTATTTTAGGACGATTATTGGACTTATCAATGTATTCTGTATAAATACATCAGTATATTCTGCACATAAAAGTAAATTACAACAAATGCAAGGATCTTGGAAGAGGAGGTGATTTGAAATGTATTACATGTATACCAAACCCCACATAAAATATAACTTCTGTTTATTAGAAAAAAAAGTCCTTAAAACTGAATGCTATGGCTCATTGTAGTGGTTATGGTTCTATGCATTTATGAGTTCCTTCACCAGTAATTTTGCCGTCTGCTTTAGACTTTCGATCTCTTTCCGGTGCCCATACAGTACACTGTGATAATGCAGAAATTACACTTTCACATGAGTGCTGACCAGACCTTATTCCCCCGTTGCCCAATAAACACACAAGACCTATATACGTTGGGTAAGGGCAATGGCCACAGTTTTATTAATAAACTTGCCAGTGATATCTTAACTCTGTCAGCTGTTGGGATGCTTCACTAACAGACAGCTCTATCCAGAAGAACCAAGAGTCCGGAGCAGCCTACCCCCGCCATCAGCTCTCAGCAGGCTATGACTCTCCAAGTAGACTCGGCACCTTCTTCTATTTCTAACTGCACTGGCCCGGAATACAGCGAGCTGTGACAAAACTAAAAGAGAGAATAAACCCATAGCCACCAAAAAAAAGGTCCTCCAAGTGACTGGTGAGTCCGCTCCCTGTTCACCCCCCTTTTATCCTGTCTCCCATTTGTAACAATGTATCCCCTTAATCCTGGCAGTAGTCATGTCCTTCCTTCCTTAATAGTCCAGGGAGGGTCTTTATCACATGACATCCCATTAAACCTAGGTGCCAATTTAAAGTTAGGAACACTGTCAGTGGGTTTGTTCAGTGCTCACAACTTATCACAACTGTACAGAGCGGACAGAATCGCACCTGGTAATACGAGAGTGCAGTTTCTGATCATCGGTGTAATTAAAGATGCTAGAACTAAATGTACAGAGGAGAGCCCTGATGTTTGTCAAATCCTTATAAAATGATTTGACCAAAAAATTGCCCCTGCCTCCAAAATATACAACTGGAAGATGATGACACAAACAGTTTTATAACATTATAACCACTATAATGTGCTGTAATGTTTATGGTGCCCACTGTGTCCTCTAAACTCTGCAGTTCTGGCAATACTTTTGTAAACTGGCATTCAAATCATCATAACTCACTGTTTGGGGGGGCGTGGCCGACTGCCGAGGTGAACGGACGCATGGAGTAAGAGTTCCCGGTCCGCAACAGCCAAAAGCTTGATTTAAAGCAGCGTTTTCGCCCGACGGACACCAACACTCGGGTGTATTACCCTGACAGCACCTGGCAATGGCCCCTGCGAAGCAGACTAAGCTTACAGACCCGATACGCCAAGCTAAACGAGACCGGCCGCGACCGGCGCAAGATGGCGGAGGTGAGGAGCAGGAAACAGTGCAGGCCGCAAATATTCACACTGAAGGTGAAGAGCAGCAATACACCGACGTTCCGGTCACTGAAAAGAAATTATTTGCCATGTTACAAGACTTCAGGGTGTCCCTGCAATCGGACTTAAAAAAGGCTACAAATGATATTAAAAGTGAGATAGCTGAGCTGGGGGAAAGAACGAACAATCTATAAGTGCGCACTGACGATATATGTGCCGCGCAAGACACCATGGCGGACACAATCCAATCCCTATTAGAGGAACAACAATTCCTTAAAAGCAAACTCGCAGACATAGAAGACCGCTCACGGCGTAACAATATACGCTTTCGCGGCGTACCAGAATCCGTCACAAGGGACCAGCTGCCACAATTCCTCCTGTCCCTATACAAATCATTGGTACCAAACATGGAGGACAATGAGTGGCTCATGGACCGCGCACATCGACTACCGAAACCACAAAACCTGCGGCAAGACACGCCACGTGACGTGGTAGTGCGCTTTCATTATTACAAGACAAAGGACTCTCTACTGCAAGCAGCAAGAAAGTTACCAAAATTGCCAGACCCATATGCTAATATCCAACTCTTTGCAGACCTGTCGGCCATGACGATGAACAGACGGAGAGAATTCATTACGATCACAAAGACCTTAAGAAACAACGATATACAGTATCGATGGGGATACCCAACTAAACTGCTAGTAACTCGCCGAAAAGACCGCATGCAGAATGGCAGATGGCGGGCTCGCCACGTAAGCACAAATGAAACCCGATCCTGCCCCGACTGTACTGAAACTGGACTTTGTCACACTTGTCAACTAAAGGACACTCTGCCTATATAATGATATCATGATAAGATCTGTGTACCGCATGGGTTTGTGAGTATGACATATATGGAATGTTAAAACTATGTGAATTCTTAGTGTTACTCCTAAGATATACCAGATGAGTCCTAGGCTATAGATAATGTCCTGAGCACAATAGTGAACGTACAGTACGGGGCGAACCGCAGACAACAAGGGTGGGAACAATGCCACTCATTGACAGGCTGTTACTCACTCGGCCCGGTTTTCTATCGGTACGACCCCAGGATGAGTAGTGTGAAGAGGGACAGTTGCCCTCTCACACCTCACCCGCGCAGAGCGCCGACGCTCTTAATGGCGCTATATTTGTATTGTTTGTATTTGTATTATAGTTACTCACTACCTACACCCTTTTCCTGTCCCACTACTCTCTCCCCAAACCCCTTCGGCTCTGGTCTACCCCTACAATACCCAAAACGAGGTGCAAATGTTACCATAATACCCCAACGCCAGCCGGCGTTACAACAGGATTATGGATGACTCCCTTGTGATATTTAACCTAAACGTTAAAGGTCTCAATAGCCCACACAAAAGAAGAATGGCAATGACAGAGATGTCCAAGTCTAAGGCGGTGTCAGGGTACCTGTGGTCTCTACCTCCAAAAGAGGTAGAGACTTAGCTGTTCCACCATCCAGACGGTCTGATGACTCCCTTCCCCGCGGTTTATCCGGTCATGCAAGGCCGGCCGCGAGGGAGTGACTGCCTTTTACACCATCTAGGCAGGAAGTCATCATCAGGACACTCCCCCGGATCAACCAGTCAGTCAATTGCTGCAGGACCAATCAGGACGTCTCGGAGGTGTGGTTACTGCTCTGAACAGGGTATTTAACAGAGCTTCTTTCATTAGCTCATTGCCCTGTCGTGGTTCTAGCTTGTTCTAGTCACTCAGTGCTTGTGTATTCTATTATCCCTTTTGGTTTTGACCCGGCTTGTTTACCTTACTCTGCTTATCTCTGTTACCCTTGATTCGGCTTGTCTCTCGCTTACCTGTCTTCTGTTACCCTTGACCTCGGCTTGTCTTTGACCATTCTATACTGTTCTACTTACGTTAGTCCGGCCATTCTAAGGTCCGGTATACGTATCTGGCTACTGTTTGTACTCTGCGTGTTGGATCCCTGTCCCGATCCTGACATTACGACAGGGCCAATGGATCCTGCAAGTACAAACAGTCAGCTGGCTTCTCCTGATCCTAGGTTTGAAGCCATGGATCACAGAATGGATCAGATGGCGCTTACGCTACAGGCTCTATTATCTCATGCCAATAACCCACCAGAGGAGATACGTAATACCCCTGTTTCTCCTGTCAGTTTAGGTCTAGAGGTAGCCACAGTGGGTGCTTCTTCTCGCATTACCCCCCCAGTACGCTATGGTGGGGCTCCTGAGAAGTGTCGTGGTTTTTTAAACCAAATTAGTATCCACTTTGAATTGCAACCCCGCTCTTATCCTACAGATAGGGCAAAGGTAGGATTTATTATCACCCTACTTATTGAGAAAGCTCTGAGATGGGCCAACCCACTATGGGAGAACGATAACCCATTAGTGTATAACTATAACGCATTTGTAGCTGCTTTTAGAAGAACATTTGATCCTCCAGGTAGAAAGGTTAATGCAGCCAGATTAATGTTGCGCCTGAGACAGGAGAACCGAACACTGGTGGATTATGCACTAGAGTTCAGGTCTCTGGCGTCAGAAGTCAAGTGGAATGAGCAGGCGTATATGGATGTATTTTTGAATGGCCTATCTGAAGTAATCCTTGATGAGGTTGCTACCAGAGAACTCCCTGAGAATTTAGAAGATTTAATTTCGTTCATCTCTCGTATAGATGAACGTTTAAGAGAGAGACAGAACACTCGAGAGAGGAACCGGAGACCTTCTTTTAGGTTAGCCCCCGCTTTTCCAAGTCCTGACTCCACGGTGTCTTTGCTTCCTGAACCTATGCAGATAGGTTATACCCGCCTCTCTGAGGAGGAGAGACAGTACAGGAGAAGAGAGGGTTTGTGTATGTATTGTGGAGCCAAGGGTCATTTACTCTCGAACTGTCCTAACCGTCCGGGAAACGCTCGCACCTAAGTCTCTCTAGAGGACAAGCCTTGGGTGTTTCTATTTTGTCCTCTACTCCTAATTATAAAGATCACAGGCTTCTGCTACCAGTTTCCTTAACTTGGGAGAAGGAAGTAGTAAGGGCTATGGCATTGATAGATTCCGGTGCTGCTGAGAATTTTATCGACCAAGCCTTTGCTATTAAGAACAATTTCCCATCCCAGCTAAGGGAGACACCCTTGGCCGTTGAGGCCATAGATGGTAGACCACTACTAGACCCTGTTATCTTTCGTGAAACCATACCCATTAGTTTAAATGTTGGTATCCTACACGTGGAGAACTTATCTCTTTTGCTCATTTCATCCCCTTCCGTTCCCATAGTTCTGGGGTACCCATGGTTGAAGAAACATAACCCTATTATCGATTGGGAGTTAGGGGAGATACTCTCGTGGGGCCAGGGTTGCCAGGATAGGTGTTTATGCAAGGTTTCTCAATTAGCTAATGTTAACATACCTGAGACTCCTATTCAGTCCACAGAAAGACAGATACCAGACCTTTACCTAGACTTAAAGGCAGTATTTGACAAGAAGAATGCCGATTCTTTGCCGCCACACAGGCCATTTGATTGTAAAATTAAGCTTCTACCTGGGACTATGCCTCCGAGGGGCCATGTATATCCTTTGTCTGTTCAGGAAAACTTGGTTCTAGAGGAGTACATTAGGGAGAATTTAGAAAAGGGATTCATTAGGAGGTCTTCTTCCCCGGCCGGGGCTGGGTTCTTTTTCGTTAAGAAAAAGGATGGCACGCTGAGACCTTGTATCGATTACCGAGGCTTGAATAAAATAACTGTCAGAAATGCCTATCCTATTCCACTTATTACCGAGTTATTTGATCGTCTTAAGGGCTCCAAAATCTTCACCAAGTTAGATCTCAGAGGGGCATATAATTTGGTGAGAGTCCAGCAGGGACATGAGTGGATGACGGTGTTCAATACTCGGTACGGTCACTATGAATACACAGTTATGCCGTTTGGACTTTGCAATGCTCCTGCAGTATTTCAGGTTCTGATTAATGAGGTACTTAGGGAGTTTCAACATGATTGTGTCATTGTCTACCTAGACGACATACTGATACACTCTAGGGAGATTGAAACTCACCATAGACAGGTCAGAGCGGTATTACAGAAACTTCTGCAACATGGTCTATACTGTAAATTGGAAAAATGCAGCTTTGATCAGTTTCAGATAGATTTTCTTGGTTACGTGATTTCTGGGGAGGGTTTTAAGATGGACCCTGACAAACTCCAGTCTATTTTAGATTGGCCATTACCTAAGGGACTCAAGGCCATTCAGAGGTTTATTGGTTTCTCCAATTATTATAGGCGCTTCATTAAGGGTTACTCGTCTATTATTGCGCCCATTACCAATATGACCAAACAGGGGGCAGAAACTAAGACGTGGTCTCCTGAAGCTCTCGCTGCTTTCAAGAGGCTCAAAGAACTTTTTGCTTCTGCTCCAATATTAGTCCATCCTGATACGACTTTGAGGTTTCTACTCGAGGTCGATGCCTCTGAGACAGAAGTAGGTGCGGTTCTGTCACAAAGATTAGCGGTAGATAAACCATTACACCCGTGTGGTTTTTTTTCCAGGAAACTTTCTGGGGCTGAGAGCAGATATGACATCGGAGACAGGGAACTGTTAGCAGTCAATAAAGCCTTAAAGTAGTGGAGACATTTGTTGGAGGGGACCCTACACCCTATTACGATTTTGACAGACCACAAAAACTTGTCATATATTGGGGAGGCTAAGCGCTTACCCTCTAGACAAGCTCGTTGGTCCTTATTCCTGACTCACTTCAATTATGTACTGACTTACAGACCTGGTTCTAAAAACTCTAAAGCCGATGCATTATCTCGCCAATATGAACCTTCTACTGTACCTGAACCAGTTCTTTCTTCTATAGTTCCGAAGTGCAATATCATTGCTAATACGAATCTCAGGATTCATTCTCCATTACTGGCCGAGATCATTAAGTTGCAACATCTCGCACCTAAGCAGACCCCTGCGGGTCGTCATTTCGTTCCTCCTGCTTTTCAACTGGAACTTTTACAGTGTTTACATAATAGCAAGATGGCGGGACATCCTGGTATTCGCAAAAGTTACGCCTTGATCTCTAAGGACTTCTGGTGGTCTACTTTACGGAGGGATGTTGAGGAGTTCATCGCTGCATGTGAAGTTTGTACTAAAACCAAACAACCCCATACGCTTCCATGTGGACTCCTGCAACCCTTGGAGGTTCCAGAGAAACCATGGTCCTGTTTGGCCATGGATTTTATTGTCGATCTACCTATCTCTAAACGACAGACTGTTATTCTCACCGTGGTTGACAGGTTTACTAGGATGGCACACTTCATTCCCCTGCCTAAACTTCCGTCTTCTCCCGAATTGGCAGAGATATTCGCCAAGGAGATTTTTCGCCTACATGGGATACCCTCTCAAATTGTATCGGACAGAGGCTCCCAATTTGTTTCCCGCTTTTGGAGGTCCTTCTGCTCTCAACTTGGTATTAAATTAAACTTTTCTTCTGCCTATCATCCTCAGTCTAACGGAGCTGCTGAACGTACCAACCAGAAAATTGAACAATATTTACGATGCTTTGTTTCTGAACACCAGGATGATTGGGTCGGTTTGATTCCTTGGGCGGAGTTTGCACACAACAATCTCGTTTGCGATTCTACTCATTCAAGCCCCTTCTTCATGAATTATGGTTTTCATCCGTCTATTCTTCCTTCGGATTCTCCTTCCCAGGGGGTGCCGTCGGTTGATGTTCATGTTGCCAATTTGAGGAAGTTGTGGGGTCAAACTCGACAAATCCTTGTGCACAACTCTATGTTGGTCAAGAAACACGCTGATAAACGTAGAAGGGCGGCTCCGGTCTTTGTTCCAGGTGATAGGGTATGGCTGAGCACGAGGAACATCAGTTTAAAAGTGCCCTCCATGAAGTTCGCTCCTCGTTATATTGGACCCTACAGGGTGCTGACCCGTATCAATCCGGTTGCGTATCGTTTAGCTCTTCCTAATACCTTACGCATTCCGAACTTGTTTCACGTTTCATTGCTGAAACCACTCATATGTAACAGATTTTCCTCCACAATAGCCCCTCCTCGCTCCGTTCAGGTGGAGGGTCAGGAGGAGTATGAGGTCAACTCTATTATTGATTCTTGAATCTCCCGGGGGAGAGTGCAATATCTGGTTGATTGGAAGGGATATGGTCCTGAGGAGAGGAGTTGGGTACCTCAGGAGGATGTTCACGCTCCCCGTCTCCGCAGGGCGTATCACTCTCGCTTCCCATCTCGTCCCGGTTCATTCCGCCCGGTGGGCGTATCTGAGAGGGGGGGTACTGTCAGGGTACCTGTGGTCTCTACCTCCAAAAGAGGTAGAGACTTAGCTGTTCCACCATCCAGACGGTCTGATGACTCCCTTCCCCGCGGTCTATCCAGTCATGCAAGGCCGTCCGCGAGGGAGTGACTGCCTTTTACACCATCTAGGCAGGAAGTCATCATCAGGACACTCCCCCGGATCGACCTGTCAGTCAATTGCTGCAGGACCAATCAGGACGTCTCGGAGGTGTGGTTACTGCTCTGAACAGGGTATTTAACAGAGCTTCTTTCATTAGCTCATTGCCCTGTCGTGGTTCTAGCTTGTTCTAGTCACTCAGTGCTTGTGTATTCTATTATCCCTTTTGGTTTTGACCCGGCTTGTTTACCTTACTCTGCTTATCTCTGTTACCCTTGATTCGGCTTGTCTCTCGCTTACCTGTCTTCTGTTACCCTCGACCTCGGCTTGTCTTTGACCATTCTATACTGTTCTACTTACGTTAGTCCGGCCATTCTAAGGTCCGGTTTACGTATCTGGCTACTGTTTGTACTCTGCGTGTTGGATCCCTGTCCCGATCCTGACAGGCGGCCATTGTTAGCCTACAGGAAACACATTTTTGCATCAAAAACCCACCTAAATTTTATACCAAGCAATACCCACAGGGCTATGATGCAATGTCCCCCACCAAGGCCAAAGGTGTCTCGATATATTTCCACAAAGATTGGGTGTTCACCCCTTCCAATCAATTTGCAAGTCGAGACGGGAGATTGCTGATACTAGTAGGCTCTCTAAATGGCCTACTGATGACAATTGCATCTATTTATGCACCTAACATTAAACAAAAATCCTTCCTCACTAAGGTTTTTCGCAAGGTTGATAGTATAAAAATGGGGCACACAATCATATGTGGGGACTTCAATTGCGCTCCAGATCCTGAGGTAGATATACAAAGGGAAGACAATAAACCGCCCCAACCTCACTCAGTCTCTTTAGGCCAACACCTCAGGAAACTACTGCACGACCACGACTATTATGACGCTTGGAAAGGCCTTAACCCGAGGGATAGAGACTATACATACTACTCTGCAGTCCACAGGACATACACAAGAATTGACCTCTGCTTACTAGACACTAAAACACTACCCTTTGCCACCAAGGCATCGATAGGCCCTATCACTTGGTCTGATCACGCCCCACATATAGTGACTATGCGCATTCCATACCCAACTAGGGGTAGAGGCACATGGCGACTGAACGACGGGCTACTGGACGCACCGGTTCACCTCCAGCGGCTTCAAAGCAGAGTAGAGGAATATTTTACGGCCCATGAAAACTGCCCAACATCCACAACCATGCAATGGCTGGCCCATAAGGCGGTCGTGAGGGGCGAACTGATTCAAATAGGAGCTAGGGCCAAACGCATTCACAACACGCTACTATGTAATACAGAACAGGACCTGATCAAATTAGAGGCCATCCACAAAGCAAACCCGAATAAAACCACACACGAAAAACTGTTGCTACTCCGCAAACAGCTACATGACCTAAACCTAGCCAAGACAGAACGCCACCTACGCTTTTTAAAACAATCGCATTACACAATGGGCAACAAGGCGGGTAGACTGTTAGCAAGGAAAGCGAAACAGACGAAATTACAATCTAAAATCCCTTACATAACCTCAGATACTGGGGATAAACTGTACAACCCCCAAGATATAGTAAACGAGCTAGCAAAATATTATGCCTCTCTATACCAACTAGAGTCCGACTCTACTACACACCAACCCACAGATGACGAAATCACCAGCTTCCTAGAAAAAACACCTTTAGCCAAACTAACACAGGAACAATGCACTCAACTAGAAAGCCCCTTCACGCACGAGGAAGTAGAGACAGCGATCCTCTCTCTGCCCAAACACAAAGCCCCCGGTTCCGACGGTCTATCCAACTATTATTATATAAAATTGGCTAAACAATTAAACGGACCCCTCACAACGCTGTTTAATCATATCAAAGATGTAGGGATTATGCCCAAAGAAATGCTGGAAGCCCACATTATAACTCTCCCCAAACCCAATAAACCTCCCACACAGTGCGCAAACCTACGCCCGATCTCCCTTTTAAATGTGGATACCAAACTGTACGCTAAGCTGCTAGCCTCTAGGCTTAAACAGATACTTCCGGACCTTGTCTCGGAAGAACAGGCTGGCTTCGTACAGGGCCGACAGGTAGGGGACAACACCAGACATTTTTTAAATCTAGTGGACTGGGCAAATGCCTCGAGACAAGCGGGACTTCTACTCGCGCTCGATGCCGAGAAGGCATTTGACCGTCTGCACTGGAAATATATGTTGCTCACTCTAGCTAAATTGGGGTTCCCACCGACTTTTCGATCTAGTATAATGGCTCTATATCAAAACCCCTCAGCCAAAGTGTTCAGCACTGGTTTCGTATCCAAACCATTCGACATCCGTAACGGCACCCGTCAAGGCTGCCCACTTTCCCCCTTAATTTTCATTTTATGCTTAGAACCATTGGTCAGATTCATTAAACAAGATTCATCCATTCATGGGTTGTGCACCCCAGGGGGTACCAAAAAACTGGCTCTATTCGCTGACGACATCTTGCTTTTCATTACCAAGCCCGAGTCTTCCCTGCCCTCTCTTTTAGACCTGCTGAAAAATTATGGTATAGTGTCATACTACAAAAACAATATAGCCAAAACACAAGCTCTACCGATTAATCTACCAAAAGCTGTAGTGGACACTCTAACACCACACCACCCTTTTGACTGGCGCACAACCTCTATCCAATACTTAGGAGTAAAACTCACCAAATCCCCTCACACATTGACTAAAGAAAACCATTATCCTACACTAAAACGCATCACAACTACCCTTGCCAAATGGGTGGGGCTGGAGGTCTCATGGCTAGGTCGCATTAACTTGGTTAAAATGATGATCCTACCACATATACTATACCTCTTCCGAACCCTGCCTATTTCCCTGCCAAATTCACTGCTCAAACAATTCCAAAGTACTATCAATGCACACGTATGGAAGAGAAAACCCCCAAGAGTAGCCAAAGGATGTATGGGTCTCCCATACAACAAGGGAGGGTTAGGCATGCCTGACATCACAGCTTACTACAAAGCGTCCTTTCTGGCACAAGGGATCAGACTCATTAGAGAATTCAATTCGCCCCGCACCCCATTATGGATGTCCCTAGAAAATGTGTGCCTGGACAGTAAAGACATTGTTCACTACTTATGGACATGCGCACCACCTCGGACACACGAGGGCCCGTTTCTCCACTGTTCGAGCACCCTGCTCAGGGCATGGAGAAATTGGTGTCCGCTGGTGTTAGACCCAACACAACTTTTCAAAAAGGCTCCATTATCGTCACTGGCAGCCTACTCCCCAGACATACAAGTAGGGAAATGGATGACTAAAGGAGCCAGGGTGGTTGGTGACCTTTTGAAAGGGGGCGTAATAAAACCTTTTCAGGAATTGCAAGCCGACCTAGGACTAACCCCGAGAGACCTATATTTATACCTACGGATTAAAAATATAATACAAACCCGCAGTAAACAAACACAGTGCGGACAGATAGACCCGACATTCACCCCGAGTCAACTATCGCTGTCCAAATTCGCAAAACCCCTTTCACTGTGTTACAATGCGATCACCGCCAACAATATCCCTGACAAGCTACAGTACATGGTGAAATGGGAGAGGGAACTAGGTTGCCAAATCTCCCGGGAGGACTGGCAGGTAGCAATGGAAAACACGAAAAAAGCCTCAAGTGGCCTCTCACTGTGGGAAGCCTACTGCAAAGTAAATATGAGGTGGTACTTAGTCCCACAGCGGTTAGCGGGAATGTATACAGGTGTTACGGACATATGTTGGAGGTGCGAAGCAGACGTTGGCACTATGCTTCACACCTTCTGGTCATGCCCCTCTTTACAAAGCTACTGGACACAGGTCCAATCCTTAATCTCCCACAAGACAGGCATCTACGTGCCCCTACGCCCAGAAAACTATCTACTCCACACTATATATAATCTAAGCTCACTCCCTCACAAAAAAGTGATTTTAAACATACTCACGGTAGCAAAGATTGCAATAGCCGGCAACTGGAAATGCAAACAAGCCCCCCAACTAGAACAGGTAATAGCCAAAATGGATATAATTAGTGCATATGAGAATGTGGCATACAAAATGTCAGGGCGTTTGGAGAAATATGAACAGGAGTGGGCAAGTTGGCTGACCAATTAGAACACGATACGAGTGATGGGATCTGAAGTCCAGATGGACCTAGAGGTAATAACGGACAAGTTCAAGTCAAATCGTTTGCACACCAACCTGCTATGTTTTCAGTGCATGTACTGTTGTACAATAGCCTAGGGCCCCCCCCCGCCCCCATTCCCCCCCCTTCTCTTCTGTACCCTACCCCCCTCCCAGTTAGTAAAAAACTTTCGTAAACTATTTTGAAATGTTGTATGCATCACATCAAGATATGCATGTCGTATACCTACAATGTCAAGGAAGATCGAAAATGATATGTATATGTACTGTTCTTATCTATGTTCTGTACCTTGCTTGCAAAGAGATGTGTTGCAAATTTGCACTAATAAAAATGATAAATGAGAAATCTGCATCTGATCTGTCTGTACATCTGCATAACATTTTGCATTAATGAAAAAGCCAGTTATTCGAATATTTGCAATATATCGAGAAAACAGGATACAAATCTTTAATATTCTAATCCAAACTGCAATTATTGTACTTCTGCCTTTTTCATGTTTCCATAGTAAAAAAATAAAAAATAAAAAAAAAACAGTTTTCAACTGTTAATGTTGTTTTTTTTACTTTGTTAAAAAACATGTAAGATGCTGTGTGAATCTATTTTGTAATGTTAAGTAGAACAAACACGTGGTGCTTCTTTCTCCTTTTTCACCATGTTGCATTTAATGGTTCAATGGTTTTATAAGATTTAAGGAAAGAAAAGATATAACTCAACTCTAACGCTAAAATGTAAACCAGTAAAATCCGACTGGTTTGGATAAGCTTGCTTTCTGGTAATAGAAGGGTTAATAGGCAAAAGTGTTAGCTTAGCAGTATAATTGCTTGGCAATAAAATTATTTTGTAACAAAACTTCCACTGTGTATAACTAATGTTTTCAAGGCCAGCAGGTGTGTGTAGAGTTTCCTGCTCCTTATGAGTGGAGTTACCCTCCTCTCAATTAGAAGAGTCTACTTTCATGCTAGGAGAATAGACATAGAACTGTGTATGCTAAACTGGCCAAGATTAAAGCCCTTTCTGTTTGTTTGTTTGTTTGTTTGTTTGTTTTGTTTTGTTTTTATTCTCTTTCACTGATACCACGTATCTATTCAAGATTTTAGAGGCACACTATAGTCACCAAATCAACTACAGCGTAATGTATCTGTTTTGGTGAGTATAGTCAGTCCCTGCAGGTTTTATGCAGTAAACACTGTCTTTTTACAGAAAAGGCAGTGTTTACATTACAGTCTGGGAACACCTCCAGTGACCACTCATTAGATTGCTACTAAAGGTGCTTCCTGGGGCAGTGCTGCAAAGTGTCATTGACATTGATTCAATACATCTCTGTGAGGATATGCTGATTGGCCAGGGCAAACTTTGTGATTGACTGAGATCATCATTTCAGATTATGTCAGCCAAGGAGGCAGAGCACCAGCAGACTGGAATAAAAGTAAGATTTTGATATATTTAGAGGTGCAACGGGGGAGGACGGAAGTGAGGGTCTTGATAGTGGTTTTAACACTATAGGGTCAGTAATACATGTTTGTGTTCCTGACCCTATGGTCCTATGGTGATTCTATACTTCCACTATTCCTGCCTCTGACTGGTTCATTGGAAAAGGGTTTTCAGAGGGTATTGGCTATTTTGCTAACTATAATACAAATCTGTCTGTCTGTCTGCCTATCTTTTGTATTTATTAATTTATCAGGGTTTTCAGCCTATGTTTTCTTTTAGAACAGACTTGCCTGGAGATTGTTAAGTATTCTTTAAACTGGTTTATGATGTTTATGTTATATTTGGAACAATGGAAACACAAATATTTGTTCTACTGCATGTTGTTGATTTTAAGACAGAGAAAAAAATAAATAAAACAAAACAAACACATGCTTAATGTAGCTAAGAAAGCTTCTAGTAAACATTATTTAATGTCCTTTATTGCCACTTCCAACACAAATAACCCCTGAGAGGCTTAGTCTGAATAAAACCACTCAGGGTTCTTAATCCTGATTAATCCTGACCATATAGAGGGAACTCATTAAAATCCGAAAAGGAGTTTAGGACCCAATATCCCGTTAATTGACACAGGCTTTCCACATGTGAAGTTTAAAGGATATATCCCCGATTACACAGGGATTGCTTTTTAATTAGGATAGATTTAGAAATTTCCCAAACAAAATGTATACATATAAGTTATTTGGATAGGCCATGGCTGCAGTAATGTTGAGAAAGTTCACCTCATCTATAAACAAAGTATCAAGAAAATACTTTTATGGGGTTAAATTCTAGGGTCATCTCCAAGACAGATAATTTTGCCTAAAACCCACTCTGTTTAAATTACTGTATGTAGAAAATTAAAACTTTGTTTCCCACAGAAACATTGTATATTGGACTGGGTTCATGCAGTGTTCAATCTATAAATCAGAAACACTTAACTGAAAACTGTAATTGTTTATTATAATGAAAATGCATATGTTTTATAAGTTCATCTTATATTATTTTATAATGCATACACGTACGTCAATACATCTTTTCTGCACGTATCTTGGCTCACCCTTGTTCTTTTGGAGAGGCCATCTTTAATTTATCTTTGATCAAAAGAACAGTATATCTTTACAATTTGAATGGCTTTGTTTTGAATATTTTTTATTGGTTGCGCAAAAGATCATGAGCAGGCACAATTTAAAGCGATAAGTGTAGTATGTGGTTGCCTGCGCAGAGGCATATATATCAGAATGAACAAGCATTTCTGAGAATTTAATACAACGCGCAGTACGGTAATCATATATAAAACAGTATTATAAAAGGCTGGCGTCTCAGTGTAATGAATAATCCTTTCTATAAGCATTATGGCAGCGGCCTATTAAACGCAGAATAAGCATGTCGCAGGTTGAGAGCTATATCATCAGAGCTGTTAGTTTACAAATATATGCCTCAATGAGCATAGTTATATCTATAATTAGGCTGAGGCGTAAAGGTTTACATTGTGCAATGCAATCGTCTGGCCATTCTAATAAGCAACCTTAGTTGACATATGCATACCGGAGCTAATGCGGAGAGTCACTCAAGTATGTCAATGTAGCAGTGACGTATAAGGCTGAGCGACTAAACAGTTAACAGTATACTTTAGCCCCTGTAAGAGCATTTTAGCCTTTCTAAGCAATACAAATATGCAATTACTGCTGGTTACTAGGCAGCTTAAACTGTGTCTAAATGACAGTGGGAAAATGTTCGCATCAGTCATGTATTTAAAAGAGCGTAAAGACTAAAAACCTTAATATGCATCGAGAACTTATAGTAGGTGCGTTGGTCGCGCATTGCGCGTCTCATCTCTGGCTTACTATATTTAGGAATGCATAAACAAATATCAACTATAAGAATTCCTATGGGCATTACTGCATCAGTAATTAAGATAACAGGCATAATAATTCGGGAGTAATTTCAGTAGACCATGCGTGTTATCATCTCAGGGTTTGTGTCCCAGGACATATAGCAAAAGAAAAAAGGGTGAGTCTCTTCTCTGGAGATGGTTTAACAGCTCTGCTGCGTGGGGGATCCCTTATCCCATGATATATGGCTTCTCTGGTGGTCTTTTGCGCTTTGTGTTGACTGTTTGCCGCTTGGGCCCCCTAGTGTCCCGCAGGTATCGGACCCCCTCAGCACCCCCCTGGGCGTGCCCCTGCTGTGCATCAGAGAGTCTCTCAGTGTTGTGGGCACTCAGGGTCGGGCAGAGTCCGGCGGTCTCCCACCCCTGAAAAGTCCGCGGGTCCCCCCCGTCCCCTGCACCTCCCCAACTCCCGCTGACCCCTGCTGGAGCTCCAGTCCTTTGATGCCTCACCCTTCTCCGGCCACATGCTCGGCGTCTGTGCGCGCCTCCCCAGCCACCGGTCCGCCGGGGGTCAGCACACCTCAGTACCGCAGGGCTCGCAGAGTTGGGGGCGTCTGCCCCTGGACCACCACCAAATCCTGGGGCCCAGACCGGCTCCTTGCCCGGCAGTTCTCCATCCCGAGTGGTTCCTCAATGAGGTCCGGCATCCTGGGGGTCCAGGTGACCCTGCGTGGCTCTCAGCCGCGTTTGTGCATCCGCCATCTTGGTTTCCCCTGGGAAGGGGCCCCGCACTGCGCGGGCCTTTGCCTCCAGCCTTTGAAGGTCTGACTCATGGGCCGGGATTACCCCCACCGGCCAGGGGGGGGAAAGCGGGGCCGGGCCGGCGTCCACCTCTCTCCCTTCATCGCCTTATGTGCACCGCCGCCTCCACCTGTGTAGGCCTCGTGTCGGTCATTCGGGCGTCGCGGTTGCAGCGGCCGCTGGTTCCTCTCTTGGGCTCTCCGTATGGGCTGCCTCGGCTCCCGGTGCTCACAAGGAGTATTTTCCTGGGCCCTTTTGGGGCTTTTTCGGGGCTATTGTGCCGTTCAGGATCGGAGCTGGCGTGGATGGCTGCCGCTCCGCTTGGCGGCCCGGCCCCGCCCCCCTACAATTTGAATGGCTTTGTATAATCTCATAATTTGGGAATATAATTTAACTTTCAATTTTTTTTAACAGTTTTTCCTTAAGAGTGAGTGTTTAAAGATGGCTCCTACAATGGAGTAAGGGTATATCAGGAAATGCACTGAAATGAGGTATTTGCTTGTATAGAAGCATATGTATTTAAGTGCATATGCGTATGCATTTTTAACATACAATAACAGTTTTGCTTTGATGAAGATTAATTTCTCATAAAAAAAGTACATACTACTTAAGATTTAAGGACACTGTAGTCACCAGAACAACTACAACTTATTTTTTTGTTTTGGTGAGTAGATTCATTCCCTTCAGGATTTTTGCAGTAACATGGTCTTTTCAGAGAAAATGCAGTGTTTACATTACAGCCTAGTGATAACTCCACTGGCCACTCCTCAGATGGCTGCTAGAGGTGCTTCCTGGAGCAGTGCTGCAGACTGTGTAGCACTTCCATTCAGTGTCTCCACCCTCTGCATTGAGACACTAATCTTCCCTCATAGAGATGCATTGATGCAATGCATCTCTATGAGGAGATGCTGGTTTGCCATGGCTGTGTTTGACTTGTGCAAGCTCTGCCCCCGATCTGCCTCCTTGACAATCTCAACATTGTGATTGGATCAGAGAATCACTTCTAAAGGAGACAGACCAGGGGCAGAGGCAGCAGCTGCAAACTTGAATAAAAGTAAGATTTTACTATATTTAGGGAGGCAAGATTGGGCTGGTGGGGGGCTAGATGGTGTTTTTTACACTATATGGTCAGGAATACATGTCTGTGTTCCTGACCCCATAGTGTTTCTTTAATGTATGAAAGTTAAACCTAAAACCAAGTTGGAACATCTTTGTAAAAATGCCATTTCTGCATGCTTTTATAAAGTGTACATTTCAGACATATAAAATTCATATTCACAAACAGACTGAGTCACAGAGTAATCTAAAAACAATGGTAACAAGGGATCATAGCCTGTTCTATGGGTCATGAGGCCCAAGAAAAACATCTTACAGGTCATAAAAACATGGAGATCATCCTTTGGGTGAGTGGAAACAGAGGGAACAGATGGCCTATTTGCAATAACAAACCAGGGTCCACATGTTTTAATAACATGCTCATGTTGTGCTACCCAAAGACAGTTTCCTGGTGCCCCTGGATGCAGGGCAAACGTTAACAAAAATGGGTCAGTGGGACAGAACCCTTCAATTTGTAACTGTAGTTGTAGTGGGAAACAGTTTTTACTGCTGTGTCTTTTCTTACATGAATTTGTGGCATTTCATTCAAGGATTATTCGACTACATCTATGGCTGGTGACTGAACATTTTGTCTCCTTCTTGGTAAGTAGGACCTGTTCCACAACCATTCGTTCTTAGGTTCCAGTGTGTAAAAGGAGATTTCAACAAGAACAAACCACCAGAATGTGTAGCTGGAAGATAATTATATTATTGAAAACCAATGTTTAATTTACATAAAAGTGAGTCATTTACTCCCCTACAGCAATTGTTCCATTAGAACAACATATATTAATGAGGTTGAAATGGATGCATCACTCCCTAACTCCAAGGGGACCACTATTGATCCCAACTGCACCCCCATACCAACTTCTGTTGATACCATATCTACTTCAGATGAAGTAGTGGCAAATTTGTCCAAGAAGGGCCTAATAAGAAGGTGCTAGCTAACATGTCAACTAACATTTTGTAACCTAACCACCAAGTCCATCCTCACCTAACCGATCACTTTCAGAAAGTATCACCATTTAAATCCAAGAGTTATTTAGCGTTATATCACACTATGTAATCCTATAATGCCAAATATTTGGTGATATCCCTCTCAAGGGTTCACTAAAATAAATGTAATTGCTTGCACATCCAATAGGACTTTAAACAGGTTATCACAGAATAGTGATGCATATAAAAGCTAATATCCTACTGTTCTTTTTCTCAAAACATTTTTTGCTTTAAACAAAGCAGATCGATACGGTTGGTGTCGAGGTTGCAATACTGATTACCTCATCTAGTATGGAAGTGCGGAATCCCATAAACAAAATAGAAACAAAACAAAGTATAATAATAAACAAGTCAAATTATCCATTTTAGAAAAATCATCAATATTTAATGAACTCAAAATACTCAATGGATTCCTTTACCCAATGTAAAACTACTCAGGTTAAAGACAAGGTCATTGGACAGTTTGCATATTCTTTCTGTCTTGTAAGAGAGCAGCAGAGTAATAAGGCATCACCTTCTTATTTACAAGTCCTCTGTTACAAGATACATCACAGAACACTGCATGCATTTTACTCATTCCTTCCATCGAAGACCATTGGCTTGGATTTCCAGGCATACATGTAGGAAGTCAACTGAGCTGACTTTGGCATCAGAAAAAAATCCCCTCTTTAAAGAGGCTCTGTCACACAGTAACACTTTACAGTTTTTTTGTTTTTTTTTTAAACTCTTCTCCTAACAGCTTATCCTCTAACTTTCGACCTTTAATATATTTTACTTAAAGGACCACTCTAGGCACCCAGACCACTTCAGCTTAATGAAGTGGTCTGGGTGCCAGGTCCAGCTAGGGTTAACCCATTTTTTTTTATAAACATAGCAGTTTCATAGAAACTGCTATGTTTATAAATGGGTTAATCCAGCCTCCAAATCCTCTAGTGGCTGTCTCATTGACAGCCGCTAGAGGCGCTTGCGTGATTCTCACTGTGAAAATCACAGTGAGAGCATGCAAGCGTCCATAGGAAAGCATTGTTAATGCTTTCCTATGAGATCGGATGAATGCGCGCGCAGCTCTTGCCACGCGTGCGCATTCAGCCAAGTGGGAGGATCGGAGGTGGAGAGGAGGAGGAGAGCTCCCCGCCCGGCGCTGGAATAAATGTACGTTTTAACCCTTTCCTCATCCCAGAGCCCGGATGGAGGGGGTCCCTGAGGGTGGGGGCACCCTCAGGGCACTATAGTGCCAGGAAAACGAGTATGTTTTCCTGGCACTATAGTGGTCCTTTAATAAATCACCCCTTTCACCTCAAATTGCGCTCCACTTTGTGGCGCCGGATCCTCATTCCTGGCACCTCTATCTTCTAACTGCTGGCAGTGACATAAGGTCACTGCCTTCGCCTGCCCACAATACGCGACAGTAAGCTGTGAGGGATGAAAATGGAAGTGTGCATGCGTATAGCTAGAAAATCTTGCGAGGCAACATAGGAAGGACAGGATAGATGGGAGTATTTTGGGCTAGTTAGCTTGACAAAGGAAGTTGAGCTTGCCTTTTGTCACAATTGTCAAGCACAGGAAAATTACATAAGACAAAGTAGTTTCTACTTTATCTTGTGTTTTAAAAATAAATAGAGGAGAAATTAAGAAAATAAGAAGAGATAGAAAAAGAGGAAGAGAAGAAGAAACAATAGGAGAATGTTAAGTTTGAGGTGACAGAGCCACTTTAAATCCGTAATTTGCAGTTATGTCTCAAGGTTTAAATATGTGTATATATTTGATAAGTAAAAGATATAAAAGATTTGATTAGTAAAAGATATATTACCGAACAAATTCCTGAATTCTACAATCTTATCATCCCTTCAGCATACATAAAGCCATAGATTGGCTTGAGCTAGCAAACAAGGGCTTCACATTCAAAACTGAATGAAAGAGAGGAAAGTGTAAATCTATTTAAAAGAAAAATACAACCACATTCTTTTTATGAAAATGTTTCTGCCAACACAAGCTGTTGCTCTCATAAGAGAGAACCCACATCCTCGCAATCACTCTGTATCCACCTCATTATTTTTCAACCTGCACAGAATCTCTTTTGCTTCCTAACATCATGCTCACTGTATACATACCACTTTCATAATATTACACATGCATTCTGTACCACTCACAGTTCGAAAAAAAATATAAAAAATACACAACACATTCACCAACTTATCTAAACAGTTTTCAAAGTTTCTTGGAATAACTGAGCTCGCTCTCAGCCATTTTGGCAAGTGATTGATTTTTTCCATTCAGTCATGAATATAAAACAGTATAAGGTGCAACCTCTCTATAAATCTGGAAATTCAATACAGTTATTAATTCAAACTAAATGTGCTGATTAAAAAATATAGGGCCAGTGACTTTCTTTTTAAGCCTGAATGAAAAATATATAAAAAAAGAACAGGAACGTATTCCTTCAGAATTAGTCTCATACTGAAATATTAATTTTATTACTACAATATTATTGCAGTTATATATTAAAGTTAAAGAGGCACTCCACTGTTTACAATAAATCACTGTTTAAAGAGATACCCTCAGTGAAAACAGGCATGCATTTAATTATGTATTTATTAATTGGGAGTAGATCTAAAAACAGCTTGCAAAAGTTACAGATCTGTTGTCTAAAGCCCTCCCATTCTAACCCAACCTAGACATGTGTGGCTGTCCAATCACAGATTTCACAATGCAGCTCAATGAGAAGAATGTGCAAGGCAGATGCTCCGAGGGAATGCTTCCCTCTTGAGTTTAGATCCACTGAGCTAACCAAAGCAGGAAGTGACTGGACCAGTTGTTAATTTATAAAAGTGCCAATTTCTATTGAAATCTAATATGTGTAAAATGAAATAAAGAGGACACATTCTTCATGCATTAAGTCCTTTAAGTTATTTTATACTAAATACTTACTATTTGATTGCCGGAGCTAACCTGAGCTATTATTAATGTTAAAGAGATCACACTCTGCTAAAAAAAAATTAAGTGTTTTTACCACTAAAAATAACCTGTACTTTATGTTAAACAAAGAGATCGCAATCTTTACAGAAAAATGTTGTCGACTTATTATCTGAATTGTGAATTTAACACTAAGAATGACTTGATAAAGAGCAGAAAAAAACACTTTACTATCAATTATCCACAACCCGCAAAATTTGCACATGAGCAGAACTAACATCATAACAACACACATGCGCAAAACACTTGAAATGTCATGTTTTTTTACTATTTTAAAGAAACACACCCTTTATTAAACACTAGGTTAATTACACATATCTTACCTGTAAGCATAATTGATTAATGTGTAATAAAAATTATGCTAATTCAGAAGGCAGGTGATTTACCAATATGAGCCAAGCCTTGATGGTAATATTGACTTTATCAAAGCACAAGTTTGCACAATGTTAAAGAAAGAAAGAAAGGAACCAGTACTTTTACAGAGCACTTAAGGTTTACCTTCCCAACAGTTAATCAGGCAGAGAGAGGGTGCTATTTCTGATTATTTTGTCTCCTAGCACAAAGCGTAAGTCAGTGCCTCGTACTCATAGCAATGCTTTTGGTTCAATACTTCTCTGTGAGAAACACTGCTTACAGTTCAACAATTGCCATGCAGTGTCATGTCTTACAATTCTTTGTGAGATGCATTGGAATGAAGAGGAGATTATTACTAGTTATGATCACCTGAGGTGGAATGGATTAGAGGTAAGTTAAAGTGGATCTAAATTTCTGGGTCCTTTGCATATTTTGAGATTCAAGAAGGTGGCATCTCCAGTTAGTGTTTGATGACTACAACGTGTAGTGGAAGGTAGATTTACTTACCTATAGTCGTCCTTCTGCCATCGCCATTTTCTTCCTGGAAACCTTCTTGGGCTCCTGGTACTGTCACGCCAAAGGAGCATAATTTCATTGTTGCACAATAGAATATTGCCATTTAATGTAATTTGTGTAGTGCATATATAAAGTGGCCACTTGGTTGCAAGGTCAGATGACAGAATGTAAATGGTATAGGAATATGAAGGGGGTCAGATGCTTTGCAACATGGATTGATCCTTTGATTAATCAAAGGCTCTGCGGGGTGTGAGATTCTACACTTGAGATGTCTGGATGTCTAGTTCCAATGTAAACTAGCTGACTTCAGCCATATGGCCTCTACCTCTTAATTGATTAGTTCATCTTATTGATATGTTAATGATCACTAGCCTTGTGTTCCAGTATCATATCCAAAAGAAACTTATATATAGTTTCTTACTTACCAACAGAATAATAATTAAGCCTCATTTTTATTATATTTAGAATGGGACAAGCACAATCTTCTACTCAAGCCTAAACATGATTTGCATAACACACCCATATCGGAAGCAATTGTGATGTCCGCTATATTGGGTCACAAGTAAGGACTGTACCATATCTATGAAATGGAAAAATAGTAACAAATTTATAGATACAATTCTAATTTCTGTGGCAAGTACATAAGTGGAGATAGAACTAAATGCTTCCATTTGCATTGATGCTAGTCTGGAACACAAGAGGGTGGTCACTTATTGTTCCATAGGTCCACCTTATCTCCACTTCTAGATCAGGCTTGGTAATCCCCAGGGTATATATCTAATGATTCTGAAATGTGTTAGGACTTGCTTGGGGGCCAGAATCTAATTCTGAGTGAGTCACTATCTTCCTTACCAGAGACCACCTGGGCACAAGTTTTAGTTTGAAAACCTTAGTAAGTGATTAGGACTTCTGTTATTTTATCTCTTTTGTTTTTATCTGTTGTTGGTGTAATTAATTTGATTGTCATCTACATTTTTGTATGCACTGTGACTACTTTTTGCTCATAATAAATATTCCTTTATTAAGTTCTGCTTTTGTCTGGTAAACAATCACATTACCTGAAGAGACTAATTAGTATTTTGCAATTACATAGATATTGTGCTAAGTTATGTTTGGTGGGTTTTTATTATGAAATTACCCAGGGGACCAAGGCACCCCATTTATAAATTGTCTTGGTGGTGACAGCAATGAAATATTAATACTTATATTATTATGGTTAAGTGTGGGTGGTGTTAAGTGGGATTTTATCATTATTTCCAGTCTAGTGCAGACAAATAGTGAACTTTAACCATTTCACCACCACAACTACGTCACCCACACTCTTGAAGGGTGCGTTCGTGACAGGCACTTCATCTGTAATTAGTATTGTACTCTCCAGCACATATGAGAGTTAGAGATGTCCCGAACGGTTCGCTGGCGAATAGTTCCTGGCGAACATAGCTTGTTCGCGTTCGCCACGGATGGCGAACATATGCGATGTTCGGTCCGCCCCCTATTCGTCATCATTGAGTAAACTTTGACCCTGTACCTCACAGTCAGCAGACACATTCCAGCCAATCAGCAGCAGACCCTCCCTCCCAGACCCTCTCACCTCCTGGACAGCATCCATTTTAGATTCATTCGGAAGCTGCATTCTTTTTTTTTTTTTTAGACAGAAGTGTGTTATATTTGAGCATGCTTGGCTGAACATGCATATATCATGGCTAGTTGCACTGAGGGTATGAGTGTAGCTTGCACGTTATCAACTGTGTATTTATATCAGCAGCTACACCACTAGTTATAAATCAAGTGTGAGTCGCCCCATGAGATGAGACTAGTGAATAACATAATAAATGAACGGTTAAGGTAAAGGCATGTAAGGAACTACGACAATAAACTCTTTAGGAGGTGAAATAATGACATGTTTAAACGCTTGCTACTTTACGATTAGTTAATGTGCAGAGAGCAGTTCATGTGATCAAAGGCATGGTGTGGAGGATCGGCTATAGTGGGACATGCTTGGCAGGCTGCTGTTTACTGCTTGTGCTCATCCGATCCCTTCTGGGCGCCAGGTGCAGACCCTGGGAGTCCCTGATACCTGGAACAACAAAGGCAAGTCTCTGGCTGAGTGCCGGGTTTGCTGCTTGAGGTGGTGGAAGCTTGTTTTGTCGGGTGGTCGGATCTGTCCCGGTGGTGTTTCACGTCCGGTGCGGGATTGTGGTGGCTTAAGGTGGAGGTGAGTGCTGACGTGGGGCAGGCTCTGCATTTCTGTTTGTGCCTCCGGTCCCGTCTTCGACGCCTTTTGCGTTGGTGGATTTTAATGGGGACTGCTTCGCTTAGCTGTGGTGGAGCTTGTTGGGGCTGTGGTGGAGCTTATTGGGGCTTCCTGCTTGTTATTTGCTTCCAAAATGGATTGATGAGTATGTCAGCCTGGGCGGCTGTGCTCTGTGCATCCATTAGCTCCAAACAGCCTCTCAAGGGTGGACTGGGATAACCCCCACCGGTCCGAGGGGGGGTAACGGAGCTCCTACCGGGAAGTAGCTGCTCCTGGGCATCCCAGGATCGGGAGATCGGCTGCCTCTCCCGCCCGGTGAGCACCAGGCCACACTTGCCACGCAGAGGTAAGTAAGACTCTGTCGAGTTGTTGACCGCTATTAAGCATGTTGGGTCGGTCAGGTAGGAGCAACATTGCTGGGTCATCCCCTTCTGGGGTGAAATTCGCTTGTTGATATCTGCTTAAAGTGAGATATTGAGGGAGCTCACACGAAGTGCGTCTTTCCTCCATGACAGCTAGGCCCCGCCCACCGGAACTGTGCCCACTTGCCCAGTGCCACCACTCATATCTGGTGTCACAATAGCTTGCATTTAAAAAAACAAAAAACTTTTTTGACTGTAATATAATAGCAGTCAGTTTCCTTCACACGTGTGCGTTTCAGGGCCTGCCAGGGCACAGTGTCACACCAGTGCAACTCATATCTGGTGTAACAGTAGTGTACATTTAAAAAAAAATACAGGGGGCTTGTTGTCACCTTTCGGGGACCCTTGGTGTTGTACGTGGCAGGGTGGAGGAAGAGACCTTCAATGACATTAGTGAGGACAAGGAACGGGACATGGCTAGCTTGGTATCAAACCTGGGGAGTTTGCGGTTGTGCAAATGGACTGTTTGCGGTTGTTTGCGGTGCGTTAAACGGGAAGTTTGGTCTGTCACTGTGAAGCGGGCGTAACCCTTACACTACCTGATCGATACAACATCATACATAATGTTTTAAAGCACGTTATTCCAAACAATTTAGGAATGTTAGGTGATTTATGCCCTTTATGGATTAAAACCAGACTCTGCATCAACTATGTAATTTTCCATGGGAGTTTTGCCATGGATCCCCCTCCGGCATGCCACAGTCCAGGTGTTAGTCCCCTTGAAACAACTTTTCCATCCCTATTGTGGCCAGAAAGAGTCCCTGTGGGTTTTAAAATTCGCCTGCCTATTGAAGTCTATGGCGGATCGCCCGGTTCGCCCATTCGCGAACATTTGCGGAAATTCGCGTTCACCGTTCGTGAACGGAAAATGTTATGTTCGCGACATCTCTAATGAGAGTACATCACTGAGGTCTCTGGAGGGTCCCACAAGGCCTTGTCTCATGATATCTTTTAAATACAGTATATCCACTCCTAACCTCAACCTCTGAGTAAATGGATTTAGCAGTAATTATTTCAGATGACTTAAAGGTAGGCAGACAATATAATAGAGCAGCAGGAAATGCTAGCAGAATGCTTGGTTGTATAGAGAGAGGAGTTAGCAGTAGATAGAGGGAAGTGCTCATGCCATTGTACAGAACACTGGTGAGACCTCACCTGGAGTATTGTACGCAGTACTGGAGACCGTATCTTCAGAAGGATATTGATACTTTAGAGGGAGTTCAGAGAAGGGCTACTAAACTGGTTCATGGATTGCAGGATAAAACTTTCAAGGAAAGGTTAAATGATCTTAACATGTATAGCTTGGAGGAAAGACGAGATAGGGGGGATATGATAGAAACATCCAAATAATCTCGGTAGAACCGCAGAAAGAAACAAAAGGCGGACATATGAATCTGATGTCTCTAAATTCAAAACTTATACATCTACCCAAGACACCTAGTTGCGCCTACGGGTCAACTTACAAAGACGCTGGCAAGCTCCGAGTTGTGGTCCTTCTCCCCTTCTCCCCTCCTCCCCCTCCCCCCCCCTATCCCAATGACAAATGGACACCTTAGTCCTATAACCTAGACAGGGAGCGACCTACTGGCTAATTGTAACACACATCTAGGCTTGAATTGAGATAGTCATTGATTGATTGTACCATGTAAAGCGATTTGTCATACTGTGTTCCCCTCCTATTTCCTTTCTGTATCCCATCCTTTACCTTACAGAAAAAATAAAACAATATATTTCAGAAACATCCAAATACATAAAGGGAATCAACACAGTAAAGGAGGAGACTATATTTAAAAGTAGAAAAACTACCACAACAAGAGGACATAGTCTTAAATTAGAGGGACAAAGGTTTAAAAATAATTTAAGCATGCGTGGGATAGGCATAAGGCATAAGGCTATCCTAGATATAAGATAAGGCCAGGAACTAAAAAAAAAGTATTTAAAACATTCGGCATATTAGATGGGCCTAATGGTTCTTATCTGCCATCACATTCTATGTTTCTATGGAGTTTCAATGGAATTGCAACACAAGTCAGCATGAGTATTTCATAAAGATTCGGTGTTTATGAAGTACTAAGAGGTGACAGAGCCACTTTAACTATATATTTTTACAGTAAAAAAGGGGAAGGGAGACCTTAGCAAAATCAACATAAGCTCACACTGTCTTATACAATACATATATAAATATATCTTGCTTTATATTGGCATGATAATACATGAAAATAACTTCCGGGTGATAAAAAGAACATTAAAACACAAAAAAAAGCATTATTTCATATAAATTATAATTCATGTAACTCGTTACAAATCAATGAATAAAGTTAATATAAACAAAAAAATATATACACATGACAATAAATTAATATGCTTTATATATATCGTTTTAGATTAAAGTTTACACATAAATTATAACCTAAGTTTACTATTGGATTCTGAATAACTAAACTCCCATGGGGTAAGGTGACATTTGCTATTTATGGACACAGCATCATGGTTTTCAAGCTTTCTTAGAGTACATAATTTTTTAAATGTCGGTAATGCTTTAACACAATTTTACCACATGACGGGAGGCTTCATATTTGCATATCTTTCTTTACTGAAAACTCCAGCAGCATAGAAACAGTAACAACCAATCAGAGAAAAGATATGCTGCCCATAAAAGGCCCTGTCTATGACATCACTTCCTCTTTCTTTGCTGCTCCAGCCATCAACAGGTCAGAGTAATTTTACCTCTCTGGTTTATGTACTTATATTGTCCTTTTTATTGTATTATTCCTGTTTTCTTACTTTTATTATTGTATTATTACTGTTTTTTCTTATTTTTCTTAATGTATTATTACAGTTTTTTTCCTTTTCACCCCTATCTACCTGTACCTGTCCCCCTCCTGTTTTTCACTTACTCAGTCGCCCTGCTTGTTTTTGTGCCTCTGTTACCTTGTTTTTTTCGGGCTGACGGTCCGCGGGCGTCACGGCTGTCCGTGCCGCGTTCGCCACGCGGACCTGTCCTTACTGGCACAGGGGGCTGGGTAGGGACGGGTGGAGGGTAGCCGGGGTTAGAATTGTCTCTTTGCCGCCCTTTTTTCTCTTCCCGCTCGCAGCCGCGAGCGGGTAGCTCTCACCCACTCACACGGCCGGCGGCCATCTTGGTTCTCGCGGCTCGCGAGACCCGCGATGGCCCCTCTCTCTCTTCACTCGGCGCTTCGGGAATCACCCGATCACCGCAACAGAGTTGGGGGACCCCCCCTCAGGGACCCCCCACCCCACCCTTTACTTCCAGAGGAATTAAACTACTTAGTTCCTTTTAGTTAGTTAAACCTTTTGAATAAATATATGACCACCAGCTAAATAGTAAGCTAGTTAAAATATATGGACAATTTCACATTTTCAACCCTTGTCACATGCTGTGTATAGATCGTTTAAAAAAAATCCATATTTGCAAGATGGCTTTAAACCAGTGGTAGTCAACCTTTTTTTACCTACCACCCACTAATGCATCTTTTTGGTTGAAAAAATTTCCTTACCGCCCACCAGTTTTCGCGCAAATGCGGAATATTTTTAAGAAAGGAGGGTGTTTTTAAAAAAAAAATAAATGTACGTACATTTATCTTTTTATTTCTACTTAATGCAGGTTTATAAGGTTTTTAACTTTATAAAGTTTAATGAGAAAACAATAAAGTAAATTGAAATTACCTTTACTAGTGATTAATGAGATCCTTGAGGTTGATGCTGCGAGACTAAATATTTGATATCTGGTTCGATTTTCGTAAGGAACAAACGAAGGTCTCTTTCAGTGATATTCAGACGACTTCTCTGTTTGCTCATAATATGATTTCTCATTTGTGCGTCAGCTCATCTCCTCTCCCTCCTCAATTCCCCTCCCCACCTTTTTTTCCCCTTTTTTCTATTTTTTAACCGTCCTTATAGCAATGCCCAGTAGGAAGGCTGAGCTAGGTAGCCCACTTACTATAGTCCACTATAACAGACAGGCACACATACAAGACACACACACAAAGACACACACACAAAGACACACACACAAAGACACACACACAAAGACACACACACAAAGACACACACACAAAGACACACACACAAAGACACACATACAGACACACACACACACGACACACACACAAGACACACATACAGACACACACAAAGACACAGACAGGCACACATACACGACACATACATACAAACAGACAGGCACACATACAAACAGACACAAACAGACATGCACACACACATGCAAACACACACATAAGACATACATAGACACACACACACATGCAGACACACATACAATGACACATACATACAAAGACAACACACACACACACACATATATACAGACAGACACATACACACACAAGACACACATACGACACACACAGACATACAAGACACACACACGACACACATACAGACATAGACAGGCACACATACACACCTACAGACACACAAGACACACAAAGACACAGACAGGCACACATACACACACACACAAGACACATACATACAAACAGACAGGCACACATACAAACAGACACACACAGACATGCACACACACATGCAGACACACACATAAGACATACATAGACACACACAAGACACACATACAATGACACATACATACAAAGACAAGACACACATACATACAGACACACACACACATATATATATATATACAGACAGACACATGCACACACAAGACATACATACAAAGACACATACAGACAGACACACACACACAAGACATACACACACACAAGACATACCTACAAACACACACACACATTATATTTAAGTCACCCTCCTGTTTCCTACCTTTAAGGTGCAGGAGGGTGACTTTTGCTGGGGTCCAGTGGTGGCTCAGGTGGATGGGAGTCAGAGTTCCCACTCTGACTCCCTCTGCTTCCTCCCGCGCGGCTCTCAATTTTAGCTGGGAGGAGTGACCGGGGAATCACTTCCTCCCAGCTCTGATGTCATCACAGGGGGCCCGGTCGCGCTGTTAAAGCGCCCAGCGCTGACCGGGCCCCCTTACAATCCGCATCCATCGGGTGGCCCTGACAGCATGGGCCACCCGATGGACACTTTGGAAGGCGGCCCCGGCGGTTTGCCGCGCGGGCCGGGGCCGCAAATGGTCACGGCGGTACCCAGTCGCACGGGTACCGCCGGCTCGCGCCCGCCCGCCCGATCAACCTGGAAATCCCTACCGCCCACCTGGAATCCTGAAACGCCCACTAGTGGGCGGTAGGGACCAGGTTGACGACCCATGCTTTAAACACTCACTCACAGTTTAGGTGTCATGCTGTTTGCCTGCAAACAAACAGACTGCTATTCTAGCTATATGCATGTTCGAGCCCCAACATGGGCACCTATGAAAAACTCAATGGTTTTCATTAAAATGTTTTACATGGGATTAAGTGAAACAATTTTTTATATCACCTGTTCCCATAACCGACAAGGTCTTTTTACTGGCACTAAAAGCAGGATATATATAAGGACCTTTTATCAAATGTTAGTATATAACATTCATTACCTATGTTAAAATTTAATCAGTTAGTTTTATAATGTGTCCCTTTTTACCTACGTACCAGTTTTTAAGGTACAAATTTAAGTTTCTGGTAGGCATTACTCTCCACATTCTGATGGTGGTCCTGTTTTTATTGTTCGGTACAAGATAGTCTATGCAGGCACAATTGAGTTTTCTTGGTATGAAGGCTGTACCATATATGTTATACATACCTTAACTGACATACTGCCTCACTGGTCCTTGCAGGGACAGATGCAACGTTATTTCCCCTCAGGGGTTCAAATACTGCTATACCCTTCAAGGGAATATTATACTGACTACCCGGCACAGGGTTATATTACATTACTGTACCCAAGGGTGCAAAATTTATGTGGGTGTCCTCTGGGTATTTTTTCATGGCACACCACCTGGGGTGACCCCCCAGATATGCATGCAAGGGCGCTGACGGCCCATTTCAATTGATGTGGGTGTCCTCTGTTTGCCACGGCACACCACCCGGGGTGAACCCCGATGATATGCACAAGGGCCTATATTTTCAAGAGATAAACACATACAGCCCTGATTTCACTGACTACGTGCATATACGGCCCTCTCACGGCCTGTCAGTTTACTTTAAAGCAACAGTACCATGCAGGATACGGTTTGACGGCAGGATCATTAAGGAAACTGAGTGTACTGCGTAGTACCCTTCACAGGGATACATATATGTATATTTACGGTGCCTAGTGTACATATTGAACGTGGGTGTCCTCTGGGTTATTTTTACATGGCACACCACCTGGGGTGACCCCCAGATGTGCATGCAATACTTGCAAGGTACCAATAATTATAATGTGGGTGTCCTCTGGGTACTTTTCATGCATGCGAGGTCACTGACAGACCATTACCTTTGATGTGGGTGTCCTCTGGGTTACCATGGCACACCACCTGGGATGAACCTAACCGAACAGACGTGGGTCCTGCGGTTGCAGACCCTATGGAGACAGGCCCCACGCGCCTCTATAATCAGCCTGTACAATTTAATACCGTACATACAGCTCTGGCGTACATTTGTGGTGGACCCGGCTAACCTGACCAGACACCACTACCTGTCAGTCGTGCCTGCAACGCGGCTCCCAGTAGCCAGATTAAACTAATAGAGGTGACCCCTCTTCACCTGGCACAGGTATTCATACTCTCAAACAAACTTAACAGGCAATTCAAACCATTTTACCCGGGTGATCCCCAGTTCTACCAGGAGTCTAGCACCCCTACGTGCTGATCCTCAACCACTACCTCCCACTGACTACCACTGTCTCCAAACAGGACGGGAATGAGTCATGGTGGACACTCTCAACCTTCCCAAGATTTCTAGGCAATGACAAACGCCGCTGTAGCGGCCTCAGTGGAGAAGGTTCTGTTATGGGCTCTACCCCACACCGCTTGATGGAGGACACTTCCTCGAAGTACGTTAGGGAAACCTGACTCGGTGACAGCGGCCGAGGCAGAGGTAGCAATAGCGGCACTAAACCAGAGTGACCGAAGACGGACCGTTCCTGGATGAACACTACTGGCTGCGCAACCCTCTGGGGATGGAAGTATGCGCACGCCTCAAGGCCTAATGCCCCAGACCACTGCTACCAGACAAAGTGGTAGTTGCGCCCAGGCCCAATAGATGGCGTACTATGCGCCGACAGACACAATTCTGTTCTGGTGCACATCAACAACACATTATGGGACTTAGGAACGACAAGAATTCGGCCCAAAAGCACAAGGCCTACTATTTGACATAGTGTTCATGGCAGAACTCAAGGAGCACGTAAATCTATTCAAGTCTCCCCTACGGGGAAAGATTTTTTTGGGAGGACTGGTCGGTAGCGGAACCGAGCCGCCAGCCGCTTCTGGGCGACAGGTTCCAGATCGTATACACAGTCCTCATATATTTTCTTACTTGCTTCTCTACTAGTGAGTCGACCTACATAGCTAACTGTTTCCAATTTTACGACCGGCAGCCTCTCTCTGTTTTACGGAATTGGGAGACGATTACCAAAGTCACCGGGGTTCTCCAGACACTACAAAGCTATGTCATAGAATTGCTGGCGGAACTGGAACGCCTCGTGGACATAGTACTCCGCACCCCTTTTCAAGAAGGGCGCAATCCAATATGCATCGGAGGGGAAGGCTTCCTCAGCTAATGCGTTCCTGGTCAAGCAGAAGCCAGGAGGCTACATCAATGGAACTCCTACGTGGCATACAAACACTTCAAGATGGAGGAAATTCATCTTCTACAAGACCTCCTAAGCGATAACGACTGGTTTACACATTTGGTAGTACACTAACAAAGATCGCTTCTCCATCTGAGTTGGGCCAATTCCTCGTTTTTTTTTTCGACATCGGCTTGGAGAACCACGTTCCGCGTCGGTCTAGGGCAAAGATCGCCTCTATAAGGATAGAGGTCGGACACACTCTAAGGTTGGATACGATTCCTCTCAGGATACTCGCCGGATTGCGGGATTCCTCTCCTCCTCTCCTCCTCCGTACAAGCGATATTCCCTGGCCCACTACACTACAGGGCCATGCAACAGCTGATGGCGAGATACGTACGCACTGGCCACTCTTACGACCACTGGATCTCACTGTCCGCAGAAATGAGGATGGAATTTCGATAGTGATTACTTCATATACAAACTGGAATTGGCTGAACGATCCTTGACTCTTCCTCCGGATGCGAAGCGGTGGATGTACCCTACAAACGTGCCCCAGCCGTTCTCCACAATAGCAATGGTGCTTCGATACACACGTACTCACAAGATATCGCTCCTGCTCATGACACCCCTCGGACAGATCAACCACGGTTCCCGGATCGCCTGGAGATGTCGCGCAAAGACCCTCTACTACTCCCTGACTTTTCCTCTACTTCCGACGGGACCGCGAGGGGAAGCTCACTCCCTTGTCAGGGAAGGACTACTGGCACTAGTGACCTGGATGGTTTCAGGGGCTCCTGATCAGTCCACGATCTATTGCATCAACTAAGTCCTTCTACGGGACTTGTAGGCTCCCGGCACCAGGAAATGCTATATTACTGCCTGGTCGGCCTGGAGTGATTGGTGGGTGGAAAGGGATTCCGACCCCTTTACCGCACCTGTCACGCTGATCCTTACTATCTGTCACACCTGGTCTCGTGGGTCGGTCATATCGATCCCTAAACGTGATATATCGGCGGCGCACGTTCCGGTACAGGGCAGGTCAGTAGATCAATATTCACTGGTTTTGTCGACTACTACGGGGTGACGAATTATCGAGACCCCTGGCACCCATGTACTCATACCTCTGACAGGTGGATGTGGTGCTGAGATCCCTTAGGGAATGATCGGACAATCCTTGTTTGTCACTGAAACTACCTTCAGCCAAACTAGCCCTCCTATTATGCCTCGACTCATTTAGATGTGTGGCGGACGTTAGGGCTTGCGATATGGATGGTTTCTCTCTCACACCAGACGGGGTTGCCTTTACCATGTCGAGACGAACTAAGTCCGATTCGTCTTCAGTGTCAGACACCACACTATGCGTGGTCAGAACGCTAATGGGTATGCCGATAGCAATATCCCCCTTCAAACTCATTCGACGGGTCACCTCCTGACGTCTTACGTGAACCCTCATGGACCGGTGACTACCGCAACACCGACCAGATGGGTCCGTTGGCTATTGTCTTTCGCGGGCGTCGAACCTTGTTTCGGAGCCCACTCGGTCAGGGGAGCGGCGGCCTCACAAGCCTTTTCGGGCTGACGCTCCCCTAGCCGGCATTATACGCTGCGCGGTCTGGGCGCGAGAAAGTAAGTTTAGAACGTTCTATTTCGACAACATCTCATGCTTCCTTCACATTGGTCAATTCAAAGCTTTAAAAATGCAAAAATGAAGCCTCCTGTCATGTGGTAAAATTGAAGATTATATTAGCTTTAGTGTACTAATAATCTTAATTTTAGTAATGACAGGAGGCGAATATTTCCCACCCTATAGGATCCCTCCCATGTTTCTCGTGTGGAACAGAATATGCCCTTTATGTTCAGGAAGGTAAGTACGTTACGGTTTGTATGTTTGCTACTTAGACCCGTATCTTGGGAGTCTTGTATAGGTTGAATATTAGACATGAACCTTGGATTATGTTGTGTTTATAGATTCTTATATATCATTGCTTTAGTATCGATATATATTGATATGTTTCACACTCTAATGTTCGTCGGTATATCAGATGCTTAATGCTTATTGTATGCGGACAAGTTATCACGCCAGAAACCTTTCACCTTTCTCCTTTTCTTGCAGCGTGAACGTCTTCTCATCGAGACAAAGATTCACCTTCCATACCTCTACATCACGGAACTACTGGAGTTGGATATTCTAATATGTTGTTGAACTGTTGGCGTAATATGATTATGTCTCTTGTTGTTACTTGTTGTTTCGCTTCAAAGAAAGAGGAAGTGATGTCATAGACAGGGCCTTTTATGGGCAGCATATCTTTTCTCTGATTGGTTGTTACTGTTTCTATGCTGTTACTGTTACACACTCAGTAACAGACACACACAGTAACACACTCACTAACACACACTCAACAGACACACTCACTGACACTCACTAGCAGACACACACACTCTAACACACACACACCAACACTCACACTAACACTCACACACACTAACACACTCACACACACTAACACACTAACACACACTAACACACTAACACACACAAACACACACTAACACTCTCACACACACACTAACACACACAGTGTTAGTGTGTGTGTGAGAGTGTTAGTGTGTGTTTGTGTGTGTTAGTGTGTTAGTGTGTGTTAGTGTGTTAGTGTGTGTGAGTGTGTTAGTGTGTGTGAGTGTTAGTGTGAGTGTTGGTGTGTGTGTGTTAGAGTGTGTGTGTCTGCTAGTGAGTGTCAGTGAGTGTGTCTGTTGAGTGTGTGTTAGTGAGTGTGTTACTGTGTGTGTCTGTTACTGAGTGTGTTTGTGTGTGTGTTAGTGAGTCTGTTTGATGTCTGTTAGTGAGAGTGTATGTTTTTAAGTGAGTGTGTATGTATGTCTGTTGCTGAGTGTGTCTCTGTCAGTAAATGTGTGTGTCTGTTAGCTAGTGTGTATGCGTCTGTTCGTGAGAGTGTGTGTGTGTCTTCAGCACTTACCTTTCTCCAGCGCCGGACTCCCATGGCGCTGGGGATCCCTCCGCCACTCAGCTCCGAATGCGCATGCGCGGCAAGAGCCGTGCACGCATTCAAACCGCCCATAGGAAAGCATTACTCAATGCTTTCCTATGGACGTTCAGTGTCTTAGAATCGCGGAAGCGCCTCTATCGGCTGTCAGTGAGACAGCCACTAGAGGCTGGATTAACCCTCAGTGAAACATAGCAGTTTCTCTGAAACTGCTATGTTTTCAGCTGCAGGGTTAAAACTAGAGGGACCTGACACCCAGACCACTTCATTGAGCTGATGTGATCTGGGTGTCTGTAGTGGTCCTTTAAGTGTGTGTGACCAGGTGCCCGCCGCCATGTGTTGCGGCCCCGGCCCGCGCAGAGTAAGCACGGGGGATAGGGGGGCCCATGGATCAATTTTCGCACCGGGGCCCCATGGGTCATGTGTACGCCACTGCTCCCACCATCATTTACCTTATATCATGTTCTTGATATCCATAATACATTTGAAATAAATTGAGACATTACTTTCATTGCCCACCAAAACACTGGCGTCCGGTGTTCTTTGTTTTAGAAAGAGCTAAGTAGTGAAAGGACTGATTATGTTCCCCTTTCTTATACATCGTATACTGTTTACTAAATCTAGCTAAGAAGCAGACTATTTTCTAGATTATTGTCTAGAACAGTCCATTATAAGCATACGTCTTGGAAGTTATTTACAAAGCACATGCAATTGACAATGACACGTTATGTTTAATACAAAAGACCATTCAAATGCTCATCTCTTCTGGGAATTGCTTGCGGCATTATTATATAGTGCAGCATTTTTGTTAAAGGGTAAGTCAGACAGTAGTAACTTAATTATATTCAAAAAGATGTGCTCATGAAAGATGGTTTTAAAATCAGCTATTTTCAGGTTTGACTCCATTTCCAAAGGGAATATGTTTTTACTTTTGTTTCTCTGTTTGCCTCAAACTACAGGGTTTAATGCATGGATAAAATAAAGTGAGAGGCATTTACAGAGCTGGATAAAGGTTGTCCAAGGCCCTAGGATGCATGTCAGTTTGGAGTCCCTTTCTAGTGCCCTGGCGTCTGTTTTTTTTGTGAGTATTGTGTGTGGTGGCTGAGTATTGTATGTTGTATGTGTGTGGGGGAGCATTATGGTCTGCACCAATCTCAGGTGCAGACCACTGTAAGTGCTCCCTCGCAGTTTAGATTCTCATTTAATGACTCATACTGACTGCAGGGCTCTGAATCGTTAAAGTGATCTGCACCCAATACAGGGCATACCGCAAAACTCCCTCAAGCAAGTGAGACAGAACAGGGAGATCTATTTATCTCCATGCTGCCTCTAGGCGAGCCCCTTCACAGTCAGACCCAGGGCTCCAGGTCCAGACAGGCACCCTATGGACCCCTGTTTGAGCCCTGGCCACAGGTTGCAACTTATGGGTAATCTGTTTCTGGGCATTCAAGGTATTCAAGAATGCTTTACATGGTTATTCACTAATGTCCCAATGTCCTCAGTCTATATTAATGAAAGTAATAATTTTTTACATAATTGTATTTAGAAAATTGGGCAGACTAGATGGACCGATTGGTTCTTATCTGCCGTCACATTCTATGTTTCTATCTGGTACAATCCAGGGATTGTTCGTAAGAGAAAATCCAGACATTGACCACAGTATTTATCAATTACTTTATGAAAAAACTTTGAATATATTTTAATATTCACTGGATTACAGTCTGTCCACATGGAACCGAATGGCTAAAATCTGAAATCAAATGATGAAAATATGGAATTAGAATTGGCAGCTGTCTGAATGCAAATCAGGTCTAACCATATTTCCAAAATGTTATTTAAAGAAGATGTCAGATGTCACTAATGTACCTTTAAAGCATTTTATTAAAGGAACATTATAGTCACCATTAGCTAAATAAAGCAGTTTTAGTGTATAGATCATTCCCCTGCAATTTCACTGCTCAATTCACTGTCATTTAGGAGTTAAATCACTTTGTTTCTGTTTATGCAGCTCTAGCCACACCTCCCCTGGTTATGATTGACAGAGCCTGGAGGAAAAAAAAACTGGTTTCACTTTCAAACAGATAGATAGAAGAAGGATAATTCTAAAGAACCTTAAGTCTGTGGACCACCAAGTGTTAGCGGAAAAAGTGCATTTCCTCGGGATGGCCATTATTGTGGGGAATTCTGCCTATCTTACAAGAAGGCAACAAAGTGTTACAGCTGACACATGCATACATGCATAATTAGGGACAATTTAAAATGTTTATGCACACCTGGATACACACATATACAGCTACAAATGGTAACTCACTTCCCTAATCATATGTGTTATGTATGAACGGACATATACATGGCAGTTTCCTCAAAAAAGCAGACAGTATTTTGTTTTTATTTTGCCGAAATTAACTTGAAAACTGAGCATTGATATTTGCTTCCCTTTGAATCCATTCTCCCTGTACTGATCTTTCCTACAGAAGATAAATAGCATATCGAAAATGCAATTTATTATTATTATTATTGCGATTTATATAGCGCCAACAGATTCCGTAGCGCATTACAATATCATTAGAGGGGGAATTTGACTATAGATAGGACAATTACAAGAAAACTTACAGAAACGAAGGGTTGAAGAGGGCCCTGCTCAAATGAGCTTACAGTCTATAGGAGGTGGGGTATAAGACACATTAGGACAGGAAATAGAAGTCAAATTAGGTGGGTGTGGAGCAGAGCTGGAGGAGAGAGTAGAGCGCTGCCCTTTAGGAGAGAGCAAGAGGCAGGTATGTGAGGTAGAGGTTAGTCTGCAAGGCCATAGGCCTTCCTAAAGAGATAGGTTTTAAGGCACTTCTAAAATGATTGAAGACTAGGGGAGAGTCTGATGGTGGTAAGCAGGCTATTCCATAGGACGGGAGCTGCCGGTGAAAAGTTAAACCTTTCAATGCCCGAAGAATAAGATGCTCATAACACATTTAATCACTAAGTCTTAATACCAATTTCAACTATGAATCGGTCACTAGAACATTTTTTTCCGTTTTGTAATCTATTTTTAGTAGAAGACTAAAAAAGAAATCATATGAGTTCTGGAATAGAAAAAAATAATCCCATCGCCTGTCTTTCCAGTTTTGTTTGTATTTTCAAATGATGAAGAACACGAATAGCACGGACCAATGCATTTAGCCTGCATGCCATCTGTGCAATATATGGATGTTTTGGCATTCACAGGAAATGAAGTCTTTCTCAAATGTCCTTATTAAAATATTTATTTTACACCACACTGGTAGACGCATGCTGTTAAAGCTTTCTTTCATTTCAGAGAAGGGTTTTTTTTTTATATCCCCCCCCCCCCCAAAAAAAAAAAAAGAAGGGATGCAGGATGTTGCTCTGAATCATACATTCTTTCACAAGGATTCATGACATATGTTGAATGGATTTGTTTCAAGGTTTTGGCTCTGGTACATCATGTGATTGCTGAGTCATTTTTTTTATAAGTAAAGGCATATTTAGATTTTTTTTTTTTTCCGTGCACTCAAACAGTTTCTTCAAGTTGGGTTTGATTCATTAAATGTTTTCCCTATTTCTCCAGACTGTGATTGTAGATTAGGAACTTTTTGCAAACACTACCTATGTATATATCTATATTTGAGTGATCTCTGAACAGATTGTTTTTGATCCAACAATTTGGAATGTTGCCAGTTACGTGAGCTTAACATTCCAAAGTTGCTTGAAAATAGCACGCTTTCAAATTATTTGAAAACCTGACAGAGTTCCACTTTCCATTCAAAACAAAATATATTAGTTCTATTTTCAGAAAACTATATAAGTTTGTTCTTGAATATGTAGTAATACACAGTGAAATCCTTTCCAGATTTTTAAGAGAATGCATATAGCAACATTGTGATTTTTTACTTATACCAAATATGAATTTGTATATATAAGTATAAGTATAACCTTGGCCACTACACCATTCATATATCTTTTGATATACTATGTATATTGCACAGCAGTAAACCTGGTATGGTTTCTACTAATGCCGTCTTTCCAAAATCACTGACATAGTCTAGATCAGGGGTAGGCAACCTTCGGCACTCCAGATGTTTTGGACTACACCTCCCATGATGCTTTGCCAGCATTATGGGTGTAAGAGCATTATGGGGATGTGGTCCACAACATCTGGAATGCCGAAGGTTGCCTATCCCTGGTCTAGATCATGGGTAGGCAACTCTCAGCAATCCAGATGTTGTGGACTACATTTCCCATGATGCTTTTACAGCCAGAATTCTGGCAAAGTATCAAGGGAGTTGTAAGCCACAGCATCTGGAGTGCCTAAGGTCTAAATGAAGGCTTGGTCTAGATGAAGGCTTGGTCTAGAAGGAGGCTGCAAAAATGCAAAGGATTCCAGTAGTCTTATAGGGTTATTCAGTAAACTAAAAATTAAAAGTGAATTTGAAATTTAAAACTTCTCAGTCAGCTATGCTTTAAGTTTGGCTACACTTTGAAGTCCCACTTTAGTAAATAACCCTATTTGACCATTTGATTGCAGATACACAAAACCTAAAAAACCTTAACACTGCCAAATCCTAGAATGATATATTTCATATTTTTGAATGGAAGGTCTTCATGATATATAAGGTGTTTTCAAAGGGAGAGTTTAACCAATAATATCTGAATCATACAAGGTGGGACCCAGATGCGCAACTAGAAAAAACAGGCGCCGGTGCGTAAATTGCCCTTCCCCTCCCCATACTTCCCAGCCTCTCTATGTGTCACATTCATGCCACCCAGACCCTCCATGTGTCTTATTCACGCCCCACATGGTGAGTGTGGCATTGTTGGGGGGGAGGGGGAGGGATGAGTATAACATAATGAAGGGGTTAATCTGATAGGGTGAGTGTGGCAATGTGAAAGATGGCGAGTGTGACAGAGTGATTGAGAATGAGTGTGACAGGATTGGGGGGTGAGTGTAACAGTGCCAAAGAAGGTGAGTGTGATAGGGTGAAGAAGGCAGAGCAATGGGAGATGAGTATGGCATGAGTGAGTGACAGGATTGGCGGAGTTGTTGTGAGTGTGGCAAGATGCATACACTAACACATGCAGATAAACAGACAAACAAACACTGACATACATGTAGATACACACCATATAACTTTAACCTTTTTTTAAACTATGATTTGGTAAGTAACACATGCCTTGCATTATGTAAACCTGTATGTATGGACTAACAATGACATAGGTTGTCTAAATGTCACTAATATACCATTGAGGCCAGATGCATACAGGGACACACATACTGATACCCAGACACACATACAGATACAGACGCACACATACACACATTGACACACATGCAAATACACAGACACACAAATGCATATACGTATTCACACAGACACAAACATTGACAGACATACAGACACACACTGACACACATGCGGATACACAGACACACATACAAACAGATACACATATAGACACACAGACACTTAATGACAAACATGCAGATACACAGAATGACACTAATACAGATACAAACAGTGACACACATACAGATACATAGGGCACTCACTGACATACAGATATGCAGACATACAGATTCACATACATACAGAGACACATATACATACAGATACACATACAGACACACATACATACAGAGACACACACATACATACAGAGACACACATATACATACAGAGACACACATACATACATACACACACACACACAGGTATATAGAGACACACATACATAGACACAGATACACAAACACATGCAAAATGGTTTAGTCACCCTCCTGTTTCCTACCTTTAGGTGCAGGAGGGTGACTTCCCTTGGGTCCAGTGGTTGCCTCAAGCTGATGGGAGTCAGAGTTCCCACTCTTACTCCCTCCACTCCTGTCCAGCGCATCTGCTCCACTTCCTCTTGCACGGCTCTGTGTAAGCTGGGAGAAAGTGAAAGGGGCCGTCATTTCCTCCCAGCAGTCTGACAGCATCACAAGGGGCCTGATCGTGCTGCTAAAGAGCGGCAGTACTGACCAGGCCCCTGGAAATACATAGCCTTGAAAGCATGGGCCACCCGATGGGCTCTTCAATGCGACCCCGGCGGTAATACCGCGGGGCCGGGGCCTCACTATATGGTCGGAGGGCAACCTGGTCACAGGGGTCCACGTGGCGGCCAGGCCCCTGGGAGTGCCGGGCCCCGTCGCAGCTTTGACCCCTGCGACCGTGGGACCATGGTAGTTCCGCCACTGGTGGGACAATTGTATTATACTAGAGCTTTCCTTTTATTAACTCTGGACATTTCCAAACTTTCTAGGAGTCTTTTGCTTTTCATTTTAAGTTCCTATCTCTTAGTGAGCTCATGTGACCACTTTTCATCTTAAAGAATCCAGTTTATCAATGTGTGGCATATGGAGTCATTTATTCTTTGACAATATTGCCCTGACACATGTACTAGCTTTGAAGTTTTTGTGACCGGTACACCTACCACTCATACATTTCTACTTATTCTCAGGTTGCATTGAAAACACAAATATCAAAGTGCTTATTCGGAGACCTCTTTTAAAGCTGACATATTCTCCCTAATGTGACTCTTCTCTGAGCTGCATTTGTAATTGTGACTTAGTTACTCCAAAGTTTGACTCCTTTTTTTCACGTGGTGTTTCTGTTATTTTTTCCATCCACTAAAGTTTGCAAACATCTGCAATGTCAACCATTATTGTACCAGTATGTATACATTAGGCTAAGTAAATCATGCCAGTTAATGAGGTGTGAACAGACCTAAGAATTTGTGAAGCAGTGCACATATTTCTATCATAAATTTAAATTATATTGGATGACATTGTATAAATAATTTTCTATAACGATGTAACTAAACCAAATTCTTTTATTTCATACTTTCAGCACAGTATTTAGTCACATATAAACGCACCAAACTCAGTACAAACACATGATTTTAGCAAAGAGTTACTTAAAATGAGCACAGTATTTTTCTTTAAGAACAGGTAATTTTATAAGTAATAATCCCAATCTTTGAGAAATTTTACCCAGTGCTTTACATTTCATTTGGAATCAGGTTCTTTAGACTGTATTTACTAAACAGTGAGAATATAAATTAAAAACTGACTTAAAAAATAGTGCAAACATAGTCACATAGAAAAATGTCCAAAAAATGTCCTGGATAAATGTCGAGAGAAACTGCAGTTCCTTGTTCCTTCATTCCAGTTCCTTGTTCCTTCATTCCAACATTGCAGCTAACACTTGGCAAAGCATGTTAATGATATGAAATTAAACTATATTGAATGTTAGTGGTGGTTATAGTGCTAGGGGTGTACTGGTACCACCACCTCCCGTAATGTAAGTAGTTAAACTGTTTGCTAACAATCTTACCTATTAACTGGGTCTTGCAGACATCATACCTGCCTCCCTGCAGCCAGAAACTCTTTTCATCTGTCAATGGGTGGGATATATTAGGCATCAGGTGAATAGTCAGTTCTTGAATTACATGTGTTGGAATCAGGAAAAATGGTCAAGCGAAAAGATATGAGTGACTTTGACAAAAAGCAAATAGTGATGGCTATATGACTGGGTCAGAGCCCTTCCAAAAAAGCAAGTCTTGTGGGATGTTCCCAGTATGCAGTGGTTAGTACCTACCAAAAGTGGTGCAAGGAAGGACAACCAGTGAACCGGCATCAGGGTCATGGGTGATGTGGGGAGCAAAGGCTAGCCTGTTTGGCCCAATCACATAGAAGATTTACTACTGCAGCCCAAATTGCTGAAGAATTTAATGCTGGCCATGACACAAAGGTGTCAGAACACACAGTCAGGGATGTATTTACCACAAGACAAACAAGGCATTTGCCTAGGGCGGCACTTTCAGGGGGGGCTCCAAAAAATGCCACCCCAAGCTCCCAGACAAATGCCTTGTTTGCCTCATGTTCTGGGGCTGTCCACCTTACTGTGATTGAGTTAGTGTAGCTGTCAGTGTGTGTCTGTGAGTGAGAATGGGTGTGCCTGTGAGTGTGTGTCAGTGTGTATATGTCATTTTATGTGTATCTGAGAGTGTGTGCCTGTCAGTGAGTGGGTGTGTCAGTGTGTGTCTGTCATTGAAAGTGTGTGTTGGTTAAACAGTGTGTGCCAATGACTGTGCATCTGTCAGTGTGTTTATATCAGTGCATGTATCAATGAGGGAATGTGTCTGTCAGTCAAGAAAATTACCTTGACACGAATTGGGGGGGGGGCAAATTTAGATTTTGGAGCGCCCAAATTTAGTCGTGCCTAGGGCAGCACAAATCCAAAATACACCACTGCACACAGTGCATCGCAGTTTGTTGTGTAGGAGGCTATGAACCCACAGACCAGTCAGAGTGTCCTTGATGACCTCTGTCCACTGCCAAATGTGACTTTAATAAGGATGTGAGCATCAGAAATGGACCAGGGAGCAATAGAAGAAGGTTGCCTGATCTGATGAATCACGTCTTCTTTTAGATTAGGGTGATGACTAGGTGGGTGTGCGCCATTTACCTTTGAAAGAGATGGCAGCAGGATGCACTATGGGAAGTAGGAAGGCAGTGTTGTGCTCTTGGCAATGTTTTGCTTGGAAACCTTGGAATTTCTGGATTTCATGTGGATGTTACTTTGATACGTACCACCTACCTAGAGATTGTTGCAGACCACGTCCACCCCTTCATGACAATGGGGTTTCTTGATGGCAGTGGCCCCTTCAGCAGGATAATGCACCCTGCCACACTGAAAATATTTTTACAGGAATATGACAAATTTATGAATTTGCTTTGGCCTTCAAATTCCCCAGATTTCAATCCGATTGATAAAACATAACACAGACATAGATGTATACAGATGAAGTATTAAAGTGCTAGTAAAGAATGTCACTCACAAACATAGAGTCGTATCAGGCTCTATATAGAAGGCTCCACAGGTGCCTATGCAGGCTTGAATATCTTCCTTGATAGAAGTAATAATACAGAACTGTACAGAATGTAAACATTATCCACTTTATTATGTAAAACAAATAAAAATCTAAGAACGGGAAGACTTAAAATATATGCAATTTTAGGCAAATACCCAATGATATCAGATGATCACCGCAAAGAAATATCATACAAAAATACCCCAGATGTAACAGCAAATGCTTTTTCGATCTCCACAAATGGTCTTCCTCAGTACTGTCAAGTACCTGTTCACGTTATTATGTAAAACAAATAAAAATATAAAAGATATAAATTACATCTGGGGACTTTTTGTATATTTCTTTGCAGTGATCATCTGATACCTTTGGGTGTTTACCTTTGAGGTCATCATCTGATATCTTTGGGTATTTACCTAACACTACATTTATCTATCTATCTGTCTGTCTGTTCAGTCTGTTGTTTATCTAGAACTTAGCATTGCTATTCTTTAAGCAGCAGAATTTGTTTCCTTTTATAGATTAAACTTTCAGGAGATCCTTCTCAGATTCACTATGTTATGAAAGAAACCAGGGGGGTTATTCACTAAGCAGTACACTGTGGTATCTTGGTAATGGACTAGCAAAATGTAAACAAGAACAGACCTTGTGGATAACATTTTTTTTAGTCTACATTTTGTAACTGGGTCGTCGACTTTGGATCATTTTGGATCAGACCATTTTGGATTTGGATCAGACCATCGGATATTGAAGTAAAAAACATAAACAGCATACACTAAACACACATTTACTGACACATATTATTAAACAGTTATTACTATTATTAAAAGTTAATATTGTTCTCTACTGTATTGGATTTATGAATGCTTTATTAAATTACCAGTTATGTCCGTTTGTTTTATTTATTGCAAACAGGACAGAAAATGCCTGTTTACTCATTATATGTATAAAAACTGGATTTATTTTCTTAGGAATATTTTAAGTTAAACTACCTAGATCACACTTGCAGATCCAGGCCATTATGCTATCTCCCAGAAGGTCAACATTCTATCCTTTTGCTTTTATGCTTCCTTAGCTGTTCTGAGACAAGGTCCCATGGTCCTGCAAACGCTGTACTGTGCAACTTACATAAACATGGTAAAGATAATGGTGTCTTTCTTCTTTAATGAAAAGCTGGTTTCCTGCTAAACTGCATGCTTTCTCTCATCTGCTGGCTGAACCTGCTTAGGTATAGTAAGCATTATTATGCAATGTCTAGCTGTGGCTTCCAAAAACCACTTATGCATAAAAAGCAGACCTCCTTGAGTCTATTCATTGATAAAATACTGCACGAATGTGTTGCTGCTGTGTTTAAAGTCTATACAGGATCTAGGCTGAAAAAAAACTAATATCAACTCAAACATTTCATTACCTTTTAGCGCAGTCAATTAACAACTTGTTTCCCTGACTATCTTAATTACTATTTTTCTTTTATTTGTTGATTTAACCCTTAAAAAAGCGATTAGATTTTAAATTTACAATTTAATTTACAATTTAAAGCGATTAGATTTTTCTAATAAAAATAAATAAATCAATTATAATAAAAAACACAATGACGATTTATGGAGTTAGATGTTTAGGACACAACAATATATACTTTGATGACGTCCACGTCATGAAAGGGTATTCAGATATTTCAAGCTGCTAGCTGTGCACAGCTCTCATAATCATTTTGCCAGATGAAGCACAGCAAGTGATCGGCAACGGCATCAGAGAATATGGAACTAATTGTATAGCCATGCAAAGTGTCCAGCCCCTTACAATTCACAAAACATTCCAAAAATGGAACACTAAATATACTAACCAATACAATCTCATATAAATAAACAACAACAATGAATAAATAAACCTGCATAGTACAGGAACAACAAATTCCTGCAAAAGAGTTATCTTCTTATCATACTCTGCATGGTGACATGGTTAACCCTCTTACTTACTTAAAGGGAAGCTATAGTGCTAGAAATAAAAATTTGTAATCCTTGCATATTTTACCCCCTCCCTAGAGGCCCTACTGTACCACTGAAAGGGTTAAAAACCATTTAGTCGCTTACCTGATTCCAGCGCCGATGTTCCTCGGTGCTGCGTCAGGCTCTGCATCTGCTCCTCTTCAGCCCACGTTAGCTGGCGTGGAGCCTAATGCGTACACATGACGAGCGCCGGGATCGCATTAGAACTACCCCATAGGAAAGCATTGAATCAAAGCTTTCCTATGTGGTTTCAGCTAATGCTGGATGTCCTCATGCAGAGCGTGAGGACATTCAGCATCAGTTAGGCGAACAAAAGCCGCCTCACCACCCAGCCACTAGAGTTAACCCTGCAACACAATTATTGCAGTTTATTAATGACGGCAAATAATTACAATTGCAGGGTTAAACTGACAGGACCACTGCACCCTGACCATTTCAATGAACCAAAGTGGTCTGGGTGCATGTACTGTCCCTTTAATTCCTTGTTATTTGCAGTACGTCATACAGGGTCAGACAAATAATGGGATAGGGTTAATATCAATATTTATAACATACACTGATTAGAAACTAAAGTGTACATAAAAACGAATTAAATAGCCTTATCATAGATATTTGTAAGGCTCAGTAGGTATTCGTAGGAATGTAGATTGCACAAATGCCACCAGAATGTAAAATTAAGATTCTCTTTAAGATATGACTGTTGAATTTCTAAACTCACTGTTACAACAATGCTGGACTATTGTTGTACCAGCATTATCGCACTGTTTATAATGACCGATAGCTACAGCACAAGGTACAGTGTTGTATGTGGTTCTATAATGAACAAGGATAACGTGTAAAGTAGGTTGAGGAGTAGTTAGTGTTAGTAAGGATTTGGTAATTGATTGGGGACTCTGGGGAACTCCCTTCCCTTCTCCGTAAAACTTTCACCCAGTCTCCAATCATTCAAAAAATCATTGAAAACTCACTTCTTCAAGAAAGCATATCAATTAAACTGTTAGCAGGTTTTTATCCCCCATCCCCATGACTCCTCCCCTGCAACTGTCAAAATTACCTACTAAGCCCTCGGTGAATACTTTTCTAACAACCTACTTCGTACCCCTACTTTTACCCTCTGTGTCTCTATACCCCACTCCCTCTAGCATGTAAGCTCATTGAGCAGGGCCCTCCACCTCTCTGTTCCTGTACATCCAGTTGTCTTGTTACAATTACATGTCTGTTAGTCCACCCATTGTACAGCGCTACGAAATCTGATGGCACTATGTAAATAATAAAATAATAATAATAATGTATTTCCTCATTCACATATATTTGCACATTATTACGTAACTATAAAGGTTTTAATACAACTCCCCTCCCCAACCTTCCTCACTCCTCCTTTCCAATACTTTCTTTTATTTTCTTTCTTTAATATTGATTAATTCAAAACTAACTTTTCTCCCCCCCAGCTCCCCCCAAAAAGAGTTCAGTATTATATCTAACTAAGATAATAGTATAATGAAGTAATTGTACTGTTGTTATTTAGCTTTTATTCTCTTATCCAGGTTTCACCCTTAATCCTAAACTCCCTAACCCTACACCCTAAGCCTTCTATCTTTGTACAAAAATAGGGGTTGTCCTGCCTAGCATGGCGCACCAGATGATGGATCCTCCTATTCCTTGGAGGACTTCACCGCAGACCTGGAGGTAGAAACAACCCTCACTAAGACCCCTGGGAGCCGGTTACTGCAGCAATTCTCAAAACCATGCAGGGAGAGCTGCGCGCGAACATCGCGGACGACATCTCCCAATTCAAGGCTAACATAGAACAAGCCAACGTGAGACTCACTCAGCTGGAAGCAACAACAGATGTCCAAGACACCAAACTAACCAATATAGAACAGAGACTGGACAATAAACAGCGGGCCCAGCGGGATATGGAATAGAGACACTAGAAGACCACAGGCGACATCACAACCTGAAACTTCGAGGCGTTCCTGACACAATAAACATGGAGGAGCTGCCACACTACCTCAGGAGGCTATTTGCAGCACAAATGCCACCCAAACAGGCAAAAAGCATGAAAATGTGACCGATTATATTTATATTTTTATCACATCCACTATAAGTGTGCTTCTATTATCATATTTCAGCAGTTGCATGCGGCACTGTAAGATAAGAGATATTGTATAATGTTCAAAACTTTTCATTACTGCTATGTTAATGTAGCAACTTCAAATGAAGTTGAACAAATACATTTAAAGAAATATATATTTTTAGATGTCCCTATATTGAACTCTATTTAGGAGATTGCTGTTTTTCCTAATTTTAGTGCAAATAAATATATCACTTTAAATTTTAACCAGCAAGTGCAAGGTTGGCGAATGAGTTAATTTCAACACGCTGTAGATTCCTGATTAACCTTTGACAGATAAGCTCAGAATGCGTTCTTATTTGTGCAGTTTTCAGTAAATTCAGTAAAGCCACAAATTGTTTAAATTTATTTTTATAACGGATACTAAAGAAGAAACATCCCAGGGAAGCACCATTCAGACTGGTTCACTTTTCATTTCTTTGATACACGGTTTTTAATTGTGTTTAAAAAATACAAATTGTACAGACCCAGTTACTATGGGTATTACATGTATTTTTCCATTCACTGGCCTGCATACCTAAGTGCTGCGTCACTTTAACCAAAACACATGAACACTAATTAATGACAGAAGAATCACATGGTACCAAAGAACAGTATGAAAAAGTATCCATATAAAATCCACATGTATCTCTGAATTCCAATGTGTGTCTAGGAATGTCAATGACACAATCGGAAACATTTAAAGGGGACCAGTCACTTAATAAGAACATTTAAGAAAACTTTGTCAATCACCTACATTTTTGCATGCAAAGTTACGTTTCCTTTTAAATCTTTTAATTAAAGATAAGCATTTGACATCATAATCCAGTTAAGTCCTGGCACATTCAATTGTATAATTACCGAAGAGCTACAACAACAATTGATAAGAAACAAAATTGAGACATTAAGATTCAGGAGTGTAGAAACATTTCAACGTTCATTTTATTTCGCAGATCTCACACACACATACACACATATGTGTAAAAGGGTTACTCTGAGTACCATGACCACTTCCATGATTTGAAGGGGTCATGGTGCCTGGAGTTTATATGTGTAGCATTTCTCTATGAAACAAGTTTAACTCCTCTGCTGCTGGATGTCTAACTCCACCGTCGGCTGTGTCCTGAGGGTGTCATTAGCAAGCCCAGAACAAGAGTCCCAGGTGGATCCTGTGCAAATTTGTGACTAACGCCAGCACACACACTATACAGCACCAGACAGCAAATTTTGGCACTGGCCCTCTCCTCCATGCTATCCGTGACCTCCCATCAGTCCACTCTTCCCGACCCATCTACCTATCTAGCGAGGGTTAGTGACGTCAACTGGAGAAGCCATAGAACTAAAGAAAAAGATAACTCCAAGAGCTCTAATGAAACAAGTAGGCTTTTGTATTGGTGATACGTTCTCATGCCCGCATATAAAATATTACTTTCAGTGGGGCATGTTATCAAAACGACCCAACATACTCCTGGCATACTGTTATTATTGGGAAACACTTTCAGTGCCAGGGAGACCAGACATCCCTCTGTTACACGGTATTTATATTAGACTGGCTCTTTTAGTGTCAGGGCTAATGAACAGGGTAGAAGTTTATGATGTACAGCTCCATTAAAAATAATAAGAGCAAGTTAATTGGCTGAGCAGCCCAGTCTGAGATAAACTCACTCCAGATGCTGTCAATTGTAAAACCTGGGAATTTAATGCAGATTCAGGAACAACGTATTTTGTTTCTATGTTTCTTATGCACATCATCTACATAGTGCTTGCACAATGACAAACACCTACACTTACACCTAAAGTGTCTCTTTAAAATTACAATTTTACATGTATGCTAATAGTAGAGCTCTTAACATAGAATTGATCTTTCGTTAAAACAATCAATGGACTCCATCTTGTATTTTTAATAGTACAGCAGGAAAGTTAGGTAGAATGGGAACCAGATTTACACTAACAATGTATGCATTTAATGCTTTATTTCTTTCATGACTAGTTTTACAAAACATCCAAAAATGGAAGAACTCATAGGGCAGGCATAGGCAACCTTCGGCACTCCAGATGTTTTGGACTACACCTCCCATGATGCTTTGCCAGCATCATTGGTGTAAGAGCATTATGGGGATGTAGTCCACAACATCTGGAGTGCCGAAGGTTGCCTATCCCTGTCAGAGGGCATGACTTGCAGGTTTTGGAAATAAATGACTAGCATTCTACATACAGTCCATTTCACAGAAAAAAGAGCACACACTCAAAATAGTCCGAAAAAGAAGAGCAGTTCGCCTTGGACACTTATGGGACTTTTGTCCAATTGTTTTGTCCTAAAAAGTGATACAAACATGTAGAAGGGGAGGAGTAACCAATACAAAGTGTCTGCTGGTTCCACTGGTTTCCATAATGATTGTCCTACTTGTAATACTTTGGACAACGTTTTACAATAGAACACATTGACTAATCCTCCTTAGACATTGTTTAATGCTTTGAATGCTCCTGGATGTCATCAATGTATTGGCTACTATGGAAGGCAACATCATTCTCTGTTTATCTGTGTAGCTGATCTACATGGCACTACTCTTATGAGGCATAGGAAGAAAATCCAACCAACTCAAATCGTTTTACTAATAGAATGGTAAATTTGTAGTCAGCAAGGAAACAGAATGGCAAGAACAAACACGGACGAGGTAATTAATGTGCTTTTTCATATGGAAAATATATAGCAAAATATAAATATTTTTGACGTCTCTCTCTTAATATGGAAAGTACAGTTTGGAGTCAAGAAAAGGTTAATTATCACTGAAAGTAATTTGGCAAGGACTTCAGTTGATGATCTGCTTGACTTCTTCTGGCAAACAAACAGAGAGTCTGTAAAAAATTGAACTTAATGGACTTTGCCTTTTGTCTTTACATCACCAAATGTGTAGCCATCATGTACAATATTATACAGCCTGTAGTACTGCTTTACAGAGCTGAATACAGAGCCGGACTTTCACAAATAAACTTTGTAAGCCAATGCATTTGGGGTATGTGAATAATTAACAATACATTACATATAACTAAAACCTACTGTAAGAGCAAACTCAAGGTCCAGATGTTAAAATCAGTTTGGGCTCAACCCCCTCCCCAAAAATAATCTCGTGGGGGATTGCATCACCTCATTTCTATGTTGGACATTAAAGTCCCACACAGGGAAACATTGGGAAATAGGATGTTCTTTAGAATTAACCTGTCAAGTGCCAGATGTTTGTGCAAGACAAAGTATGCAGCAACGATTTTTATCACCCTCAATATTAAAAACAATACAATATATTTAGATATGTAAGCAAAGAGACTAAAATTAAACACAAGCTAATATAAATTGTTGAAACATTGATTTATATATTTCACAAAAGACATTTTATTGAAGTGTTTTTTTTTTTCTTATTCATTTAAATTAGAAAGAAGAGGCCTACGGTAATAAATTATCTGAAATATTTCGAGAAAAAAATAATAATAATAAAATATATATATATATATATATATATATATATATATATATATATATATATTTTACCAGAAATGCCAGGGTTAATTGAATATAAGCTTGTTCACTGACTTCTATGGAAAATTGCAGACAGATTTTAAGTAGTAATTTATTAAACAGTTGTAGACATGGAATGTGGGGGTTGGAGGGGGGGGGTTAATATATAAAAACTAGGATTGCTTGCATGTACTAAATGTACTAAACTGTCCTCATATTACAATAGGCGGAGACTACGGTGTGTTTCAAATTAGAACTGCAAGTTATCGGAAAGTGGGTTATTTGCAAGGTCTGTTTCAGCTGATTAACTACCCTGTCTGGAGTTAAGTGACCTTCTACATTTATATACAAATGATTGGGAGATAGGGTATATCTGATCACACCATGCGATAAGAATGTACTAATTTCCTTTAGCTAGCTTTTACCGTTTATGACTGAATATATATTATAACTATATAAAAAAAAGCTTTGTTTAAAACAATGTCCATTGCTAATGATATCCACAGAAGAGCAGTATAAAGTCTGAAACACAAAGATTATGTGTGCTCATTTGCATGACAAGCTAGGAACTCTGCGATAGTTCTGGAAACATAACTTTTATGCCCAATAATTACCGGTCAAAGTCCATCAGCAGATGCATAATAGTTACATATATATATTTGTAAACAAAGCGTTTTTTAAAAAAAACTAAGCATAGGCTGTGATCCAAAATGATTAGTGACCAGAAACCAGCCATGGACTGCAATTTCGACCTTTTGTGTCTCATCAGCATCAAAACACAAACCACAGGCTTCATAATGCAGGTCCTCTATAACCAGGTTTATTAATGCACACAGGATACGACATATCCTGCATGTTTTGGCCGACATAGCTTTAATCATTTATAATTATGTATAATCACCTGGGAGCACCACACCACCCTATCTATTGGTCTCATCAGCATGACACCCGTTCTGTGAATTTAAAAATATTAGCTAGGTACCAAAAATAATGTGGGGAGGTCAAACACAATACAGCTCTCCACTGTGTAAATTAAAAAATTACTATTATGTATCAACTGCGTATATATATGCACCTTTACATATATATGTGTGTGGGTGTAAAGAACGGAGCATACCTCTGGAGTTGTGGCAGGGGTTTTGGTGGCCTATATCTACCCCCTTCCAGCTATTATTGTTATGATGTTATTATTTATAAAGCGCCAACAAATTCTGCAGCACTTTACAGTGGGAGGACGAACAAACATGTTGTAACCAGACAAGTTGGACACACAGAAACAGAAGGGCTGAGGGCCCTGCTCAATGACACAAAAGGTAAGGATAGTATTAGACTAATGACAGTTGCAAGAGAGGAATCAGTCGGGAGCTATTAACAGTTTAATTAATATGCTTTTATGAATAAGTGAGTTTTTAATGATTTTTTTTTAAGAAGTGGAGACTGGGCGAGCATCTATCAGAGGAGGGAAGTGAGTTCCACAGGAACGGTGCAGTCCTCGAGAAGTCTTGAAGGCGAGCATCAGAGGTGGAAGTACGGACAGAAGATAGACGTAAGTCTTCAGCAGAGTGTAAGGGCCTAGACGGGACATACTTGTGTATTAGGGAGGATAGATAGGTTTGAGCAGCATTATGTAGAGATTTGAAAGCAAGGACCAGAATTTTAAATGAAGCCCTATATCATACAGGAAGACAATGTAGGGACTGACAGAAGGGTGAGGCGTGGGAGGTGCGGGCGGACAGGAAGATGAGCCTTGCCGCCGTATTCATTATGGATGGTAACAGCGCAAGTTAGGAGCATGTAAGACCACTGAGAAGCTGATTACAGTAGTCAAGACGAGAAAGGACAGTAGAATGGACCAGCACCTTAGTCGCATCTGGTGTTAAGTAGAATAGGATGCGTGCAATGTTTTTGAAATGAAAGTGACAGGATTTAACAATAGATGAACATGAGGCATGAAAGAGAGGTCGGAGTCAAAGAGAACACCTAGGCAGCGAGCCTGCGTGGTGGAGCTGATGGTAGCACCGTTGACTTGGAGGGAGACAGACACAGGATTAGAAACAATTGAGGGAGGAAAGACCAGAATTTCAGCTTTGATCAATTTGAATTTAAGTAAGTGAGCAGCCATCCAGTTAGAAGTATCAGAGAGACAGTCAGAGACACGTCAAGAGGGACGGGGAGAGATCAGGAGAGGACAGATAGATTTGCGTGTCATCCGCATAGAAATGATATTGGAAGCCAAAGGAGCTAATGAGTTTACCAAGGGAGGCAGTATAGATGGAGAACTGTAGAGGACTAAGGACAGAACATTGGGGGACACCAACAGAGATGAGTTGGGGAGAAGAAGCAGAGCCAGAGAAAGAAACACTGAACGAGCGCTGGCAGAGGTAGGAGGAGCACCAGGAGAGAGCAGTATCTTGTAGACCGATATTGAGGAGGATGAGAAGAAGCTGTTGATGATCAACAGTGTCAAAAGCCACAGAAAGGTCAAGGAGAATTAGGATAGAGTAGTGACCATGAGATTTTGCAGCGAGTAGATCATTGGTCAGTGCCGTCTAGCAGAGAGTTGGACTCAAGGAAGTCTGTCAATCTCACAAACACAACTCTTTCAAGGATCTTGGATGCAAAAGGCAGTAGCGAGATAGGACGGTAGTTGGATGGGGAGTTAGGGTCAAGGTTGGGCTTCTTTAGAATTGGGTTACAGTTGCATGTTTGAAGGACGATGGAAATAGGCCAGAGAAGAAAGAGAGATTGAGAATTTTAGTGAAAGATAGAGAAAGAGAAGAAGACAGAGTCCGGATGAAATGCAAAGGAATTTGATCTAGGAAGCAGGTGGTGGGGCGGGAGGACTGGAGCAGAGCAGAAACCTCTTCCGTTTTAGCGGGTGCGAATGAACATAGAACAGCAGAGGAAGTGAGGTTAGGGGAAGTATTGTAAGGGGAAGAAGAAAGATGAGAGATATTTTCCCTGATTGTAGAGATCTTGTCAGTGAAGTGTGTTGCAAAATCTGAGGCGGTCAATTTATTAGGTGGAGGAGGAACAAGAGAGAAGAAGAGAGCTAAATGTGTGAAATAGTTGTTTGGGTTCGCGGGAGTGTGTGGTTATGAGGGTATTAAAGTAATTTACTTTTGCAGAGGAAAGAGCCAAGCTGTATGAGCGCAGCATAAATTGATAGTGGAGAAAGTCAGATGCACAGTGAGACTTTCTCCAACAGCATTCATCAGTTCTGGAGCATTTTTGTTTAAATGTAGGAGGTGCCATGATGTTTAGATGAGAGGAGAGAGAGGAATTGTAGAAGGAGGTTGCAGAGCTAGGACAGGTGAGGTTTGAGATAAGTAAAAGGAGAGTTTGGAGATTAGTGGAGAAATGCTCTATGTCAAGACATTGGAGGTTTCTGTGAGATTGATGTTCAGATGGTGGTGTCAATTGGGTCTTAGGTATGCTGATGTCAAATGTCAGCAGATGTTGGTCAGATAGAGGAAAAGGAATATTGGAGAGGTTAGAGGCAGTACAGAGATTGGGGAAGGCGAGAACAAGAGTGTTTCCCGCTGTATGGGTTTCTAAATTGGACCATTGCTTAAGGCCAAAGGAGGAGGTTACAGAGAGCAGACGAGAGGCATCAGTGGAGTTAGGGTTGTTGATTGGGATATTGAAACCCATGAAGAAAAGTGCTCAATGAATAGCCTAGGATGACTGGGGGTGGGTGGGAGGGGGTGAGGGCAGGAGATGATAGCAATTCTCAAAGGAGTGGGTTTAAATAGGCGGACAGTGTGAACTTCAAAAGAAGAAAAGGATAGGGGAGGGGAAGTTATGATTGGTACATTGAGGGGTCAGAAGGATGCCTCCTTTACAGTTGAGTCTGGGAGTGTGAGAGAATTGTGGCCCACCAAAACACTGACTTTCTTACAGCAGTATTGGGGCTTGATAGTTTTAAAATCAGGCTGTGAGGGTCAGATAGGCTTGCAATAAAGCCGAGGTAGGGGATATGCATCTAAGCGAGAGATGAAGGGATGGTTATTCAAATAAAAACAAACATATCAATTAAAGAAGGGAGGGGTCAGAGGTCAGTCAGAAATCAGAGGGGAAATAGAGGAATGCATAAAGGAGAATAAAACAATTACATACAGGGCTAGCAAAACTACACTTTAGCATGACAGACAAGATATAAAGGCAAGAAATTATACAATACACACAGGATATATAAAATAAAATAAATGTATAGGGTGGTTAAATTAAATATAAATGATGCTGTGCAGGATAGAGTCTTAGTGTGGTCTTCCAGAAGGCTTCCTTTGCTTATTGCAGACGATCAGCTGATGGAGCACTGACTTTCTTACAGCAGTATTGGGCTTGATAGTTTTAAAAACAGGCTTTGTTTGTTGCAGACATTCACAGGGCTAGGACTACCTTTAATCTTAGAGGTGGCATGAAAGTCTCCAGAAACACAAAGATGGCATTATTTACTAACCATTACATATCTTTTATGTAGCTTAAATTTTAGGAATAGCCTTTTTTTTTTGCAAATAACTTGCTGAATTGCATATATTGTTTTAACAAATATATCTGGGTAAAACTCAAAAATGTTGTCAAGTATATTCCATATTTACAAAATTTGAATAGCAGGAAAATGCAAGGACCAGCTTTAGCTTTACCTTGCATTTCCCATGTTTCTTTGTCACATAATGCCTTTTAAAGCTTCGTACATGTGTCAAACAGTTTAGAAAAGACCAATTATGTGCAGAGACTTTTACAAGGGGAAACTGTGCTCCTACTCCAAAATATGTTTATGCTAAAAACACCTTCACTATAGAAACTATTTTGCCTTTTAAATGAACTTTTCAAACGTTCCAAAATAAGACTTAAATTACATGGTGGTGTTAGTAACCAGTCAACAACTTTTTCTATGTTTTAGTCAGTTATCAAAGAGTTGCAATCCGAATTTCGCAAACCTTTTTCCTTCTTGATAAGCCACTGAACTCAGAAAACTCTCTTGTCTTAAAATAGGCCCATAATGTGATTTTATTGCTATTTTCACAATGCCAAACTTAAGAACAAATAATTGTCACTTTTGCAGGCTTTTAGACAATATCATAGTTTGAAGATTATAGACAATAAGCAGAATTGATACTAGGAAGGGACAGACATGCCATTAACATATTATATTTGGTATGGAGATGACAGTGTCTACATGTTTCTTTAAAGGGAAACTGTCACCACTTACCTGGCCTCTGCTTCTGCTGCGATCTCTTTACAGAGGTGGGTGTTACACATCTGTAACACCCACCTCCAGTGCGCTTGAGCTCCACCTCAGCACTACGTTGATTTGCCATGCTTGGGGACACTTCCCCAGTCAGGATAAACCTCCTCCATGACGCCAACGCATTGGCTTCATTGTATGGTTGCTATGAGTGGAGAGAAGAGGCACCTCTGGTGGGAGGTCTCTTCTGCTCTCACTGTCTCTCAATTTCTTGGCATCAAGTGTCTGATGAGGAATTTGAGAGACAGGTGGGAGAAAATTCTATTTTCTTCCAATCTATACATTTGATCACTAAACTGCTAGTACAATGTATAGATTAAATATGAAACTCTTTTAATACAGCTAAAGTAACTATGGTCATGACAGGTTCCCTTTAAGATACCACTAAAGAAACTTTTCAGATATTATGTGCCTGCATATCTATTATGTTATTGATTTTTTTTTTTACATTTTATTTTCATTATAATGCTTATTTGTTCTTTACTGAGTCTAACTGATTTGCATGGAATTGTTACTTAAGGTAATGTAGACATCATCAAGTCAGGGGAGGTATTGGTGGTGTTCATTTTGCTCATGTCCAAAAATTTCAAAATATTTTATTTACTTTTTTTTAAAAAGTATTTTCAGATCTTTTGAAGTGTTAAAATCACTAAGTTTTCTGCCATTTTTTGTGCGCCAGTCTGAAAGCCAGCCATTTTTGTGGCGAAACCGACCTCGCCACGTGTCCTTGGAGGGGGCTGATTGCCCGCCTCTTGCCTTTGGACTATGGACCAGACTTTATGGGAATGTGATACCCCAGATAGCCATACCATGGAGCCTATTCATATAATGAAAGACTATGGGAAAGACTTTAGCTCCATGGCAATTGTACTGTGTGAGTAGGATCTGCGCGCTATTCGGTAGTTTTGTGCGTGCAGATCCCAGCTATCTGGGGATAGGTGAAATGTCTGTGTGTTATGTGTAAATGTGACTTTATGTATTTTAAAGTGTTTTATGTTGTTTTGCAACCATGTGGTTAATGGAGTCTGCCTTTAGTCCTGGGTAATTGGATTACTTCTCCAATTAAGTCCAGGGCAGAAGGGAGGAAACCAGGGTGCATTGTGGGGATGTTTTTCTGCCAGCCAGAAAGGAACAAAAGATACTTTTAGTAACTTTTAAACCCCTGGTCGGATTCATGCCAATTTTTAATATGTTGTTCCCCTGAATGGATTGATTGTGGATATGTATTTTTATGTGAATGTGATGTATGGTTTTAAAGTTATGAAAGTTGTGTAAAAGTATATTTTACACTGTATGCATAATGGGATTATGTGTCACACTAAGGGGAGTGGATGTGTGGGAGGTAAAATCTATGTCATTGGTTCTTTTATGCCTCCCCCTGGGTGTGGCCTGTATGTGTGAGTTGGAAATAAAAGCCAGGCTGGATGAGCCAGTCCAGAGTTCCTGTTTTACCCTCAAAGTGATGTGTCGTCTCATTATTGGGGGAAGGATTTAATGTATGCTGTTCCAGTTGACTGCTAGGAGTACAAGCCTATTCGTATGGTTCCTATTCAATGGTCTACAGCAGTCATACGCTTGGGAGAATTTAAAGGTTTCTCGGATTCGGTGATTGTGGTGTCTGCCAGAGTGCTTGGAGTCCTCAGGAAGCGCTAGGAGCATCCATTAACGGAGGTACCAAGTCGGGGTGCCAGGCGATCCGTTACATTGGTGGCAGCGGTGGGATGGCGTCCTAGTGCGAGGTAAAGCAGCTCAGAGACACAGTACGTTTGGATTTACAAATTGAGGGCAACGCTAGCAGTCGTGCAGCGCCCCTGGGAGCAGACAAGTATGGAAGGTTCTGGCTCTGGAGATGATTGGCTGGCCGAGGTGAGGCAGCGAGTGGCCGAGTATGGGGATGATATACCCATGGAGACACGCCGGGTGATCTGGAACCAGGTCATGGCTGAGCGAAACACAAGGCTGGACCGAGAATTCCGGTTGGCAAAAGAGAGGAAGTATGCTCAGCAGCAGGAGCATTACAGCAGCCGAGTAGAGGCTGCATCCGAGGAGGTTAGCCGTCTTTCCCTGAGGCGGCGGGAGGAACCCGAAGTGGGGGTCCTCATAGACTGGTCCTGTGAGGAACCACAACAGGCAGGTAGAGATGGGACCAAGGTCACTCCACCGGGATGCTGGGCAGCCGGCCCAGATCCCCAGCAGCAACCAGAGTTGCCAGGTGGGGAAGCAGGTGGCCCTTACTCACAAATGTTGAGGGGCCTCACGGATTGGTCCTGGGAAGACCCACCAATGGCAGGTGGAGATGGGACTGCGGTCTCTCTACCGGCCCTACAGGGATGCTGGGCAGTCGGCCCAGATCCCCAGCGGCAGTGTGCGTTACAGGGAGCTGAAGGTGCCGTTCTGGCTCCCCAGCGGCAGTCTACGGTGCAGGGAGAGGAGCCTGTTATCCCCTCTCCCCAGCGGTTGAAGGTGTGTAAGGGAGAGGAGTTTGTTATTCCCTCTCCCCAGCGGCAGCACAGCTCATCAAGGGGAGACAGTAAGCCCCTCACCAGCGCAGATGGGACCGTGGTCTCTGCGCCCTGCCTACAGGGAGTACAGAGGGTCAACCCTGCTCCCCAGCGGCTGAAAGTGTGTAAGGGAGAGGAGTTTGTTACCCCCTCTCCCCAGCAGCAGCTTAGCACACCAAGGGGAGACAGTAAGCCCCACACCAGCGCAGATGGGACCGTGGTCTCTGCGCCCAAGCTACAGGGAGCTGAAGGGGCCGTCCTCCCTCCCCAGCGGCAGTGTGATTTGTTGGGAATTGGGAGCCCAGTCTCCATTCCCCAGCGGCAGGCTGAGTTACAGGGGGCAGAGGTAGTTGGTCCTACCCCCCAGCAGCAGAGTGATATGCCGGGAAGGCAGTGTGAAGTGCAGGGAGAGGAGAGCAGCGTCCTCCCTCCCCAGCGGAAGGCTGAGTTACAGGGGGCAGAGGTAGTTGGTCCTACCCCCCAGCAGCAGCGTGATTTTTTGGGAATAGAGAGCCCAGTCTCTATTCCCCAGCAGCAGGACACTGAATTGGGAGGAGAGACAGTCGGTCTCCCTCCACAAAGACTGAAAGTAGGCATGGGAGAGGAGATTGTTACCTCCTCTCCCCAGCGGCAGATCATCAATGGGCAGAGTGTTCTAATGGGAGAGGAGATTGTTACCACCTCTCCCCAGCGGCAGCTTAATGTACCAGGGGGAGACTGTAAGCCCCACACCTGTGCAGATGGGACCGTGGTCTCTGCACTTCCAGCACAGGGGGTAGGGACGGTCGGTCCTGCCCCCCCACAACAGGGCTGTTTAGCCAAAGGGGAGACAGTCTGTCTCCAGCAGCAGAGCTGTGTAACTAAAGGGGAGACAGTCGGTCTCCAGCAGCAGAGTTGTGTAACTCAAGGGGAGACAGTCGGTCTCCAGCAGCAGAGCGGTGTAACTCAAGGGGAGACAGTCGGTCTCCAGCAGCAGAGCGGTGTATTTAAAGGGGAGACAGTCTGTCTCCAGCAGCAGAGCTGTGTAACTAAAGGGGAGACAGTCGGTCTCCAGCAGCAGAGCTGTGTAACTCAAGGGGAGACAGTCGGTCTCCAGCAACCAGGCTCCAACCAGACTACTCCCGTGGTAGTGCTGGCAACAGGACAGAGTACCGCTGGTCTCTGCCCCCTCAGCAACCTACCAAGGCAGCCTACCAGTCCCCCACACAGCCGTGGTGAGGCACCTGAACCTGGACAAGATTCTCCCTCACCCAGGTGTAGTAACTGTTTATTGTGGGTGGGCTGCTCTGCTGTTTCTGTCTTGTGGGTGGGCTGCTGGACTAACAAGGGCACTGACCGGCAGGAGGTCAAGTACCCTGTTAGTCTGGGGGGTAAAGGGGAGAAGTGTGGCGAAACCGACCTCGCAACGTGTCCTTGGAGGGGGCTGATTGCCCGCCTCTTGCCTTTGGACTATGGACCAGACTTTATGGGAATGTGATACCCCAGATAGCCATACCATGGAGCCTATTCATATAATGAAAGACTATGGGAAAGACTTTAGCTCCATGGCAATTGTACTGTGTGAGTAGGATCTGCGCGCTATTCGGTAGTTTTGTGCGTGCAGATCCCAGCTATCTGGGGATAGGTGAAATGTCTGTGTGTTATGTGTAAATGTGACTTTATGTATTTTAAAGTGTTTTATGTTGTTTTGCAACCATGTGGTTAATGGAGTCTGCCTTTAGTCCTGGGTAATTGGATTACTTCTCCAATTAAGTCCAGGGCAGAAGGGAGGAAACCAGGGTGCATTGTGGGGATGTTTTTCTGCCAGCCAGAAAGGAACAAAAGATACTTTTAGTAACTTTTAAACCCCTGGTCGGATTCATGCCAATTTTTAATATGTTGTTCCCCTGAATGGATTGATTGTGGATATGTATTTTTATGTGAATGTGATGTATGGTTTTAAAGTTATGAAAGTTGTGTAAAAGTATATTTTACACTGTATGCATAATGGGATTATGTGTCACACTAAGGGGAGTGGATGTGTGGGAGGTAAAATCTATGTCATTGGTTCTTTTATGCCTCCCCCTGGGTGTGGCCTGTATGTGTGAGTTGGAAATAAAAGCCAGGCTGGATGAGCCAGTCCAGAGTTCCTGTTTTATCCTCAAAGTGATGTGTCGTCTCATTATTGGGGGAAGGATTTAATGTATGCTGTTCCAGTTGACTGCTAGGAGTACAAGCCTATTCGTATGGTTCCTATTCAATGGTCTACAGCAGTCATACGCTTGGGAGAATTTAAAGGTTTCTCGGATTCGGTGATTGTGGTGTCTGCCAGAGTGCTTGGAGTCCTCAGGAAGCGCTAGGAGCATCCATTAACGGAGGTACCAAGTCGGGGTGCCAGGCGATCCGTTACAATTTTATTTTATCATTCCTTACAATGTTCTGTCTCCTGTTTGTCCTTGGATTGATGCCATGATGCTGACACAGACTGTACAATTGATTGTCTTCAAGGAAACCACCTGGATGAATTGGTAAGAAGGAGCATGTCTGCTGTCCACCTGATAGGTGGTTTTGAACTAAGGTGCAATGTTGCTGGGACCCCATGTGTGAAATTGGATCGGAAAGGGGAGAGGCTTACCTGACAGTGCAAACTTTAGTTGAGTGAGGCTGATTGCACTTGAGCTGGCACTTGACTGAAATTGGTCTGGACAATAAGTAATAAGGAAAAGGGGCTTTTTGTGTTTGGTGGTCTCTCGTGTTTGGTAGTCTATTTTACCTGCCAGCAGTTTCCTGGTTCCTGATCGAATTGCTATAATTCCAGGGAGGAGCTGATAAATATTCTGCAGGCTTAACAGCAAGAGCATGGTGAAGGTTCTGTGTAGTCGGTTCTGGTGTGACACGTGGGATCTCAGGGGGCTGCCTCGACAACCAGACAGGAATTTGGAGTGGAGGATTCCTGGTCTAAGCATTTTACTGGTGGATCAGTGGTTGTTGGAGTGCCACAGAAGTTGCAAAGAGGAGCAGACTGCTTGCTGTCAGGCTGCTTTTAAGATCGCAATGATTCAGTGGCTGTTCAGTCTAAGGCTTTTTTCTATTCCGTCAGTGACGGATGTTCAGTTAAGTTTTAGAATGGGTGGTTGCTAAGGTTTTGCACTATTTGGATGATTTCTTGTTTGTTGGGCCTAAGGATTGTCAGGATTGCGTACTTCTTTTGGAGTCTTTTTGAAAGGTTTCAAAAGAGAAAGTGGAAGGTCCATGCTAAATTTTGTAATTTCTAGGTATTGAAATTGATACTTCTTCGAGTTTATGACTGCAAAAAGGTTCAGTTGCAGCAGCTTCAATCTTTGCTGGGTCATCTGGCTTTTGGTTGCTGTGTCATGCCAATAGGAAGGTAGTTTTGTAGGCATTTATCTTTGACCGTGATTATTTTATTCAAGTTAATTGTCATATGATGGATGACCTGTCTGTTTCTTAGTTCTTTTCTGTCCAATAATGATAGTCATATGTGTTGGCAGTTTGAGGAGGTCAGTAACTCTGCTCCCAAAATGTTTATGGATGGGTCCAACTGCAAAGGTTTTGAAGTGTTTTTTTTCAGGGGTGAGTGGTCTGCAGCTGTATGGCTTGATTCTTGCTCCAATTCTGGTATGTCTTTTTTTCTTGGGATGGAATTTATTGTCTTGAGGATTTTGAGGTTGGGAGAAGGAAACGTTGACTACATTACCGTCGGTCTATATCTACCGACTTACTTCAGGTTACTGAAGGTGTTATAGTCTTTTTATCATTCAGAATATGCTATTTTATTATTTTGTATAACATTTTCCATTTGTTTTTTTCAGGGGCCTTTTAGTATCAGCAAGCTCGTATGATTTTTAGGCTACTCTTCTACTCATTTTCAGGCCCCTTTTCAGGTTACTCTTCTGCTGTCTGATGTTTTACTGGCTTTACGATACTTGTAGTTAGTTATTCCCATGTGTAAGACAAATGAAGTAGATATAGGAGGATCTAGTGCTACGGTTGTAGACTTCTTTCCAGTACTTTTGGTTACGTTCTCTAGTGTTGACTCCTTTTTGGTTCATCAGGATGCTTCTCCTCCTAAATTGTTTTAAATTTACATGAATTTTACAGTTCCTGTAAAATAAAATGTTCTTGAGTATGGATCCCTCTCAATATTTCACTCATTCCTTCTGCATTGGTGCAGGTGCAGGTGAGTACATTTCCAAGTCAGGGTTGTGTCACTTGTGGAGATGGAGATGAGGGTTTAGTAGGTTACACTAAGTTTTTGTTTTTTCATAGTTTAGGTTACTTTTGGATTTTAGGGCATTCCTTTATATATTGGGGTGCTCATTGGGCTGTGGACTAGATGTATAGGCAGGATCTTTGGTTTTTATTTTTTATTAGGTTGCATTGGGGTGGATTGAGTGGCATACGATTGACTATGACTTTACTAGATATTTGGCTTTATTCAAAATAGTATTCTTGGTTTGGTCCAAAATCATAGGAACATAGAAACAGAATGTGATGGCAGATAAGAACCATTTGGCCCATTTAGTCTGCCCAAGGCCCATCTAGTCTGCCCATCCTAATGATAAGTCCCCTGAAAGAGCTTATAGAAAATAGCATGGCAATTTCCAGATTTGTGTTGAGATTGGTCGTTATATTAAGCTGGAAAGTGACAAAGTTAATGTGATACGTAATAATGGTATTCATCTTAATCTCATTAGCCTTCATATCTTTAATTGGGTTTGCAATCGAGTATCCAGATGGAACAGAAAATGACAGTTTTGTGCCCAATCCAGACTTATGGAGTCACAGTCTGTCGAAGGCTGACGGTTAGAGGCAGGCTGTGCAAGACTCATGGAATGTTGTATGATTATCTATCTGTTTGGTAATTCCCCCAAACAGGAGACATATCATTTAATTCATATATATGTGTCTGGGTATTTTTTTGGGGTGCAACAGGTTTTAAGGTTATAAACAAGGGTTGGCTGATGAAAGGGTCCGCAGTCATGTCTCTGACCTCGCTGACACCCACGTTGATTTAGCTAAATTCAGTTGATATACCCAGAGGAATAGGAAAGCTGCTTGGACCAGGCCTTCATTTGACTATTTATAAAATCCTGCTGTCATATCCCATGCTCCCCCCGCTCCACTACCCTAAGCATTAAATTAATTTGATGCCACTAAGAGAAGCATGACAAACGCATTTGGGAGAGCATAAGAAAATAAAATCCGAATTTTGTGCACATTGCTTGGAGTGTGATTTCGGAAATCAATGTACACCATGAATTTGTGGGGAGGAGGTTAAGTAAATAGTTTCTATTAAGAGAGTTTAAAAAGGTTTATTGTAGCAAGCGCTACAGAAAATATACCTGAAGCTACACTTCCGATGTAAGTCAAAAAGGAAGAAATACGTTTATTGTTTGGATTTTCACAATATTCCAGGAACTATTCATACTAGGTTTGATTAGATTTGTTCCTGAACATGCACCTTTATTTTCTTGGTAATGGCCAGTTTCTAAGAAAACGAATATGTGCAAGTACATTAGCTAAATACTTGGGACAGATTCTCTCAGAAAATAGAAGAATGCAAACAATTTAGGACAGCTAACAAGAGTAAAAGTTATTTTGGAGATGTAAAAAATATTTTGCAATGAACCTCGAAATGCGACTTATTGAATTTGGAACTGGAAGATTTAGGACCTCAGTACAAACTACTTTATTTAATGAATAATGTGAAAATTAATGGGATAAGTGAAAGTTTATTTTAGCATGGTTTGTTATTGTTCATTATTAATTATCAGAAAAACACCTGTAAGGTATAAAAGGAAAATGTACCATTATAAATTAATATTTGTATTATTATTGTAATTATTGAGACTTCGGAGTCTCATTATATAATTAACTTTTTTGTTCTACGAATGTTGTTTACTATTTATAACCAGCTTTGTCCGTGCTGTGTTTTATGTCCTGAAAAGATTATTTTGGATTTTTAAAAAAAAAAAATCAGGAGGGGGCGGGGCCTGACAGCCAACATGGCCGGTCGCACATCTTAAGTGCTCCTGCAGCAAAGGACAAACTTGCCAAGCTACCGACCGATATACACACTTTAACGGCAAACAGTGACCGGTACCAAACGCAGGAAGACACCAGGACCAAAATGACATCTGTCCGGCACCGGTGTCCCGTGGCACAACTTAGACTGACCGTGCGGCCTATACCAGAGCCGAGCCTGAGGACCGGGAGAGGCGGCCGATCTCCAGGCGCGGGTCAAGCTCCTAAGCGGAAGCCCATCGCAGCCCTGATACCCCCCCTCTGGACCCCACAAGCACACCTGACCAAGCGACAAAACCCTCAATCCAACGGGACCTCGTGGGCCCAGCCAAGATGGCGGCGCGGACGCGGCCTTGGATCAAACACACAAATGTTAAACCACCTAAGCACACAGGGGCCTTCATTGACCAGCTACGCACCTATTTCTGGGCACTACTCAAAGCCCAGAGACAACCCTACAGGCAGGCGATGAGAGAGGTGGCGGCGTGGATACGCCCGACCACCCGACGCACCCTACAATGGAACCCCCCTCGCAGCGCCAGGGCGGCCTCCAGCCTGCATCAGAGCCGAAGCTCTAAAAGGCGAGAACCAGTGCCGGGCCCCTTGAATGCCGAAACGCACGATCAAAAGGCACAGAACAAGGCCCAAACTACCCCTCATTCAGTGGTCCCAGCAACCAAAGACCAAAATAATATGTACCGCAAAAGGAGATGGCGGGAAAAAGCGACATACCCCTCGGGCGCCAGCTCTCCCTCTCGCCTGAGCCAGGGTGGGCCCATCCATCACCTCCTATCTGCCACCCACCTAGCGGCACCGGACACATCCGACCACCACACGGGACTCCCTGACTCCCGAGCTCCCTTTAAAGAGAACAACACAATGGATGTTGGATGTACAACTTGGACCCTTCGCGAGGTCTGGGGTGAGAGAGCTGTTACACGGAGCCATAGCCCGGATCTCCCCTTGGACAATGCCTCCCAGTTTCCGTGCATTGGAGTGGGATGAAGGCTCTTATCTAAACCCAGGACTGATCGTCTGCTACCGAACCCACTTCTTCCTAAGTGCTTCTTTAACCCACAGCTGCATGATTAGATGGGAGGTTGTGCAGCCACAAGGCCATCATTACCCACTCCGGACTTGGGCATCCACCTACTGTCGGTCTCCCATCCACTGACATTGGCCAAACGACACTACCCATGGGCTACCTTTAAACGATGGACACTGAACTTTATGACAGCATGGCCGAGCTTGTGAGGTTCCTGTAGAGCACACGGTTCTTAATGATAAGCTTCTGTTATTATTTCAAATATATTAGATTCTGTTTTTCTGTTCCTTTATATTAATGTATATCGCATGCCAGTTGCTACGCCTTGCAATATCGATCACCTTAAGAAGTTAAGCATGTACTAATCCCTGCGTTGGGAGACCATCCCTGCGTTGGGAGACTAACTCATAGACTAAGCTTGTTCCCCTTAAATGTAAAGATTAATAGAACGTTATAAACATAGAGCATCATCACAGGTTAACAAACATAACTTAACGACGACCTGCACACCTTTAACAATGATCGAATGTACCCAACTATGTGTCCTCATATCTACACTAAAATTTAGCTAGCTTATATACATGTAAACGCTAGACATGCAGGGTCAGTCTACTTAATACCTTTATCATATGTTATATTTTACTGAAGCAATTAAAATTTTGGCTGAAGAGGCCCGCTTAACATGAGAAGCCAGGTTCTCTTTATTTTAATTTTAGTGTCTAATACTTCAACATTATTTAGATTGTATGATCATTGACCTTTAGCGGTATTATGTTTTAATTCACCTGTTACTAACGGAATTCTGTTAAGCTTTCACTTAAAAATGTAAAATGCGCGATTGTCTCTGCCACAGTCTCACTTACTTATACCCACATGTACGCTGTTGTGGCGTTTATTGATATGTTTGTACTCACCTGCGCAATAAAAATAAAGAATTAAAAAAAAAAAATCAGTTTAAAAAATGTAATTTCACGAAACCAAACTTGAGAAGGAGCGTACAGTACATTTTAATTCAACACGACACAATCATGACAAGTGATTTGCAAAATTTATATTTTTTATGCATAGGCATGACTTTTTATAGACAGAGAAAGTTAGAATGTGCAATTTTAATCACCAGATAAAAATAAAATAAATCACAACAAAGACATCGAATGATTACTCATTTAACGGTCGAATATGTGAAAGCAAGTAAAAATAGTTCATGCACAATATGCAAATTGTCATATATAATGCCACCAAAGGGCTTTGAGTTTTAAAGGAATTTACCTTGAATTTTATTTTATTGATAAAACAGGGAGATTTTTTTCAGTGTGTTTAGTCTATGACTTCGCCCCACCGAGCCTTATTCAGATTCAATCAAAACACGGTCTCTTTCAATTTAAAATGCACGTTTCATGATATGTACAAGCATATGCCTATTTTTAAACTGGAATTAAATATAAAAATATCTTTTTTTTCCTTTTAATAAGTGCTGAGAAATGGCATTTATCCAAGGGGTGTGGAAGCCCGCTTTCAAAAAATAAACAGTATCTTTATGTAAAGCAATTAACCTCCCCTACTCAGTGCTATCTGTGAATGACTGGTAAACATATGGGATAAATGCCAGCATAAATATTTACCTGGGAACACATGTAGCTAAATGAACAAGAAGCGCTTTGTTCTCAATGGCAAGTGTGTACACTCTGTGAAAGATGTACATGAATGGCTCTGTGCAAAGAGTAAAAGGAGATTTGAACATTTCTAGATGGAAAAGAAAAAAAAAAAAAGACAGTTTCATAGAAAAAGCCTTCTCATGCATTAAGCACTAAAACATTTTTTAGTGATCACAATTTTCCGATAAAATTTCCATGCCAAGAAAAGATTGCTAATCTGCAATAAAAGTAGTAATGTATGCATCACACCACGTCTTATTATTATCTAGTCTGGAGTTCTTCCTCCATGGAAGAGAGAGAAATGAAAACAGATCATTTTAATGAAGATGTCCAGTTTTCTACATTTTAACATTAGACATTTATACATGTGTGGAAGTAGTGGGTTTATGTAAAAGCCTACAGTCTAAAATTTTCTGAAAAGGCCTTACATAGTTATATCATGTGATAGCATGTTTTAATATGAGGAAATATTTATTTGTTAATAAGCTTAGTTCTCTAAGTTCTTGTTTTGTCATGTGGTGCACTTGCAGGTTGATAACACACGTGTATTTAAGTACATATGTAAAATCATCAGGATCTTTATCCATGATAGTACATGTGCAGTAAGTATTTTTGGAGCGCATGTTTATGTATTTAAAAAGCTTAAACGATTACATCACAATGATTTTTATTTATATTTAGGACAAAAATATATTCTTTTAAAAAAATTTTTCCTATTATTATTATTTTTTTTACCCAGTTTTCATAGAACAAAGAAGGAATGGGTGGACATTTCAAATGCTGGCCTTAAGAATCAAAACTTCTCAAGAAACAAAAAATACCTCATGTCCCAGATACATATGTATGTAGGACATTTAGGGGAGCTATCATTAACACTTTATGCACAGAGTAGTATAGGACTGTGTCAAACCAGGTCTTCAAAGCATATCAACAGTCAAGTTTTTGTCAGTATACCCTTAGGAAGAGAAATGGAAAAAATCTGGATTGTTAGTATGCCTCGTGGGCTTGGTTGGGAAGCACTTCTCTAAACCAGGTTATAACACAGCTAAACACAACAACAGAAATGTTAAGAAATGTGAGATATATTGATGATATTTTTGTATGCTCTTATAAGAGAGCAGTGTACTAATGAATAGATTATACAATATAATAACTGTAGTAAAAGACAAAGTGTTCTAAAAATGACACATTATCCAACAAAAAAAATACTCTAAATAAACTTCCCCAAAACTAATTAAAAAACTCTTAAGGTATTTCCCAATATTGTGACCAAAATGAACATCTATGTAACCAGAGTGTGGAAAATGATATTAGTCATATTTAAGAACATTAAACCAGATTATTTCATTTCTCAACGTAGATCTGCTTCTATAAGGAAGAACAGAAAAAAGCAATAGTGCTGTCTATATAATTATAGAAATTTATTGTTCCTCATTAAAAAGAAAAATAAATTGTGTGTGTGTATCTTTTACAGACTCTACAATAAATGTGTTCTTATAAATAATGATCTTAGCTGAATTGGCATTCTGGGCTGTTTTTAAATAATATGATATACATGTTGCTGGATTCACAGCACAAGGATGGGATTTCAGAGATATTATAGTCTTTATTAATGTGTTTTGAAATCTGCTATTTTAACTTGTGGTCTATCTTTACTATAAGGTTCACATAGACTGTGTTCACTTCTGAAGAATTCATGCCTGTGAGTCTTCACTTCTTCTGACATATTTATTGCTCGATGTAAATAAATAAATCACATCATCTGGGGAGGCTTGAATAGTCATTATTTATTTGATTTACGACTTTGAATTCTATAACTTGCATGTATAATTTATGAAGAAATAGTGTATAAGTTAAATGTTGTAGCTTTAAAAGCTACATAGATAAACCTAAGGAAATGAACTAAAATTGAACTCGCCTTGCATACTATTTTGTGAATTCTTGCAAGCCCCATATTTATAAATAATTTATTTTGCGTTATTTCACAGTTATGTAAAAAAAAGCAGTTATGGGGAATAATTTTATGTAAAAATGTGGCAAGTCGCAAATATTCTCCAACTGAATTATTTTTGTTCAGTAAAAAATGACACAGTGTAATATGTTATGTGTTGTTCATCTGAGGTTGTATTTATCTAATTTTAAGTCCCGCTAATGAACAGATAATTGTTATTATGTCCTGATATGTAAAACCATAGAATTCAAAGACGGTGTATTTTCTGTTTCCCATGACTGTATGCAGTTGTCAATTATGAATAAGTTTTTAGATGTTTTTAGGCCTGCAATGTCCTGTTAATAATATCTATCCCACGCATGCTTAAACTCCTTTACTGTGTTAACCTCTACCACTTCAGCTGGAAGGCTATTCCATGCATCCACTACCCTCTCAGTAAAGTAAAACGTCCTGATATTATTTTTAAACCTTTGTCCCTCTAATTTAAGATGATGTCCTCTTGTTGTGGTAGTTTTTCTTCTTTTAAATATAGTCTCCTCCTTTACTGTGTTGATTCCCTTTATGTATTTAAATGTTTCTATCATATCCCCCCTGTCTCGTCTTTCCTCCAAGCTATACATGTTAAGATCCTTTAACCTTTCCTTGTAAGTTTTATCCAGCAATCCATGAACCAGTTTAGTAGCTCTTCTCTGAACTCTCTCTAAGGTATCAATATCCTTCTGAAGATACGGTCTCCAGTACTGCGTACAATACTCCAAGTGAGGTCTCACCAGTGTTCTGTACAATGGCATGAGCACTTCCCTCTTTCTACTACTAATACCTCTCCCTATACAACCAAGCATTCTGCTAGCATTTCCTGCTGCTCTATTACATTGTCTGCCTACCTTTAAGTCATCAGAAATAATCACCCCTAAATCCCTTTCCTCAGATGTTGAGGTTAGGACTCTATCAAATATTCTGTACTCTGCCCTTGGGTTTTTACATCCAAGATGCATTATCTTGCACTTATCCACATTAAATTACCGTATTTATCGGCGTATAACACGCCCCGGCGTATAACACGCACCTCATTTTCAGAAGGAAATTCCAGGAAATATCCACCCCTCCCATAGTATCCCCCCCCCTCATCCCATAGTGTTCCCCCCCTTTCCATAGTATTCTCCCCCCCCTCCCATAGTATTCTCCCCCCCTCCCATAGTATTCTCCCCCCCTCCCATAGTATTCTCCCCCCTCCCATAGTGTTCCCCCCCTCATCCCATAGTGTCCCCCCCTTCCATAGTATTCTTCCCCCCCTCCCATAGTATTCTCCACCCCCCTCCCATAGTATTCTCCACCCCCTCCCATAGTGTCCCCCCCTTTGGATAGTATTCTCCACCCCCCATAGTGTCCCCCCCTCCCATAGTGTCCCCCACCCCCTCCCATAGTGTCCCCTAGCGAGCTTTCCCTCTTGTCCCATAATTATTTACCTGTCTTGAAGCGTGGGCCGGCTTCACAGCGCGCACCGCGGTACTGGAACTTAAATTTCAGGTTCCGGTTTCCGGCGGGACTGAAAGGAAGTGTGCACACAATAGTGTGCACACTTCCTTTCAGTCCCGCCGGAAACCCGAACCTGAAATTTAAGTTCCAGTACCGGCGGGACTGAAAGGAAGTGTGCACACAATAGTGTGCACACTTCCTTTCAGTCCCGCCGGAAACCGGAACCTGAAATGTAAGTTCCAGTACCGCGGTGCGCGCTGTGAAGCCGGCCCACGCTTCAAGACAGGTAAGTAAATATGGGATATCGGCGTATAACACGCACCCATGATTTTCCCCCTATTTTCAGGGAGAAAAAGTGCGTGTTATACGCCGATAAATACGGTAAGTTTCCAATACTACTCAGTTTCAACATGCGTAATGGTACAAGGGCTAAGCAGACATTATTTTTATATACTATATACTTTATATTTATACTATATTTATGAGGATGAAAACAAAAATCCCACTCAGCAGAAATATTATGTTAAGATGGTCATGAAATAACGTAATCTCCCTTTAGTACATATACAAAATATGCCATGCGTGAATCCTAAAACTGAATATTCCATGTTTAGTCTAGGCTCGTTCTTTAAATATGTACATATTTATACTTGCTGGACACATGGATAATCGTGCCAAAATGAAATCAGTCTGATCATTCTCATTATTTAATGTTCAGAGGACCAGACATAAACAAATACATAGTACAACAGTAATCTAGAGTAACGACATTTGTCAATAGTAATTGTTTTATTGTCACCCTTTGCAATTCATACTGGTGACATACTGGTCATTTGGTAACTAAGACTTTTATTCTAGAATTATTTAACTCATTCCCTTGAATAAGTGCTATTTTTAAATCCTTTTATCCTTTGGGATTTTTTTTACACTGATTCACATGTGCCATTCCATTTTAGCATTGATAACAGCCCATATGGATTCACACAGATCACCATGAATGTTGCATTAGCATGCTTTAATTAACTTAGAGAAGGCTACAAAGTGTTACCTTATGTAGGACACACCGGTTGGAGAATCATATTTTAGTGAACAAAGTGTATGCATATCTCCTAGAGATATTGTATTAAACATAAATGAAATTATGTAATTTGCTGGTTCCTGCAGGATGAGCATTGTAAATGATCCCTTTTCTGAGAAAAGGCGGTGTTTATATTGCAGCCTAAAACCACTTCTAGTGGCTGTCATTCACATAGCCACTAGTTGAGATTCCTGGTTGCGGTCTATCAAAGATTGCAGGAATCACATTCAGAGTCTCCACGTTCTACACGGAGATGCTAAATGCTCACCATAGAGATGTGTTGAGTCAATGCATCCCCAGGGCCGGACTGGGGATACAAAGCAGCCCTGGAAAAAAAAAATCTATGCCAGCCCCATAAGTCATTGCCCCATATATTGCCGTATGTAATATGTAAGGCAATGTCTTGCCACCCCAGATGGTTGAGTAATATATATATATATATATATATATATATATATATATATATATTTCTTTTTCTAATATATAATATTGGTCCTTTTAATTTAATAATACATTACGCATACTCACATGCAGTGTTTACATTGCTTCCTAGTGACACCTCTAGTGACAGTCACTCAGACAGTCACTAGAGGTGCTTCCTGTGTCAGTGCTGCACAGCGTGATTGCACAGTGTGCAGCACCTTTGCAGTCAATCCTATGGCAGAGCATTGGATTGGCTCAGATCATCATGCTTGATGATCTCAGCCATAGAGGCAGGGCCAGTCGAGGGGAGACCAGCACGGCATGGGGAGGAAAAAAAAGGTGAGTAAAAACACTTTTTAAATACACACAGACACACAGATACACCATGACACAGACACACAATGACACAGACACACAATGACACAGACGCACAATGAGACAGACACACACAATGACACAGACACACACAATGACACAGACACACACACACGATACAGACACACACACACACACACGATACAGACACACACACACAATGACACAGACACACACACACACACCATGACACAAACACACATACACACACACCATGACACAGACACACAATGACACAGACACACACACACCATGACACAGACACACACACCATGACACAGACACACACACACACACACACCATGACACAGACACACACACACAATGACACAGACACACACATAATGACACAGACACACACATAATGACACACACACACACCATGACACAGACACACACACCATGACACAGACACGCACACCATGACACAGACACACACACCATGACACAGACACACACACACATAATGACACAGACACACACATAATGGCACACACACACAATGACACAGACACACACATAATGACACACATACACATAATGACACAGACACACACATAATGACACACACACACATAATGACACAGACACACACATAATGACACACACACAATGACACAGACACACACATAATGACACACACACACACTAACACAGACACACACACAAATTGACACAGACACACACAATGACACAGACACACACATAATGACACAGACACACACACGACACACACACACAATGACACAGACACACACACAATGACACATACACACACACCATGACACAGACACACACACACACACACACACATACACTCACACTGACACTGACAGAATTACATATTTTACCTGTTGGTGACCGGCTGGGTGGGCTAGTGGACGCAGGGGGAGGTCTTCTGCTGGCCGGCGGCCGCTGGCTGGGGAGGTCTGCTGGCCGGCGGCCGCTGGCTGGGGAGGTCTGCTGGCGGCCGCAGTGGGAGCAGGCTCTTCTGTCTCTGCTCCCCCGCCCTCGCGCGCTAGCAAGAGACCGGCGCCGGAATATGACGTCATATTCCGGCCCCGGTCTCATTAAGCTGCGCGCGAGGGCGGGGGAGCAGAGACAGAAGAGCCTGCTCCCCCTGCGGCCGCCAGCAGACCTCCCCAGCCAGCGGACGCCGGCCAGCAGACCTCCCCAGCCAGCGGACGCCGGCCAGCAGCCGGTATCCCGGTGGGCCAGTCCGGCCCTGTGCATCCCTATGAGTAGATGCTAATTGGTACAGCATGACAAATGCCTCACATACGCACTTACCATCCAATTCGTCCCTAAGGGATGAATTGAACTGGCTGAGGTGATCAGTAATGATGATCTTAGCCGGGCAGGGGGGACGGCCAGGTGACTAAAGGTAAGCTATTTTTCTAATTAATTAAGGGGGAAGGAAATATTCTAAAAAGTGGAGGAAACACTCTAATGTTAGGATTTCTAGAGTGTCCCTTTAAGTCCTAGGTTAACGCTACCCATAACAAACTAACTCAATCTTAAAAAATATTAAATATAAAATATATATTATGTAGTATTATGGGAAAATAATTCCATCCTGTGGTTCTGGAGACATTGATAAACCACTCGACCTTGGGTCTTGTGTTTTTTATTAGGAAATAAAAGTGTGTCTGTATGTATTATATATGTGTACATACAATGACCTTGTAACATTCCAAAACACTATAAAACCTGTACATGGGGGGTATTGTTATACTCGGGAGACTTTGCAGAACACAAATATGAGTGTTTAAAACAGTAAACTTTATCACAACAATTAAATCACCAGTAAAAGTGCAGTTTTTGTGTTAAAAAAAAGCAAAAAACAAATATGAATGCTAACTTTGGCTAGTGTTTGTGGCTAAGTGGCTACTACAAAAGACTGGACATACCCCATTTTGGATACGGTGGGTTGTTTAATTTTACAAAGGTTATGCCATGATGGGGTTAATTTTTATTCCTGGGCTGCTATACGGTCTCAAAGGCAACATAGGCCCAGCAAACCAATCTGGCATATTTCAATGTGCAAACATTTGACCTTTGTAAGTTTGCAAAAACCCATAAAACCTGTACATTGGGGGCACTGTTGTACTCGGGAGATGTCGCCAAACACATATTAGGGTCTTCTTTGTCAGTAACACATAACAGGAGCTGAGAATCCATGCCTAAAAGACATGTGTGAAAAATAACACACAAAAATTACTACCCAAAAGATTGACAAAGACTGATGGTAGAATTAGTGCATGGAAAGTGTTAAAATACCACCATTTGAAATACCCTAGGGTGACTACGTTTCAAAAATATATGGTTTGATGGGGGTAAATTACATTGGCCGGCTTAAAAAATGTCCCAAATAGGACATGGGTGCATGATGACCATCTGTGAAAATTCCAAGTTGGAAAACTGGAATGCGCACCCTCCAAATAAGGTATTTTAGCCCCCCAGAGAAGCCAACACACCTATACATGGGGGTTATCACTGTACTCAGGAGATGTTGCTGAACACATATTGAGGTATTCTTAAATTGCTATGTGTGTCAAATAAAAATCACCAATTATTATTTTTATTTGTTTAATTTGGCATAGATTGGTGGTAAAATGGTTACATGAGAAGAGTCAAAATACCCTAAGATTAATACCCTAAGTTTTAAAAAATATATATACATGTGAAGGGTTATTCAGGGATTCCTGACAGATATCAATGTAACTTGTGTTCATTTTGAAAAAAAAAAAAAAATGGTTTGGAAATAGCAAAGTGCTGCTTGTACTTATAGCCCTATAACTTTCCAAAAAAAGCTAAGAACATGTTAATATTGGCATTTCTAAACTCAGGACAAAATTTTGAAATTATTTAGCATGGGTGTTTTCTGGCGGTTGTAGATGCGTAACAGATTTTTGTGGTCAAAGTTAGACATTTTTTTTTCTTCATATTTTATATTTTTTTTTACAGTAAATGACATGATATGATGAAAATAATGGTATCTTTAGAAAGATCATTTAATAGCGAGAAAAACGGTACGCAATATGTGTTGGTACAGTAAATGAATTAGAGAAAAATTACAGCTAAACACAAACACAGCAGAAATGTAAGAGCCCTGATCCTTAACGGTAAGAAAATTGAAAAACGGTCTGGTCACTAAGGGGTTAAAGTGAAAAATATATATTTTTGGAAGGTATGCAATTTGCAAAGGAAAAAAATTGTAAAGAAAAAAATGCATGCAGGCAAAAAATATATGATTTACTATGGTATACAGACATACTTTAAGGTCAACATCAGCTTCTAGTCCACATTTTTTTATTCTTTAATTCATCTTCTACTTCAAGATTATAGGATAATATCTTGATTATCCACTTGCGCTGCAGGTTTTCAAAATAGCTGCATTGCCTAAGTTCCATGAAACCATAAACATATTTAAATGCCTCTAATGTAATAACTAACTCTTGTCTCTTCTAAGTGTATGTATGTCTGTTATTATATCTCATTGTTTAGACCAAGTATTAAGTCAATGGGTCTTTTTTAAAATTATACCTGCTTTTGTCCTCTTGAAAATGTTATTCCAGAGGTTTTTACGTCATAAAAATCATTACATTAATGTAATATAAGTGCCTGGTTGTACTGAGGTCAAATATGTTTTATAATTTGAAGTTAAGATATTTTTTTTTGTTAATTGTATTTTACCCTTTATGCTCTAATTTTTGTGTTAAAAGTTAATGTTAAATATAAATATTAATTGTGTTAAGCAACACATGTTACTTTGTTACTTTAATTTAAATTGTTTACATTTTTGATAAAATGTTGATTTTAATATGTTTTTTTTACTATACATTAAGAAAACAAAAAATAAAAAGTCTTCTGGAATACATTTACATTTTACAGTGACTATTGTATCAACATATAGTTCTGCAAATTAGGACTGTTTTTTTAATATGTGGCTTCTAGAACCATTAAGTTGAGATTCTTTCTTATGCTCCATTATTTGAGACTTCCTATCTGAACATTAAAGTTCTGTAGATTAAAGCCAATGACGTCAACTGATGGATTGAAAGACCCACAATGGACATATATTGTCTTAAGTAGATGCACGTTCTTCTTGTGAACTGTCAAGAGAGCTACAAGGAGTTTAACAACTATGGTTATACTATGAGTTTACCTGATATAAAGTACATCAACAATTGCTCTGATCCATATCTTAAAGTTGTGCACCTAGTTTTCACCCATTTATCTGTTCTTAACCATGAAGTTATGTTGCTAGCCCTGACCCCTTGTTCCTTTCCCGACACTGTCAATATGATATCAGCTTGCTAGGATAACCGAAACCCTAACACATATACAGGGAGCAGAAAGGGACAATGCACATTACCGGTCCTAATGGTTGGCTAGGCTTAACGCAATAAGGATAAACCTACAGCCTAAAAGTAATAAAAGGATAATACATGAGACAAGTCATAAGTCAGGAAGATAGAAGTGCACAAGCTTGATAAAACTAGACAAGTCCTGGGATAATCGAGATACACATAGACAGGACAAGCTGGGGACAGAATACCAAAGAAATACTATGCAGATTTAACATACTATTGGATACAAGAAGGTTGCAACAGGTCCAGGCAGTGTCCACTGAGAGGGTTTCAGTAGGCACAATAAAAACTCTAAGCAGGTGGTCTTACACCTAATGGCCATTGGAGTGAAACAAAAAAACTCCATTTGTCTAAATATGCATATGGATTTGGACTAGTGCACAGGTAACTCTTTCTTTCGTTTTTTTTACAATAAAAAACCCTATTGGTCATAACTGTGATGCTAGAATGCATAAGTAGAGCATCGTAAGTAGGCTGTTTGTTAAAACTGATGCGAGAACTCAAAGCACCATAAAATTATGCTGAGGAACTGGGTACAACATCAAAAAGGATGCCAGACTGAGAGAAGGTGGCACAGATGAAGCGGAAGAGGTGGAATGGGACAAGGTAATGAGATATGTGCGCTGACTCTTTTGGAACTTCTCTTCATTTATTATATAATTATTCACTCCTGGTTTTGTCGACTAGTAAGTTACCACCTTGAGTGATCAACTAACACTATTTAGTTAATGTGATTCATAGTGCAATTGATACTGACCCTGGCGTTGAGCGATCATACCCAGTCCTTTGCTGTTTTCCTGTCTCAGTAATCTCTGACGTCCCCGTTCTTACACTGTGCTCTCTGTTATTGATTAGCCATTTGTTTCCTTATTATAAAATGATCCTGAGTGTCTTGAATACTTGTTGAATTATGAAACCTAACCTTTTGGAATTTACTGTAGTTTTATTAGCACTGTAAGAATGTGTTCCCAGATCAAAAAAAAGTTTCCCATTTTTTATTAAAAATATACCTTAAATTGTTTCTTCTCAAATAGGCACAAGTAGTGTTACTTTTCTTACTGGCAGAACTGAATACTTCACAAAAGTGATGGATCAATTTGAGCAGAGGAAAATATAGTTGACAAAAAGTTGATCCATCATTAAACTACAGCGCAATAATCAATTACAGAGAGGAGAAACGAGGAAACAAGTCACAACTTGCACATTACTTACCGTATTTAAAATTATAACAATCAAACACTCACTTGCTCTCTTTTGATTTCTTTTTAATGTTATATTTTTCATTATCCAAAATATAATACAAACGGTGCATAACACAGCATTTAGGTGGTGGGGACTGCATATAAAAGAGTTAGCTACAACACAGTTCTCTTTGTGTAATGTGTTCTAATAATGTTATTTTTTTTTAATTTAGACTCAGGATAAAATCATTTGCCTGCAAATTGAAAATGTTGTACTGTTAAATAAGAACAATAAAAGCAAAATATTGCAATGTTTGAGAACAATATATCTGTATAAATGAAAAGAATGGAAAATTATTGTTTTTACCATATGTCAATTGATTGTATAGTTGTTCGCAAATAAAACATTTCAGCTGCCACCTCTAGATGGCAGCAGACAGAATTTTAGTGGAGCTGTAAGTGGAAACCCCCCATATTGTAAAGGGCCTATCCTGGGTCATAGATCTGGAGCTGCAGCGCCTACAGCCCCTATGTTAATTGAGCCCTGGAAGAGCCAGTTCCTCTATATGCAAATTAAAATTACATCATGGCTAATATATTGTGTTTTATGTTGCTGGGAAAAAAAAAACAAAATGTGACTTGGAAAGTAAATTCTCTTTTATTGAAACCAGATCAAGAAACATGTTTAATCCTAATTTGTAGAGCTCAGCACTGATCCACCTAAATGAGTGCAATGCCGAGATCCAGACGTGGATATGTGATTATTAAAAACAGGATTAACGCTACGCTCTTTTAAAACTTAAAATTCACTAAGACCGGTGTATTTAAAGATTTCCTTCAAGCTCTGGTTAAAGTACAGATGGAACCAGAACCTACGCTAAGGTGACTGTGATTCATAAATGAAGCAAGAATCGTTGAAAGTCTTATTTGGTATAGAATAGCTTAAGGCTTTTACGAGATCCAAGTCAATGTGTCTGCCAGGAGGTGAGTCATCTGCTCAGTGTTAATCTATGCACAGTGCGATTCTGTCCAATTTCCTTACTGCTCACAGTACATAGATATTTACTAAGGTCTTTGGAACTTTGTGACAGCTAGCTTTTTCTGACGCACATGATTGTAACAGATTCGTTAAATACATCAGCCAAAAAAAGTCCAGCGATTCAAATTGGTAAATACTCGCATTTGTACCATTAAGGGCGCATGGAAAGGAAAACAAACTGCCAAAAAGCAGCAAATACCTATGTATTAACTAGCAATGACATGTTGTTTAGATTAATCCCTTCTTAGCTCTCTATAATGTATTTTTGCATCGTGAATGTATATATTTAATGAATGCTACATTGTTACACAGAAAATTATCTACAAATCCCATCTGTCTCTTTACCTCGGTTTCTGTTTTTCTCTCTCTCTTTCTCAAATTAAACTTTTCCTTAATGCATTTAGATTTTACGAACTGAGATGAGATGTGATCTGAACCAGAGGTTCAGTTCTCCTTGGAAATACAAACAGATCTGGAGCCAAGTCTGGTACCTTTTCAGAATTAGATCAGAGCTGTTTGGCTCACAGAACATCTCCAGCAATAAAGTCTCATTTTAGATATCTACAGAGCTGTTAGCTGGTACAGACTTCTCCCTAAAGACTTACATGCATATATCATTTTAAACACGCTGTAGCACTAAAATGTATATTAGTGTGTATGTTTACATGTGTGTATGTGGGTGTTTGTGTGTGTTAGAATATAGTGTAGAGTTTAGTGTAGTCATGCTAGATGTGGATATAAACTGCCAGTGGTATCTTTTTTTTTCTGACACTATTTTAGAATAACAGAGACTTGTCCTTGTTTCAAGTGTTATGTATTAAGCAGAAATGCAGGTGTGCTATTGCAAATGACTAATCAGATACTTTTATACATTAGATGAGTAAAGATAAAATAAAAAAAACATGTTCCACTGAAAGGTCAAACTTTAAAAATTCAATTTTGGCTACTGTAGAAATTGCTGTAGAACTAGCTCAAGCGGAGCGCGCTGTAGTGGTCATGGTGGCCAAAGGCAGCTTTCTCATTAGGAGGGGTTAGCTTGTTGCTGAAGGCCTCGTGCTCACTAGGGCCTTGTGGCCACCTCGCTCACCTCAGGGCAGACTGTCGGGTTCGTCGGGTTCTTGCTTTGTGACCGGAGGTGGCCTGGTGGCCTACTTTGTGTACCACTGGGTGCAGGGCCCCTCTATGCAGACTATCCAGGGATAGAGAAGGCCCAGCAGTCTCCGGTCTGCAGCTCCAATAGGTATAGAGTTGTAGACCATGAGGTAGTTGTCTCACGAGCTCTGGCAAAGATTGTCAGAGAGTTGCCGTGGTAACCCATCAGAGCTGCACACTAGATAGCTAGCCCACCAAGGAGGGAGACCACTGAACCATAGGAAAGCGATTACTGCATTAAAAAAAAGGTATAGTGTGTGGAGGCTGATTTCTAAAACACAGCCTTCCCACACTCTGTCACCCCCCCACACACACACACACACTCACCCCACCAACTATGCCAACATCTAATTCTATCATAGTGCACCCCCAACTATGACACACTCACTCTGTTACATTACCCTGTCACACTCACCTCCCCTAACCTTGTCACACTTTCTCCTCCATATCACATGCACCCCAACTCTGTGACACCCAACCCCCAACCATACCACACTCACTGTGTCACATTAACATCCCTAATCCTGTCACACTCAGACCCCCAACAATGCCACACTCACCCTGTCACTAGTGATGTCCCGAACGGTTCGCTGGCGAATAGTTCCTGGCGAACATAGTGTGTTCGCGTTCGCCACGGATGGCGAACATATGCGATGTTCGGTCCGCACCCTTTTTTTTTGTGGTCTTTCAGCCAAATTTACTAAAACTAAGTAAAAATTACTTAGTATTAGTAAACTGTGCCCATACTCGCAATACCGCGAGTAGGGGCATGTCTATTAAACAGTGAGCAGCCTGTGTAATTTGACTCATAACACTCTGATTGGTGGAATAAGTAACCAATCAGAGAGTTATGAGTCAAATTACACAGCGTGGGAAAATTCCACAGAACTTTCCCACGCTGTGTAAAATGACACAGAGCACTCTGATTGGGTGGCTTGAAATTTTAGGGTGGGGGCCGGGGGGGAGGGCAATAGGCCCCCCCTATTGGTATTTAGGGCCCCCACCCACCGCTCAGGGGTGGGGGCCGAGAGGGGAGGACAATAGGTCCTCCCCCTATTGGTATTTAGGGCCCCCAACTGCCGCTCAGGGGTGGGGGCCGGGTGGAGGACATTAGGTCCCCATCCTATTGGTATTTAGGGCCCCCACCCACCGCTCAGGGGTGGGGGCCGGGGGGGAGGACAATAGGTCCCCCCTATTGGTATTTAGGGCCCCTACCCGCCTCTCAGGGGTGGGGGCCGGAGGGAGGACATTAGGTCCTCCCCCTATTGGTATTTAGGGCCCCCACCCGCCGCTCAGGGGTGGCGGCCGGGGGGAGGGCAATAGGTCCCCCCCTTATTGGTATTTAGGGCCCCCACCCGCCGCTCAGGGGTGGGGGCCGGGGGGAGGACAATAGGTCCCCCCTATTGGTATTTAGGGCCCCCACCCGCCGCTCAGGGGTGGGGGCTGGGGGGAGGACATTAGGTCCCCCCCTATTGGTATTTAGGGTCCCCACCCACCGCTCAGGGGTGGGGGCTGGGGGGGAGGACAATAGGTCCCCATATTGGTATTTAGGGCCCCCACCCGCCGCTCATGGCTGGGGGCCAGGGGGGAGGACATTAGGTCCCCCCCAATTTGTGTTTAGGGCCCCCACCCACTGCTCAGGGGTGGGGGTCAGGGGGGAGGACATTAGGTCCCCCCCCTTATTTTTGTTATGGGCCCCACACCCACCGCTCAGGTGGGTGGGGGCCCATCACTATTGTGGCCAGAAAGAGTCCCTGTGGGTTTTAAAACTCACCTGCCTATTGAAGTCTATGGCGGTTCGTCGTTTGCGAACGGAAAATTTCTTGTTCGCGACATCACTTCCTGTCACCCTTAAATCTGTCACACGTATCTACGCCCAGCATACCACATCCTTCTTCCAACCATGCCACACTCATCCCAACCTCTGTCACACTCACCTTGTCACATTAACCCTGTAATCATGTAACATTTACCCCTAATCCTCTCAGTCATACTCACCCACTCAACCTTGTCACAATGCACAATACAACAAGTGCCTCCACCCTCCTCCACACACGCACTAGAGGAAGCCACTGGAGGCTGTTGTAGTACTGCAATGTAAGCAGTGTCTCAAAACTCAAAAACTTAAAAAAGGGACATTGCACCCAGACTACTTCAATGAGCTAAAGTGGTCTGGGTGACTGTACTGTCCCTCTAAAATACATGTCTTTGTCCATTTGCAATGTTGATAGGCATTAAGCTGCACTTGTATGTCTTCCCATGTTACCTGGTACTTAGTCTCACCAATCAAGTTCCTAGGTGTTTCACAATTTAGCTGATCGTTTAGCTGATGCCAGCCAAGCTTTAACACCAATTTGTTTGTATCCTCATTGCAAATGTACCCATTCTGTTATTGACTTCCTGGAAGAAATTTTAGTCTGACTTTTATTAAATATAGTCCACTGACCTGCTGTGGTACATTTTCCAGATTTCCTAAATTACTTCACTGAAATGCTTTTTGTGAAATTGATATTCCAACGCAGCTTGTAATAATTATAATAATTATCAGATAATATCATATTATTATATTATAATTCTATAAGTGTATATATAATTATAATCATGGCCCAATTTTATGGATTGCTATAAAGCATAAGGAATCCCAGTTATGAATAAGGAAATAAATAGTTAAGGAAAATGAATAGTAAGGAAACCGCCTCTCCTATGACTTTATAAAGATCAGCGCAATTTAAGCTTTAGTGTCTGCACTTTAACACCATTTATGCTTCCGGACGCTGGTCTTATGTGTGTCCATGCTGACAGACCCGCATTCCTATTTTATAACTCTGGCTTATGTCTTGACCCATATTTTATATTGTTAGCCCCGACTGCTGTTTAGTTCACTTAATGTTGCTTATTGATTGCCTGCCCACCTCCAGGGTACATTTACCAAGCTTGCAAAATCACTGCTCAACATTCTAGCTTCTTCTCACGTCCACTATTTCTATATTAATTTGTCATCAGTTTCTAATTGCTGTTGTAGATTTTAGAGAACCCTGTCAAGCTGCAAGATGTTCCAGGGGATTGCTAAAGCTGTTTCTAGGTTCTTACCTGGGTCTTTTTGGTATATCAATACCAATCATTTTAGCTACAATTCTGGTTATGAAAAGACATTCCAGACTTTGGACTACAGGGTGCTGATATGTATACAAAATACAAATGTTTTACGCATTCATTACAATCTCTGTGTCCATTGCTGTTTATATATATATATATATATATATATATATATATATATATATATATATATATATTTCAAAGACCATGATCATGTAAAAAAGTAACCAACGGCATACACAAATCCTGATCTGACCTTCCATCTATTCCATGACTATTTCTAACAGTTTCATTGTGTAGCTAGCAATTATCACCCAGAATCCTCTTCAGGAGACACTTTGAGATAGCCATCAACTCTTGTGATGCACTGACTTGATTGTCATGATAGGCATGAAAGACAACCAATTAGAATCAGTGCATCCTTATATCAGAAAGCAAGCCTACATGGTTACTGTAAAGCACATTTAGATACAAAATATTACAATGACACCTGGTATCTTCCCCTTTCTCTTCTAAATTTACTTTATGTTACTATGCTATATTTTACTATATGTTAAATGATAATTACATACACAGTTACATCAATGTGTTTTACTTCTCCATTCTGTTTTTGTTTTGTAAAAACAGAACAAACACAGAATCCTTTATTGTAATTATAATAAAGAATGTGTTATGTCTTCTCCCGTAATCTGTGACAAACATATGCACACATGCACTTTCTCACTTTTTTATGTCTATCTTTTCCCACAGAGCTATTTTTTAATGTATTGAAATTTTATGAGCTGAGATGTAATCTGAACCAGAGACTCTTCAAGGAAATCAGTAGAGATCTGGGGCCCAGCCTTTCCCTTCCTGATAGTTTGGATAAAAATCAGACTTTTTTTCCTTTTTATTTTGGCTCGCTACTCCAATCTTGAACTCAATATGAATTCAAATTAAAACTTTAAAAGGATACTCTAGGCTAGGATTTGACAACTCATCCTTTTTAATGCATTATGGAAATAATAGATTTAATAAAAACGTGCAACAAAAGGAAAATATACTATTTTAATCAGTAGTCATACTGGGATATTTCGCCTTTGATTCAAGCACATTCTGTTATATATTTCCTTACAATTTTAATATGCTTTATAATTCAAGATTGTACACATTTTACACATTCACAATTACAAAATCAAGTGCCACCTTCAGATAAGACAAAAAGGAAATCAAATTCTGAAAGGTAACACTAAGAGACCTGTAGAATATAATATACAGCAAACACGTGGCATGGCCGGCATGCATTGATACAATGGAAATACAAACTTCTATCTACAAAATACATAATTTACTATTTGTTTAACCTATGGATGAAATCTATTGAAAAAAATCCAGACGAGTATATTGACACCCCTGATCCCTTTAAAGTAGGAGTTGAAAATATATTTAATTTACTTCATGGAATGTCTTTAGGATAATTCATTAAATAAGGGTTTGATCGAGAATTTTTTTTTTTTTTAGGCCACGATTGCTGATCTAGAAAATTAGCTGACTAACCTCTTCCATTCTAGTTATGAAACTTGAAATGCGTCGGTCAGATACAGGTTTAGAGAACAACCCAGTTTATGCGTCAGCCAGAAGATCCTTGCTTGTGACTTGATCACATACAATGAAATGTTGGAAATATAAATATATTGAAATGTTGGAAATATAAGTGGTAGGTATTAGGAGATGCTGCCACAGTGCAGATATCAGTGTTGTTTACCTGAAAATCACAGCCAAGATCACAGATTAGCATGGGATTAGCTTAGTGGATAACACACTAGACATAACATTCACCATCAAGGTACATTTTATAGAAGACAAGCCACAGGATGGCTAGAACATTCAAGTATTTTACATAAACTGAGTCCAATACCTTAAGGATCAGCTTGCAACACAAACTAGAAACAGGTTCCAGAACAGAATAAAATAGAACAGAGTGACAATTCACTTTAAGTTCATAGGTCAGCCATTTTAAAGTTTATTGGTTTTCATAAGATTTTAGACACATCCTCGAAGTGTGAATAAACATACCAATCTCTAGAACTGAAATTTATTTGATGCTGGTATTCAAAGCCCTTGGCCAATACTCTATTTATTGAAATATCTAACAAAATGCATATTTCCAAAACATTATGGAAATTGGAAGCAGATGTACAATTTTTAAACACATGGATTCAACAAACTGTGGTCTGCAGAACATGAAACCATGTTTTAAAGTAGACATTAATAAGACAGTGGCGTGACTTTCCCAAGAACCCTTGATAAAACCCTTTCTGTGGATGACCACTTTTCCATTGTGTCAATAAGGACACTAGAATTTTCAGAAAAAAATGAAAAAAAAAATATTTTGGGAATGTATGATAGGGTCCCGATCGCTCAATCGCTCAGTGTATTGTGAGCCCTATGTCTGCATTGCACAATGTATTCATGGCTACATACACAACGTATTAGATATTGAATCCATGTTGAAAATTCATTTATGACTCTAGTGTCATGAGCCATTGCTTTGGTATTTAACAGGTTTATGTACTAAAATGAGAATACAAATAGAATTTCAAATTTGTTGCCGGAGTAGTCGAACTGAAAGCAGAGTTCACTTCGAGAATTTTTCCAGTTCGACTATTTTGACCTTAAATCTTAGATTCACTTTGAATTCACCCTGGTTTCTCCCTTTAGTGAATATCTTTGTGAGTCTTTGATCCAATGCTCATAAGTTATTCTTTTCAAATGCATTAGCACTATCTGAAATTCAGAGATGTTGAACATACAACGGGGTAAGTCAAATTCCAAGCTCATTTTCCTGGTACGATAGCTTATCCCTTGTGTCACCTCTTCACCCCCACCTCCCTGGGTGCATAAGGGGTTAAAAACCCCTTCTGTAACTTACCTCAGTGCAGCACCGATGCCCCTTTGCGCTGGCTCGGATCTGCCGTGTCTCACCCCTGGTGGGGGAGACCTAATGCACATGCGTAGCAATGTCCATGCTCACATTAGGATTTCCCCATAAGAAAGCATAATTAAATGCTTTCCAATGGGGATTCCAGTGATGCTGGAAGTCTTCATGCATATCGTGAGGACGTCCAGTGTCAGGCGACCAAAAGTCGCCTAATGATCCGGAAGTCGTCTCTCTAGTGGCTGTTTGGTAGAGGTGGAGTTAACCCGTAAAGATAATGATTTAGTTTATAAAAAACATGCAAGAATTACCTTTGCAGGGTTAAGGGTGCTGGGACACTGCACCCAAAACACTTCAATGAGCTGAAGTAGTGTGGGTGCCTATAGTGTCCCTTTAAGATTAAGCCAATATCAGTTGCCTTACATTTGAATGGTGGTAACCGATTTATGACTTTTAGGACTGCTTTGAAGAGCTGCTAACAATGCATTTTCAACATCACAATCACAATCACAATCTAAAATCTCATAAACTTTTCCTGATGACAATGCAGCCAGAGTTTTACATTATTATCAACTTCTGGCTTAACCTCAATCACCATTGATATTCCAAGATGATTCTCACTAGGTTAATGGCAAACACAATTAATCCATATTAGAATGATCTGACTTGCAGTGCACTGTGGATGATAATAGGTGACGTGTGTCATTAACATGTGTTCCACATCAATATTGATATGCACGTATGTTTCTTTAAGCATGTTTACATTGGGTATAATGTATTTGTGTATTTGTGTTGTCAAGTTAACAGTGCTATTGTGTTGCTAAATAGTTTTTACTTCATTGTCAGCCTTTGCATATTTTACAGAGCCCCCTGATGGTAACTTTGCTATTTGCAGTGCAGTGGCTGTGGTGCAGGAAAACGTGAGTTTAACTTTACTGAAGCTGTTCCTCAAAGTCGCCATCTTTTTCTGTGGAATTCTCTTCAGCTCGTGGGGATTCATCCGAGAGATTGTGACATTAATGCTGTTCTCCCGCACATGCAGTTTGCCTCCATATACAAAGCCATTTTCCCTTTAGCCATCACTATTTACATCTGAGGGTTTGACGAAGCTTGATAGTAGTTGCCTTTTTATCAAACTTTGTCAAGTGGAGATAAAATACAGTCCCTACTTTGTCTCACATTTTAATTGATTATTGATGGATCATTACTACACATTTGGTGATATGCCTTCAAACCCAGGGTGGTGTGCTGACAACACAAAAACTTTGGAAATGGTTACTTTTTAGATATGAAATAATTTCAGTAATTTATCAAGTCTTTTTGATGTTGAATTTGTCCGATTATTCCATTAATATGCCGACAACTCTTCTTCCTAAGTGTTGCTAGTAAAAGACCGTAAGACACCCCTTTTCACCAAGCCAATAATGCTAAAACTGCTCTTTAAAAGTATCTGATCAGCAAGATTTAAAATCCCATCAACATTATTAATGACTCGTCAACAACCATAAATGAGTTGATAATTACCAAAAAAAAAAATGTTTTATGATAGAATAGTAGATAGGGATACAATCTAATAGGTCAATAAAGTATTTCACAAGCTAATTACCTGTATTTTACAATATATTCACTTTAAAAAACAAAACTTTTAAAGTATGCATGGAAATCAAGCTATAATAGCTTCCTCTTATATACTGAGAATCCTTTTTGAGTAATGTTGAACTTATAATTTGTAAAGTTATAAATGTGTCCCTACTGGTTTATTTCATTTTCCAAGGGTAATTTCTTTTTAAATTTAAGATGCCTCAAAATGGACTAAAACCGGTAAAAAATAGAATTGAAAAACTATACTTTCTTTTAATAGATTTCCTTTCCTTTGATAAATATCATGCTGTTTTCTTGCACTGTATATGCCCTCGTTCTATTGCTTTAGCAAATAGATCCCTCAGTGGGAAAGCAAACTCAATGGTTTTAGACCTGACAGAACTTTCTGTTTATTTGACTTACAAGTAAAATTGGTAGAAACCCTTTAATTTCAAAGTAGAACTACTTGAAAACCAATATTTATTTTTCTTTCAATGTCCGTTTTCGTATAAGCATAGATAACACTGATCCGGAATCTGGTACTCCATGTAATCCACAGATGCTCTTACCTCCCCACAATAACATTTATATTTCGCTAATGTAATTTTTGGTTAGAAAAGGGCATCTTTTTCCTGTTTTTGCACATCTTGCCTAACACAAAATTCTGTACAGCGTAGAATGCTGAATCAGCATTCAAGTATATAATTACATGGGTTTTGGTTTATATCATTTAAATGTAAAATTCCGAAAGAAAAAAAAAATTCTATTAAAAAAATGTATAGTTATATACACATTCACTATATACACAGTTTCCTTGGAACATAAATATGTGCACTGGCTTATAAAATGCGAGGTACACATTTAAAAACATATGTATAATAAATTCTATATATTTAGCCTCTGGTATTCAGGTCAGCATGGGAATGAAACACAAGCAATGCGTCAACAACAAATAAACAGAAAGACAGGCACATAAAATGACACATAAACAGATCTACGTACAGAGAGATAGATAAATAGATTGATAGACAGAAGGGGAAAGCAAAGGAGTTGGGTTATAAATTATTATACGCATTGAATTTTAATATGTACACTTCTGCTTCCAAAAATTGGGAAAATCTGTGTTTTATACAGTATTCCCTTTAGTATGGAGTTTTTGGGAAAAAAAAACTTGCAGCAAGACAATATCTATGGAGGCTCTCGTGACTTTACAGTATCCTCCATAGATATCAGTGTTGTAATATTATGCATGTGCAAGAGTACACAACTAATGTGAGATCATGGCAGATGAAGCTCCATTAGCTGAATAAAAAAAGATTGTGGCGCAAACGGCAGGCAGCATCAGATAAATATCTCACCTCGGCTGCACCCTGGGGCATTACACAGCAAACGGCGATGTCACCATTGGTTTATCATGTGGGGACCTAGTGATTACATACCTTGAAAATGCCAATATACTTCTAAGACCCCTAAATTGAAAGAAGAGAAGTCACCCTTCATAACAGATATAGATTTTTCATAAAGACTAAGTGGGGAAAAGTGTACATTGATTTTACATTGTGTAAGGTGAAATTTAACCCCACCACCCCAATAAACAGTTAACATTTTATTTGATGAGGCATACATAATAGAAATAATACCAAAATAGTATATATCCCGGATATCTAAGAACATATCTGTGCCATTTCAATTCAGATAGTAGAATATATGGGTGCAATATGTAACCAGACCCTTAAACTGTGCTGACTTTGGCAGGACAGTCCATATTTTTGAATCTTGTCCCCGGTCCCTACTTTGTATCAAGAAAACCTAATGAGAGAGCATTATTTGATGCACCTGCATTATGTTCAGGGCTCTAGAACCCTGTAGAGAGCACTAAGACAGTGCTCTGTGCATGGTCTTCCCTTGGTACGAGAGCCTACATTCATGCCAGGCTAAAAAGTCAGTTCTTTGTGTAAACCTGCCCCCTTCTGGGGGTCCAACCTTTTGGGTAGCATGTGAATTGCACACAAATTGCATCACCGATCCACCCCTTTTTACCACAGTAATGTTGGGGTATGTGGAATAATGTATGTATGTGTGGCGAACAGAACCTCGCCTCAGGCTTTTGGAGGGGCCTTCTTGCCAGCCTTCTGCCAAAAGACTGTGGGCCAGGTCAGCGACTGTAAAGACCCATATTTTATTCCCCTGGTTCCTGTGATTTGGCACTTTCCATTTGTGCGCATAGGACCGAATGCTAGCTTCCTGTCGACTTCAGGGAGACTTAGCCACGAATGCCTTTGAACTATTTTCCGCATGAAGACTTTGCGGTTCCCGGTCGATTCCCCAGTGGCACTTAGCCGCGATTCTATGGAACTGTATTGGGCATGGGACCATGCGTGCAGTCGGTCAAACTTAGACTTCCAGGAAATCCCTGAACCCCTGAACCGATCTGGGTGATTTTTGGATATGTTGGTCACCCAGATCAGGGCTATCAGGGGATGTAACTTTGTGGGGGTTTCGTAAAAATGTTGTTTGGGGGTATTTCGGGGGTTTTGTAAAAATGTGTGTTTTTTTGTGTCTGGAGATAATTGAGTTAATACAGTACTTGACTCAATTATCTCCCAGGTACAGAGGAGGGATTGACCTAGTTTGCATGGGAGTGTCCTGGATCTGAGAGCCAATGTGATTGTATATTTGTTTCTACTGTGGTTTACTCTCAGATCCAGGGGGGAGTGCCCCTTGCATGGGAAATGTTATAAAAAGCCAGTTGTGGTCCAATTAAAATGAGTCCAATTCACCCTCAACACACAGCCTCATCTCGTGATTGTAGGGAACAGCTATACCAGCTATACCTGCTTCGGATTGCTGTACTGCTTATAATCACTAGCTCTATACCTGCTAGACTCTCTGGAGTAGGAGAGGTCCACCCACTGGAAGCTGGATCCTGGGCTTGGGTCCAGGGTGGGTGGAGGACAGCGAGACCCCTGTAAAGGTGCGGCGGCTAAGGAGCTATGGTGCTTATGGTGTCTGGTGCGGTGCTTATGGTACTCCAGGCTACTAAGAAGCAGCGATAGGCGGAGGCACCCAGTCAGGGTGCCAGGCACATTTTCTACTTATCTTTTGATAAATTGGGAACTTTGGATATCTTGTTTTTAATAATAACTCTACGATTATTCCCCCAAACACAAATACCCAGAGCTCCAGTCAACCGTATTTTAAAACCAGTGTTAAAATTAGAAAAACAAAACTCTGATTCTTTTTTTGAATGTATGACAAACTTAAAAAAAAATAAGAACTACATCTGAACAATATTTACATCCAGAGGAATCTGTTAGAAAAATACCTCTTTTACAGGTTTAAACAAAATCACATGATGGAAGGCTTGAAGGAAGGAAAAGAAAACCTGAAAATCGGCAACACCGAGAATTGCATCCAAAGAGGTTTTTGGTTTGCTGTGTTTCCCCTTTAACTTTTAACATCTGAGTCAACTGAACAAATGGCTTACTTGTGTTCTGTCAGAAAATGTGGATTCTGTTACTCTGTATCAAGATCTTAACTGATTTGTACGCAAATTAACTTTTTTATTTCAATGATTTATATATTGGGAACAGATGTACTTCGTCTTGAGTGTACGTTACGGAATGGTGGGAGAATGAATGTTTAACAAAATGGATGCATGAAAGACTTTTAGAATTTTAAGATGGTCAAGAAAAACAAACTCCACGGCAACAGAACTGATATATTTATGCAATACTGTCAGAATTTCCACTACTTTTCCACTACTTTTCCATACTTCCACCTGTGTTTACTCCATCTTTTGCTATCCCTATCTTCCTTTTGATCAATCTCTGGTCTTCTATCTCTTCCATTTGTTAACCAATCTGTTTGGGTGCCCTTATTTAGAAATATGGTAGCACACCTCAGATTAAATCTCTTCTAAATTAGAAAAGCACATCCAAGTTAATATATATATATACATATATATAAAGAGAGATTTTTTTTTTAAGTACTCACTTTGCAGCAAAGCCTTCTGGTATGGATATGCAAATGAGGCGTCTGATGTATAACTTGTAAAGACTAAAACAGGGATGATGTTCATGAAGTGTGTACAGAGGTTATATACATCCAACGTGTTTCTTCAAATCCAATCATGAGGTATATTAAATAAAAGGCATATAGAGCTTATTTGCCAAATCAAAGGATAACTGATACTTTTAGACCATAATCACTGAATTGGAAAAAATTATCAATCTAAATATTTTATAATCTTAGCTACTTTGGAAAAATGTTTGATGAAACTCCTGTTCTCTAGCAACATATTCTTAAACTATAATAAATATATGGAGATATATATATATATATATATATATATTTTATATAACAAACTACAATAGGGATAGAAGAACTATTCAATATTCCAGCCTTGTTTGTAGGAGCGTGGGTCATCATTATGACCCATGAGAGTAATTATTCTTTGACAGGGTTTTAGCGAGGGAGAATAATCTAGATAATAGAGTATAAGAATTCACTAATGTGAAATGCGATTTGGCAGATTACTTTGATCACTCACTGGAGCAAGTCAAATCAATATTAATTAAAATGACGCAAAGAGTAATAGCCCTTTGAATGATGAACTTCATGAAAGAAGAGAATCCAGCAATCTTGTCTGCTGGTCTTGTCTAAATGTTTAACCCTTTCAATACCCTTTATTGTTCATCTCATGGTACTTATATAAAGAGTAAAGTGTGTGTGTGTGTGTGTGTGTCATATTTAACATCTTGTCAAAGTCAATGTCACATGGAAAATATACACTTTTGGGCTAATTCAGAAAAAAATTAAATTCAGGGGCTACAGTTTTAAATCTTACAAGGCTACATTAAATTATGTATATGGAGATTTGGTTGCACCGTTTGGCCAAATCATGTTAAGCCCAGCACTGCATTACAGTACCGCTATATCCGTAGGTCCTCTGCTAATTTTAACATAATAGAGATACACATGCTAACTATAACACTTGCATCTTAAATGGATTTCATAGACTATCTGCAAACATATACTTTCTGGTGATCACTTAAAAAAAAGAGGAACCTGGGATGGGGTGCTCAACCCAAAATGAATTTGGTCCTGATTCGAAATATACTTGGAAAAAAAAGAAATTGGGGAGCACACCAAAAACATGCATTTCTTATTAGCAGTGCTGCCGTAAAGACCAAAATATATGCCTTATACATATATGGCACACATAAAATATGCTGTTTAAATCTTACAAGGCTACCTAAAATCACTTATTTTAGTAAACTATAATCTGTAACTTACAGGATTCTTCACTGAACTCCGACGTCTAACAAACCATATCTGAATGGCAAAATTGAGGATAAAATAGCTGATCTGGAAAACTCCCCAACTCTGCAGGAGTCACCGCTTTCCTATTTTAGCCTCAAGTTTGCAATTCAGATTTAATTTACTACAGTTCTAAGTTTAGTGAATCACATAGTTGTCACTCACAGGAGCGTTATAAATGACCTGCTATTTTCCCAGTCCCCCTGTCACTGTAAGTCTGTACGGACATTGTGAGGGTCACCTATAACTCTACACTTAAAACATCAGACTGGCAGCAGTCAAACAGTGAGTTCCTTTAAGACACTTGATGACATTAAACCCTATGACTAAACCCTATAATTCACTGGATAATGTCATCTCTGAAATTGCAGAAAATAAGTTACTGAGATGTCATCTTCTCCTGTGAATTATGGCACCTGAAATCTTCACTGAAAGTTATCTATAATTACAACAACTTTTCATACATTTTGCCAACTGCTTAGGTGTGGAATTTAGTTATTTTTTAAGTATTTACAACAGTTTTCCTATATATATTCATTACATTTACAGAAAGCCTTGTTTTTTTTTTTTTTTTGGTGGCTGCGTAGGGAGGGGTTGCATTATCAGATAATCCACAGACATGGAATTTCCTTCCCCTTTTAAATGGCATGCTGGGACATAGTATGATTTATGCAAACTCAGGCATATGCAATACATGCAATTATGGAACAAGCTCAATTAGCATTTAAATTTTACACTAAAGAAAATACAATTAAAAATATAATAATACATTCGGTAATACAGCCCATGATCTGCCACATTGGCGTGCTGTCAAGTGAGATGCCAATGGGTGGGATACAAAAGGACGTTCGAGTGATGTCAAAAGTGTCCCGCTCAAATGGGAGGACTCGCCCTAAAATATTAGCAGGATAGGTTGTCTGTCAATCAAGCAAGCCAACCAACGGCAGACCATACAGAGAGCACTGTTTCATGAACTTACATATTATAATTTATTTGTTTTGGGTTTTTTAAACAGTGGTGCATTTTGCACATCACAAGTTGTTGTATATATTGTAAGAATAAGTAAGTAATTTACTTATCTTTTGATAAAAGTAGAGGATTTGGTAAGTTGGTAGATCTAAATCAGTAAATAAGAGTTTTAATATATATTGCTTAGAGAACAAATGAGAAATTTGTTAACCTGGAACATTGAATGTAGTCTCCATTTTTATTTGAAATAAAATATGAATTTGCTCTGTTCTAATAAGTAAGTATTTATTTCAATAAATATGTCATTGTCTATCGTTCTGTATTCCTCCCTCTTTGAAATTAATACAACATAATTTCCAGTGTTAATATGATGCAAATATCAAAAGCCGTCTGAGCCTACATCAGACCATCGTCTGCAAGGAGCATAGGCCAAGGACAAGGAGCATAGGCCAGCATAACTGATGTCATGAGAACAATCACAAGGCCTCCCCTGGTTAATAAAGTGGTCCATGAGATCAAAAACTTTTTTATTATTTATTTTATTTATTGTAGTATAATGGGTAAGAGACGATTCTGGAATTAGAGCCGATCCAGGTCTCACAAACAGAAAACATGATTGTGGTTAATTTAAAGCTGTTTTATTTTATTTTCAGCACTGTAAGAGTTCATTTCAATATGCGGCTCATGTCTTTGCATTGTCACAGGCGCTTCCACCTTTTCATGTGATCCATAGGATTTTACGACAGAAAATATTACTATTCTCTGAATGTATCACTTAACACCATCAAGTGTGTTTAAACCTGCACCTCTGCTGAGTTACCCTTGCTAGTTAATAGCAAAGAGGCGTGTAGCGGAATGGATGCTCTAGCTACACTTTTATTCCCTTTTGTTCGGCTGTCGTTTGATGGAAAGTGTGTCCAGAACTATGAACACAGTAGCCTGGTCCATGGTGGAAAAGGCCCTCAGTGATCCTAGTCAAGCCTCGGCGACTGGGTCTGAAGTGCTCCAGGTTCTCTGATAGCTAGACTTGGCAAAGGGACTGGGTTGGAGTACTGGAGCTCCATCACGAGGCGTAACTTTTAACAGACGCCAGTTGTTGGGTTTTTTTGGCGATGCTCGCTAGTAAATCAAACCCCATGTGTTTATAATAAGAAGAAATGAATAAATTACTCTTTTCACTTAGATAATTCTATACCTTCAGCAAAGATTTTAAAGAATGCATTTTCAAACTCTGAAAAAAAAAGAAACCCATAATGAAATATAATACAATAAGTGCATCAAATTTAAACATTAATTAGTGTAACATTAATGGTAAACATGAAATATATATACTTGTATTTTCAGCCAACAGATCATTTCATTAATGTTTCAGGACATTACGGAGAAGATGTTAATGCAATCATGTGTGTATTATTTTTAAATGGTCAAGAAAGATAGAAGCCCAGATGAAACTAGTGGTTTGCTTGCAGTTTAATGGGCCATGCAGGGGGTAACGTGCCACGGAGCATTTTAATGGTTGGACTGAATGCATTGTATGTAAATAGCTTCCACATTAGACCCACTCATCCTATATTATGCCCAATATAAGGGTTAATCAAGAATTCCAGTCAATTAATATATCTCATGGCTCATGGGAGTAAAGGCAAATACAGAAAAGTGCAAAAGTACTGATGGGGTTTGTTCACTTAACCAAGAATAATAGAGGATTGAGAAAAATTCCAAAATAAAAGAATTGGAAGATATCTTCAGATTAGCAATATTTCCAACTTGCTAATTTTTCAATTATTATTTTCATCTCCAATGTCAGTCCCCTACAGTTCTTGATTTGGTACATAAACCCCTTATATGTCCAAGAATTTAAATTCTTTTTCATCTATTTTACTTACAAAGACTTTCACTTTGAGGCATTGCTGTACTTTATGAAATATTATTAATTCGTAATGTGATTCATGATGTGGATTTCTTTATTATAAAAATGTGCTTTATATAAAACTTGCTTTTCATATATTTTTACATTTACAATCCGCCATTAAAAATCAAGGTCAAAAAACATGTTTTTCCACCAATTCAAGATGGCAGCTCGAAGATCAAGATCTACAGTAAAAATGGTTTATCTTCAAATAAAAATTACAGCTAAACTTTTGAAATCTACAGGCTTCATGTACCTTTGTTGCTTAAATTGGCCCGGTCATTTGTTTTTCCTTTAGGCTTTCCTTTCCTTATGCCACCTATATCTTTATACTTATACTTACTTTCTTGCCACTTGGCTTTATTTATATTGATTATCCTTTCTTTCCTTCACATCCATCTAGTTTTCCTCGGCGCATGATGTCTGCTGTTTGCCATCCCATGATGCATTGCACCCTGAAAGCACTTGGACTCCGATTTTGGGAAGAAACATGTCACGGGATGGCTGATTTCATAGCAGGGAGTGGAGAGCAGACGTGGAGTTTAGAGGCACTGGGCAGAGTAAAACTTGTACACTGCGGACGCATGGCAAGCTTGGGTAAAGATTAATTTCTCTGTGCTGTCTGTGACTCTTTTAGTCCACAAGAGCTCATATTCTATTATTGTAAGAATTTTTTAAAGGTAAGCAAATAAGCTTTTGTTAACAGTATTACACTATTTGGATTTCCCTCTTCTCTCCCAATCTTCTATGCATGGTGGAGTTCCTCCTAGAGAGAAGATCTGTTTCTATAAGTGGGGTCACCCTCTCCTTTACAGACTTTAAACCCAGAGCTGTTTTTTAGGCTCTGGTCCATGTGCCTTTGATACCATAGGGGTTTAATCACTAAGGGGTGATTGTATTACATTCAGTATCATTTGGATTTTTTGCACCACATGTTTTTGTTTTTCAGGTCTACGAAGACAATTTGTGGAACGTCTTTATGATATTAGGTATATTGGGAGTGAGTGCAGCGCGTATTGGGCTGGCTCTGAATAGACTTATTACATGTATAGTGTATTGTGCATGCAGATGTTATAAATATTGCATTACTTGTTATGTACATTGTTAAGAGAAGTGCCAAACACATATTTTCACAGTTGTAAAATTTCGTTTTGGGTTATTAAATTGATTGTCAACTAAAACAGAACCTTGCTTTAAACTCAAGTTTAAAAAACATGACTGCAATACAAAAAGAAAAGCAGTCCCTACTTTTCCTTATGTATTTTATTAAAACTTGAGCACTCGAGAAAATAAGTAGTAGAAATTCAGACACGGGGAGCTTAATAGAAGCAGATTAGATTAAGTTTATTTTGGGTGACAAAACCGCTTTATGCTTGGGTAGATGGCAATAATATTAATCTGTTAAAAATATATTTGCAAAAATAAATGCCAAAGATGGGGTACATTGACGTTGTGGCAGGCTTGTGCAATGTATGATCATATAATGTAACTAAACCCCCATTATTTTTTGCCTAGATTAGGTGTTTTTAACCCCTTAAGGACGGCAGGCATGCTTTGCCGTTCTTGGGGACCCAGCTGTAAATGCCGGGGGGCAGCATAGCACGTCCCCGCCGTCCTTTCTACTTACCCGGTTGCCGGCAATCCCACGCCAGCGATCGCGGTGTGGGGACTCACCTGGCAGCCCAGGGAATCCCCCTCTGTCCATTCCGGCCCCTCTGGGCCATGTGATCGCGAGGTCCTTGCAAGGATCTCGCGATCACATGGACGGCATAGCTGTCCATGTCAGTGCCAGCAGGGAGAGTGCCTGTAATGACAGGTACTCCCCCTGCTGCCTGTAAAAAAATAAAAACAAATGTTAAAAAATGTAAGATTAAATTATATATACTTAGATCATATACATATATTTATTATAATCTACACGTAGCATGATATTGATTAAATATATATAATTATAATTATATATATATGTATATATATATATATATATATATATATATAATATAAAATAAATATATATGTAAATACGTTAAAAAATAAAATAAAATATAATATAAAATAAATAAATAAATAAAAAATATATATGTGTAATTTTGTTCTAACTGTATTTTAAAATTAATATATATATATTGATATCAAAATACATGTAGAACGAAATAATATATATATATATATATATTTATATACATAAGTACATATGTATATATCACTATATATATATATACCTATAAATAAAAATTATTTAAAAAACCGTGAGTGCAGCCTACATTTTCAATTTGCTTATATATATATAAATTCAATGAATATAAGGAACATTGAGCGTGAGTGCATGGAAATTTGTATTATATATATATATATATATATATATATATATGCATATATATACATATACACAGGTAGCTATATAATAATTCTACATATATATTTCTGTAATAATTTTACATAATTAGGTCATTTAATTAATTACAATTTGCGGGACCTGCCTGACAAGCCAGGCCGAAAGTCCAGGGAATTTAATTTGCTAGCACTATATTTAACCCTGTAACTTTCCAAGACACCATAATACCTGTACATGGGGGTACTGTTTTACTCAGAAGACTTCGCTGCACACAAATATTAGTGTTTCACAACAGTAAAATGTATTACAATGATGATATCGTTAGTAAAAGTGACATTTTATGCATTTTTCTCACACAAATGACATTTACACGAACGATATAATTGTTTTGATACGTTTTACTGTTTTGAAACACTAATATTTGTGTACAGCGAAGTCTCCTGAGTACTGAGTATAACAGTACCCCTCATGTACAGGTTTTATGGTGTTTTCAAAAGTTACAGAGTTAAATATAAGGCTTGCGTTTCAGTTTTTTCACATTGAAATTTGCCAGATTGGTTACATTGCCTTTGAGACCGTATGGTAACCCATGAATGAAAATTACCCCCATGATGGCATATCATTTGCAATAGTATACAACCCAAGGTATTGCAAATGGGGTATGTCCAGTCTTTTTAGTAGCCACTTAGTCACAAACACTGGCCAAAATTGGCGTTTAAATTAGTTTTTTGCAATTTTCACACACAAACAAATATTAACACTAACTTTGGCCAGTGTTTGTGATAAAGTGGCTACTAAAAAAAACTATCCATCCCTACTTTCTCCTGTCCCTCACTGGCTTTCTCATCATATAACACTACCCTCAATTTGCCCTAGATGCTGCAGCCCTGCTCCAAACATGCACCTTGAGGAGAACACACCCCCAACCGTGGCACACTAAATCAACACGCTACCTGCAGAGATGCTCCCATTCTGCTGAACGCTGCTGGAGGAAGTCACGCACCCATTCAGACTTCCTCCACTACAACTACATCTTGCGTTCATACAACACAGTCCTTGCCCTTGCCAAACAGTCATACTTTTCCTCCCTCATTAGCTCATGATCCCGCAATCCCAGGCATCTTTTTAATATCTTTGACTCCCTTCTTTGCCCTGCTGTTGCCAGCCCCCAAACTAACCTTACAGCCGATAGCTTTGCATGCTACTTCACCGACAAGATTGGACAGCTAAGGAGAGAATTCTCAACACCTTGCCCCTCTATTTCTAAACCGCATCTGTATCATGCCTTTCCTTTCCATCAGACTTTCTCCCAGGCTACTGAACAAGAGGTGGCTGTGCTTCTCCTTTTCTCTCGCCCCACCACTTGGCCGCTTGATCCTTTCCCGTCTCACCTTATCAGATCTCTCTCCTCTTGTCTTGTGCCTTCCTTAACACACATCTTCAACTGCTCTCTTTCTTCTGGTGTTTTGCCAGCTGCCCTTAAATATGCTACTGTAGTACCCATCTTAAAAACCATCTCTTGACCTGTTCTCCCCTTCTAACTTTCATCCATATCCCTGCTCCCTTTTTCCTCAAAGCTTCTGGAAATACAGTTTTTTACCCATTTGACTTGTTTCCTCAATTCCAACTCTCTCCTTGACCCTCTTCAGTCTAGCTTCTGCCCCCTCCACTCTACTGAGACCGCTCCTTTTAAAGTCACCTAATCACAGCTAAATCCAAAGAGCACTACGCCATACTAATTCTTCTTGACCTCTGTGATGAGAGCAATCTCGCCACATTGCATTGGAGAAGCCTGGCTGCCCGCCTCCTGCCTTTGGACTATGGCCCTGGGAGATTGGGCCCTTTAAAAACAGTATGCGGCCATACCAGAGTGTATGTCACTCATTCTGGCCCTTTAAATACAGTGGGGTCATTCAGTACTTGCCCTGTGTGAACGGTGATACCCCAGATAGCTATGCCATGGAGCCCATTCATATAATGAAAGACTATGGGAAAGACTTTAGCTCTATGGTAATTGAACTGTGTGAATAGGATCTGAGCGCTATTCTGTAGTTTTGTGCGCTCAGATCCCAGCTATCTGGGGATATGTGAAATGTCTGTGTGTTATGTGTAAAAGATGACTTTATGTATTTTTAAAGAATTTTATGTCTTTCTGTAACCATGTGGTTAATGGAGTCTGCCTCTAGCCCTGGATAATTTGATTACTTTCCCCCTTGTCTCCAGGATAGAGGCCTCTGTAAAACTGCTTAAACCAGATTGCCATGCTGCCAGTAAGGGACAAAAGATACTTTTACTAACTTTTGAACCCCTGGTCTGATTCATGACATTTTTTAATATGTTGTTCCCCTGAATGGATTGATTGTGAATATGTAATTTTTATGTGAATGTGATGTATGGTTTTAGAGTTATGAATGTTAGGTAAAAAGTATGTTAAACTTTAAATGTTCTGGACAGCAGATAATTGAGCTATGTATATTGCTAAAACTCAATTATCTAGCCTGGCCCAGAGGAGGAGTTTTGTGTTGCATAAATTGTGAGTTCTGTGTACCAGTAAATCAGTCCTGTTCCAGCATTAAGCCTTGGCTCATGTGTGGATTATTCGGCGATACCAGCAATTTATTACTCTGTGGATTACTTGGTGATTTTATTTTATGGGAAGAAGGGAATGCTTGACGGAGTAACGGATTGTACCGTCATAACCTCGTTGGTGCCTTTGACACTGTTGACCATGTTCTCCTTCTCCAAAGTCTTCAATCGATCTGTCTCTGTGACACTGTCCTCTCTTGGTTTTCCTCCTATGTCTCCCAACACTCATTCAGTGTCTCCTTTTCTAATGAGACCTCCTCCCTTCGTCCTGTCTCTGGTGGAGTCCCCCAAGTCTCTGTACTTGGTCCCCTTCTCTTTTCTCTTTATGCTGCCTCTCTTAGCAAACTTATTACCTCATTTGGATTCCAATACCACCTGTACGCTGATGACACTCAGATTTACCTCTCCTTCACAGACCTCTCCCCTGCCGTCCTGCAACGTGTCACTGCTTGCCTTTCTTCCATCTCTGACTGGATGTCCTCCCGCTTTTTGAAACTCAATCTCTCTAAAACTGAGCTCCTCGTCTTTCCTCCACCTAATACTGATCCTCCTCCTTCATTCTCCCTTCAAGTTAGTGGTACCCACATCAGTCCATCCTTGCAAATGCACTGTCTTGGTATTATACTTGATTCTGGCCTCACATTTGAACCTCACATCCAGTCTGTAACCAAATCCAGGGGATTCCACCTTAAAAACATAGCCCCCATCTGCCTCTTTCCTACGCAAGGTGCTACTAAGGAACTTGTCCATGCTCTAGTAATCTCTTGCGTGGATTATTGTTACTCTCTCCTAATAGGTCTTCCCACAAGTGGTATTGCCCTGCTACAGTCTGTAATGAAGGCTGCAGCTAGACTGATTTTCCTCTCCTGTCGCTCCTCTCACACCTCTCCCTTCTGCCAATCTTTACATTGGCTTCCTGTATCCTATAGGAGTCAATTCAAGGTACTAACCCACACCTAGAAAGCACTAACCAATTCTAGCCCCTCCTATATCTCTTCACTGATCCGCAGGTATGCCCCTTCTCGGTCTCTCCGATCTGCTTATGACATTCTCCTGTCTGCTGCTCGCACGCGTACGGCCAACTCACGCTTGCAGGACTTCTCGCGGGTGTCTCCTTTCCTTTGGAATAGCCTGCCTATGACCATCAAGCTCTCCCCTAGTCTTCAATCATTTCGAAAGAGCCTTAAAACCCATCTCTTTAGGAAAGCTTATGGCCTCCCAGAGTAACCTCTACCTCACGTACCTGTCTCTTGCTCTCTCCTAAAGGGCAGCACTCTATTCTCTCCTCCAGCTCTGCTTCACTCCACCTTGTTTGTTTACCACCTCCTGTCCTGTTGTGTTCTACACCCCACCTCCTATAGACTGTAAGCTTGAATGAGCAGGGTCCTCTTCAACCTATTGTTCCTGTAAGTTTTTGTAATTGTCTAATTTATTGTTAAATCTCCCCCTTTGATAATATTGTAAAGAGCTATGGAATATGCTGGCGCTATATAAATACAAGTAATAACAATAATAATATATTAAATTCATGGTTTGTTTGTTTTTTACCAGATGGGGCAACAAACAGATGGATTGTGCCAATTGTATAGTCGATATCTTTTAATGCCATGTATTTTTTGGACAGAGTTGTTTTCTATTGCTGTAAATAAGAGGCATATTGTATGTACAATTTCTCATGCATATTATTTCTTTGCTTAGCTTGCTTTTGTGGACAATTATAATCCGTCTCTGGGACACTTCTTTTGTCACAAACCCCTCTCCACGGGTGATTATTTGCAGGCCATTGATGTTTTAGAATCCAAGCCAACCTTCACAGGATGTGGTTTAAGACTGCAAATACTTTCTAGGAGAAAGGGAGAAGAATCAAAGCTAACCAAGACACCAGTATAAACATATAATATTACATTTTTAGTTTCACTACAATAACCATAGTGCAGCAACGAACAATGATGCATGAATTTTTTCTTTATGAACGGCAAGATACAACTAGAAATTTTAGAAACTTTATACAGTGATTTCAAACATGGAATGTTTGATAATTATAACATTCTTAAAATCTACAAATTATATATGCTTTTTAGTACAGCTTGTTTGATTATTTTACCCATAGAGTAATTAAGGTTTTTGAAATTGAATCATGATATCATAATAAAATCAAACTCTTTTTTATAGTAAAATTCTGCAATAACATGATTTATTTGTCACTTTTCGAAATTTCTGGCATGTATGGTTCAATCACACATAATAATTATATTGTGTTTTTTTTTTACTAATGGTTAAAATATATATGTAACAACAATTAAACATGCTTATTCTTTATTTCTAATTAAGTGTAAGATAAATGTTTAATATACAGGTTTATTTACTAAAGTGAGAATTTAAAGTGAATCCAAAGTGAATTTCAAGTTAAAGCCAGGATGACTGAACTCAAAGCACAGTGACTTAGAGAACCATTTGGCTACTTTGACCTGAAATTTGATATTCATTTTGAATTCACCTTGAATTCTCAATTTAGTGACTATGCCTGATGGTTTGAGGCATTCATGTTTAGAAAAACAGAATAAGTGTTTATATTCTATTAAGAACTGTGAGTTTGATCAGTAAGTGTGAGATCATTTGGTGTTGGCGTGCTCAATCTGGATCTCGTTACAGTTGCAATCATGTCCGTAGAATCTTTACCTTCACAATCAATGTTGTCCACAGGTTGGGCCATTAGATTTTGGTTGCACTGGGATGTTACGAACAATGTAAATACCTGCAGAATATCAAAACTCCAACCTGTAAATCTTGGATATTGTTGAATTACAGGAACAATGTTGAGCAGGGGTTGTGACTGAACAGAAGATGGATTATAATACATAACTGAAACTGATTAAAGCTTGCAAAGCGATGTTAATATAAAAAGCCACCATGGAAATACGACTGAGATAAGATTGAATTATTGAATCAAATAGTATGGGTCCTAATTGTTAGTATTGTGGATAGGCAAGGATAATTTAGGGGAAGAGTTGGTAAAGTCCAAAGACTTTTGGATACTAGAACATTGGGGGTCATAGATGGCAGGGCAGGTAGCAAGAATACAAATACAGGATAGGACTGGCAATCAATTTACAGGCCCAAACCATATTTCAGATGGAGTTTCCCTTTAGCAAGTGCCCTCCATTTAATCTAGCACTTCTGATTATTAGCATAATAAGCTTCATGCACATTTTAGAGGGTCACCTGAGAAGAGAGAAGCCTTTGCAACATCCTCGTTCACCAGGGATTCAGACTCCCAGATCTGATAGTAACTGAAAGAATGGTCATATTATTATTAGTATCTTATTTGAAAAATCCTGGCCCCCAGTAGAGGAAGTACATTCTTCAAAGATTAAGGTAGTGCCAGTATTCATTGTCTGTGCCTTTATGTGCGCAGATACCAAAATATACGGACACGAGAATGAGTCTTCTGAGTTAGAATCACTCTGTCCACCAAACACAAAATTCAAGGGGACAGTAATACACAAAGTGGGGACTAGGTGAGATCCAATTACATTGTTCACTCTCTCTTTTGGTACTGGTGCAGCTTGGCCATGCAGGGACAGTGTAGGCCTTCCTCCTGAGTATTCCTATTTAGGAGGGACAGTCTCTATTTTCTATCCTAATGTCCTTCTTTTCTAGGAGCTCCATATTGTTGGTGTGTCTGAGGGTATAGCAGAGCTCCAAGCAATAATACTCCCAGTAACGTGTCTTTAAACTATAAAAAAAAGTGTTTAGAAATCAGTCTTTGTAAATAAGATTCAGTGTTCTTGTCAAAAGCAAATGTAAGTTGTAAAAATTATTCATAAGTGTCACAACTTACCTTGGATCCCTCGCTGGTCCACTGGCATCGCCAAGCCGCGGCTGCCCAGAAGCGCACATGCATGATCACAAGGGACGGGCCACGAACTCTGACCCAACACGCGTCATGTCTCCCGAGCAACACAAGACGCCAGGGAAACATGCACACTCGGGACAAGCCATAGGAAAGCCCAATGGGCCAGCTACAAGCAGGGCACCCTTTCTTGGCAACTCCACGCTCCCTGATAGGCTCCACAATAAAAGTTCAGGCATGTCAAACATAGTGTAGCCTCTGATAGATGCATTATTTAAACACAGAATAGCTGAGCTTTCATTGCTCAGTTGTTCTGGGCTGTTTCAGTGAACACTTGATTAACCTTTTTTGAATTGCCTGCATACCTGACCCATTGGCTTGGTTTACTGCCCCTGAACCTTGCTTCCTGGATTTCTGACATTTGAACTATCTTGGCCTTACCTTTGCCTAACCCTTTCTTAATTATTTGCCTTGTATTTTTTTATGTTTTTATTTCACTTCAGTGAGGACTGAATTCTGGGTTTAATTCCCATAATCCTGACAGTAACTCACCTAAAATGTCTCTGAACAGCCTAGCCTCCGCTCAGAGTCCTAAAATTAAAGTGTTCCTCTTTGTCCATTTGAAATGTTGGGAGGTATGCAGTGAGCTTTGGGATCCCCAAACCCTCTGACCTGTAAATATATCCAAACCACACCCTAACTTAATCCCTAAATCACAATGCAAGTACTAGTCTTGTACATAGATAATGACCAATACAAATGTCCTCCTTCTCTCCTACTGTACTCCTGTAGCGATGTGGGTATGGGGTGGGTTTATTTTCTAATCTTTTCTTTAAAATAAAATTGCCTATAACTTTAGTACTTGTAACCTATATAGAGACTTGGAAAATGTACTCTAGCCCGGCTATTCACTTTGTAATGTGCAAATCAGTTGATTAAATTAATATTTCTGTAAACTCCTCTGTCAAATATGTTAAGTTAAAAAAAATATATAATGCATTAGGAACAAGAATGAAAACATAAATAAATTCAAATGCATATTGTACATAATAAATATATATAAACACTTAAAAATACATTAACTCCCTCGAGTTCAGGATGGAATAGAATGACATGTTGTTAATGTACCAAAATAATTCAATGAAATTAAACGATAAACAATTCATGTCGATTCATACCACATTATTACTATTCAGTGTACATAAAAATCTGAAATTGTAATCACTTAAGTCACTGGAGCCTGGGGTGCATGTTAAAAGGCCAGCTCATCCATGGTGGCATGTCAGCCTGTTAAAACGACATGAGCCTTGTGTGAAGGGAGAATCACTGGATTTTATAAAGAGCTCTCAGGATTTAAAGACTGCATAGGAATTAATAAGTGTAAAGCACTGTTTCATATACTTCTTTGCAATTTTAAAATACCCAGTGCTTTAGCTGAAAGCTCCTGCAGTATATGCAGTGTACTTCCCTTGACATTAAGAACTGTGGGAAATCTTCAAAACTAGTAAGGGAGCGTAGTTCCCATGGGTTCCCACCGCACTAGAACCCAGAGTGAGAGATTTTGTACCATTCCCAAGGCAAATGTAAAGATTTGATATTAACACTATGAATATGATGTTTGTATAGTTTTAGATATTTTTTTATAAGAGTTCATGGGCAAGACACCTAAAGATGTATATACCACTACCTAAAATCGATTGTAAGCTCCATTGGGCAAGGCCATCTTCACTTCTCAAATATCCTTCTTCTATAATTGTAAAGTGCATCAGAATATGTTGGTGCTATATATTCCTGACCCTATGGTGCTAAACCCAGCATCTAGCTCCCTGGTCCCCCCATACCCACATAATATAGTAAAATCTTACTTTTGTTCAAGTTTGCAGGTGCTGACGATGCCTCTAAACTGCCTGATTGGCTGACATCATCAGAAGTGATTCTCTGAGCCAATAGCAATGCTTTTTCATAGGATTGACTGAGACTTTCCCGGAGGCAGTTCAGGAGTAGAGCCAGCACAAGTCAAACACAGCCCTGGCCACAGGGCCATCTTTAATATTGACCAGACCCTGGCCAACTATTTTCCTGGGCCCTAAATACAAAGGGGGGGGGGGGGGTAAAAAACAACTTACCATTCGATGTTTTCTTTCTTCTAAAATCTTCTTTTTTCAGGCCCAAAAAGGCCAAATAAAAAACCATAATAACCAACACAATGAAAAAAAAAAAACGAGCGGAAAAAAAAAATCCATCTTCACCCATGGAGGGCTCCGCGCAGAGTGAGCTCTGCAGGGCAAGGAAAGCCTTGCCACGCCCTGCAATTAGGCTAAGAACACTCTGATTGGCTGGTTTAAGCCAATCAGAGTGCTCTTTGTCATTTTACACAGCGTGGGAAAATTCCAAAGAACTTTCCCACGCTGTGTAAAATGACACAGAGCACTGTGATTGGATGGCTTGAAATCCATCCAATCACAGTGCTCTGTGTAATTTTACACAGCGTGGGAAAATTGAACGTTTGACACAGATACGCAGACAGATACACTGACAGACATACTGACCCACACACATAAACTGACAGACATACTGACACACAAAACATATACACTGGACTGGATTATGGAACGGCAGAAGGTTACCTGGTCTGATGAATCATGTTTTCTTTTAGAATCGAAAAGGGAGGAAAGTCTGTCCCCAATAGTAATGTAGAATAACAAATAAATAGCTTGGGGTGCTTCTAAACATGTCAACGATACTTTATTGTAAATACCAAGGACGAACAATTAACAAAGAAAAATAAATAAATAACCCTAGACTACAGCTACCTGACTAAATAAGTCAATTACAGTAGTTTACGCAGAGAGCACACATACAAAGGGGTAAAGGAGTAGGGGATAACATATAGGGGTAAACAAGAACTGAGTATCTGTGGCAGTGCAGCACAGTACATTGGATACATTAAAACTGTATCAACATTAATATGGTGTCTCTAGTAATGTATCCAAAGTGCATCCGATGTACTGAAGAGTATAGTAACTATAAGGATAATTTAACAGCAAATGGGCAACCTGCCCAGACTCAGTGTATACTTGACAATTGAAGATTATATTAGCTTTAGTGTACTAATGATCTTAATTTTAGTAATGACAGGATGCGAATATTTGCATATCTTTCTTTACTGAAAACTCCAGCAGCATAGAAACATAACAACCAATCAGAAAAAAGTTATGATGCCCATAATAGGCCCTGTCTATGACATCACTTCCTCTTTGTTTGAAGCGAAACAACAAATAACAACTATAAAACATAATCATATTAAACGCCAACAGTTCAATAACATAATAGAATATCCAACTCCAGTAGTTCCGTGATGTAGAGGTATGGAAGGTGAATCTTTGTCTTGTTGAGAAGACGTTCACACTGCAAGAAAAGAAAAAGGTGAAAGGTCTCTGGCGTGATAATTTGTCCGCATACAATAAACATTAAGAATCTGACATAACAATGGATGCCTGAATGGGTAATAAATCAATATATAATTCTAAATTAATGTTATTTAATAAATATATTCACAACATATTCCAAGGTACATGTCTAATTATTCACCCTATACAATCCTCTCAAGATACATGTCTAAGTATTAAACATACAACCATATATATCGTACGTGTCTTCCTGAACATAAAATACATATTCTGTTCGACTTCAGTAAGACATGGGAGGGATCCTATAGGGCAGGAAATATTCGCCTCCTGTCATTACTAAAATTAAGATTATTAGTACACTAAAGCTAATATAATCTTCAATTTTACCACATGACAGGAGGCTTCATATTTGCATTTTTAAAGCTTCGAATTGACTAATGTGAAGGAAGCATGAGATGTTTGACGAAAGTAAAACGTCCTAAATGTACTCTCTCGTGCCCAATCCGGGCAGCGCATAATGTCGGTTAGGGAGGCGCCTGCCGTTAAGGCTTGGGAGGCTGCCGCCGCTCTGACCGAGTGCGCTCCGAACCAAGGTTCAACACCCAGTAACGATAATAGCCAGCGGACCCATCTAGCCAGTGTTGTCGTAGACACCGGTCCGTGAGGCCTTACGTAAGAAATCAGGAGTTGACCCGTCGAATTAGTTCGAAGGGGAGCTGTGATTTCTGTATACCTCATTAGTGTCCTGACAACACATAGTTTGTGGTCTGACCCAAAATACGGGTGTGACACTGAAGATGAATCTGACTTAGTTCGTCTCGATATGGAAAAGGTAACTCCTTCCAGTGTCAGAGAGAAACCGTCCACATCGAACGCTCTAACGTCTGCCACCCGTCGAAATGAGACGAGGCATAACCAGAGGTCCAGTTTGGCTGAGAGTTGTTTCAGCGACAGATACGGGTTGTCCGGCCATTCCCTAAGGAATTTCAGCACCACATCCACCTGCCAGAGGCGTGAATACTTGGGTGCTGGGGGTCTCGTTAATTTGGCACCCCGCAGTAGCCGACGAACCAGTGGATCTTGACCTAGTGGTCTGCCTTGTACCGGAACGTGTGCCGCCGATATGGCAGATCTGATCACATTGAGGGATCGATATAATCGTCCCAGCGAGAACAGATGAGATAGGTAGTTAAGGATCAGTGAGACAGGGGCAGTAAAGGGATCAGAATCCCTTTCCACACACCAATCACTCCAGGTCGACCAGGCGGAAATATAGCATTTCCTGGTGCCGGGAGCCCATGAGTCCCATAGGAGGTCTTTAGTCAATTGTGATAGGCCGTGGACTGACCAGGATCCCCTGAAATCGTCCAGGTCCCATCAGAAGTAGAGGGAAGGTAGGGAGTAGTAGGGGGTTTTCATGAGATATCTCAAGGAGATCCGGGAACCACGGTTGGCTCTGCAAGAGGGGTGTTATGAGCAGGAGCGAAATCTTGTGGGTGCGTGTGTATCGAAGCACCCTTGCTATCATGGAGAATGGCTGGGCCACGTTTGCAGGGATTCATCCACAGCTTCGCAGTTCGGATCCGGAGAAAGAGACAAAGATCGCTTTGCCAATCCAAGCTTGTATGTGAAGTAACCACCATCGAAATTCAGTCCTCACTTCTGCTGACAGTGGGATCCAGTGGTTGTATGAGTGACCGGTGCGTAGGTATCTCGCCTTCAGTCGTTGCATGGCCCTGTGTAGTGTAGTGGGCCCTGGAATATCGCTTGTACAATCCGGGCGCGTATCCTGAGAGGAATCGTATCCAACCTTAGAGCGCATCTGATATCTTTCCTTATAGAGGCGATCTTTGCAGTAGACAGACGCAGAACGCAGTTCTCCAAGTCGATGTCGAAACCGAGGAAGTGGCCCGACTCGGAGGGAGAAGCGATCTTGTCTGTGTATTACAAAACCAATGGATTCCAGAAAGTGAATGACAAATTTTGTCTGCAATCGTAGCCTGGATTCGCAAAGGATCAGCAAGTCTTCCAGGTATACGAGACATTGCACGCCCACATTTTCGGATGCGTGCCCTCACTGGTTTCAGTAGCTTTGTGAGCACCACGGAGTCGTAAACTGCCATGTTTGTCCTCTCCACTGGAATCGGAGGAAACGTCGGCAGTCTAGGGCAGCGGATACTGACAAGTGTGCGTCCTTGAGGTCCAGATGTGTAAACCAGTTGTTATCGCTTGGGAGGTCTTGTAGAAGATGAATTTCCTCCATCTTGAAGTGTTTGTATACCACGTAGGAGTTCAATTGATGTAGTCTCCTGGCTTCTTCTTGACCAGGAAAATATTGCTGAGGAAGCCTTCCCTTCCGGTGCATATTGAATTGCGCCCTTCTTGAAGAGGGTGCGTATTTCCTTGTCCACGAGGCGTTCCTGTTCCACCAGCATGCGTATTGGAGGTGAAGGGGCGACCTGAACGGCTGTGATAAAAACGCTATGACGTAGCCTTGTACTGTCTGGAGAACCCAGGCATCTTTGGTAATTGTCTCCCAATTCTGTAAAACAGAGACAGGCTGCCGGTCATAAAATTGGAAACAGTTAGGTATGTAGGTGGACTCACTAGTAGAGAAGTGGCCGCGGCCCCGACCTCTGAAGCCTCTGGTTCTATCCGCGCCTCTGTAGGATGAGGTCCTTTGTGTAGTAGATGGGAGAAATATGAGGACTGTGTATACGATCTGGAACCTGTCGCCCAGGAGCGGCTGGTGGCTCAGTTCCACTACCGACCAGTCCTCCCAAAAACACTTCTCCCCCTAGGGGTGTGGAAGACTTGTTTTAGCGAGGTTTGGGCTTAATTTAGTGTGGTGAATAAATTCACATGTTTCTTGAGTTCTGCAATGAACGCTTCGTCAAATAGTAGGCCTCGTGCTTTTGGACCGAATGATTTCGTTCCTAAGTCCAAGAGTGTGTTGTCGATGCGGACCAGTGCAGATTTGCGTCTTTCGGCGCATAGTGCGTCATTTGCGTTGCCCAGGAGGCATATCAAGCATTGAGCCCATTCTCTGATGGTGTTAGGGTTGAGTTGTGTACCCTGGTTGAGTGCCAGATCCGCAAAATAAAGCATCTTTGCAATTAGGCCTGGTAAATCAAGTACTTTATAGTTTGTCGACCTCAGGCCTTTCTCACCACCATTGCGGGGGCTTCGTACTGAGCGTGCAACCACAGTGTTGTTGAACTCGGGCGTAACTGCTACTCTGTCTGGTAGCAGTGGTCTGGGGTATTCGGCCTTGAGGCGTGCGCGTCCTCCATCTCCATAGGGTTGCGCAGCCAATAGTGTACGAAATGTGCTAGGTGGTCCGGGAGGCTCCACTCTGAAGACCGCGGATGCAGGATGTTGCGGGGGTCGAAGAGTGGGGCCCCTTGTTCGTCCAGGAATGTTCCGTCTTCGGCTACTCTGGTTTAGTGCCGCAACTGCTATCTCTGCCTCAGCCGTCGTCACCGAGTAAGGTTTCCCTAACGTACTTCGAGGAAGTGTGGGGTAGGTCTTGCCATTCCTCTTCCTCAGATGGCGAGTCGTCTTCGTGCCACTAATCTACCATGTCCAAAGTGCGTGGTGGGTAATAATCTTCTCTGAAGGAAGATTGTGGTGGACGGGGTTTGGATTCCCGGTGCTCCGTCCACTTGGTCTGTTTGATGGGCGTTTTGCCCTTGACCTTAGTGGCAGGGGGGCTGGAGCCTTTCCCTTGCCGTTTTGACTTGGAGACTTTTGGGCCTGAGGCCTCCATCAAGCAGTTTGGGGCAGATCTCATAATAGAACCTTCTCCACTGAGGCCGCTACTGCGGCGTTTATCATTGCCTGGAAATCTTGAGAAGGTTGAGAGTGTCCTCCATGACTCGTTCCCATCCTGTTGGACGATAGTGGCAGTCAGTGGGAGTAGTATTGGAGGGTCAGCACGTAGGGGTGCTAGACTCCTGGTAGAACTGGGGATCACCCAGGTTAAACGGCTTGAATTGCCTGCTTTAGATTGTCTGAGTGTATGAATACTTGTGCCAAGTGTAGAGGGGTCACCTCTATTAGTTTAATCTGGCTACTGAGAGCCGTGGTGCAGGCGTGACTGACTGGTAGTGGTGTTGGTTTGGTTAGCTGGGTTCACCACAAATGTATGCCAGAGCTGTATGCACGGTTTTTAACAATCAGGCTTATTATAGAAGTGTGTGGGGCCTGTCTCCTTAAGGTCTGCAGCCGCAGGACCCTCGTGCATTCAGCTGGGGTTCATCCCAGGTGGTGTGCCATGGTAACTGGTCCAGAGGACACCCACGTTATAATTATTGGCACCCTACAAGCATTGCACGCATATCTGGGGGTCACCCTAGGTGGTGTGCCATGAAAAATTACCCAGAGGACACCCACGTTATAATTATTGGCACCTTACAAGCATTGCATGCATATCGGGGGATCACCCCAGGTGGTGTGCCATGAAAAATTACCCAGAGGACACCCACGTTCAATATGTACACTAGGTACAGTAAATATACATATATGGATCCCTGTGAAGGGTACTCTGCAATACACTCAGTTTCCTAAATGATCTTGCATTCAAACTTGTATCCAGCAAGTGGAGTGGTACTGTTGCTTTAATGTAAAACTGACAGGCAGTGTTTAAACATCCATATATGTATGTGGAGATCAGTTTGAGCTGAGCTGATTTACTGTGGAGGCGATCCGGAGAAAGGAAACCAATGCTAAGGTGTGCCATGAAAAAATATCCAGAGGACACCCACGTTTAGAACGTACACTAGGTACAGTAAATATATATGTATCCCTGTGCAGGTTAATCTCCAGTACATGGAGCAGTTTGATATAGTGAGGGCAATCCTGAGGGAAAGTGTATTGGAAAACTGACAGGTAGTGTTACACATTCATCATAAGTATATTTGGCGATGTTAGATTTATAACAGTGAGTAGCAATCCTGAGGAAAAGGCAACACTAAAGGTGCAGATCGAGTGATTCTCGATCTGTAAAGCAAGAGGGAAGGCGGCCGTCGTGGATCTCGCGAGACGCAAGATCCAAGATGGACGCCGTTCACGCGCAAATGTCCGCAACGGTGAAAAAACGTCCCGGCCTCCCTCCACCCGTCCCCACACAGTCCCAACCAGTGCCGGAAAATAAAATACAAGGAGAACAGGTCCGCAGAGCCAAGCAAGGGAAACAAAACTTCTACAAATAATGCACCAGTACACCAGGGGACAGTGAGAAAACAGTCATGGATACAGTATACGTCTAGGAGGGACAGGTATAGGAGAGCCAGGAGTATATCAGCAAGAAGTATGAAAGGAAAAACGAATACAAATAGTCTGTAAACATGAGGTTACACAGGAAAGGCAAAATACTCTGACCAGTTGTAGGCTGGAGCAGCAAAGAAAGAGGAAGTGATGTCATAGACAGGGCCTTTTATGGGCATCATAACTTTTTTCTGATTGGTTGTTATGTTTCTATGCTGCTGGAGTTTTCAGTAAAGAAAGATATGCAAATATGAAGCCTCCTGTCATGTGGTAAAATTCAAGCTAAGGAGAATCAGGTAGGTAAAAAGAATGCCTCAATCGGCAATATGGCTAAATAGTGAGGATAAACCTGGCTACCTGGTAGTTTTAAAGTTCCTTGGATTATAAAGGCAGTGTCACAAGTCAACACTGGAAAACAACCTCTCAATGATCTGCTGACAGGTTAGAAGAAGCCAAGTATTAGCTGATAACAAAGTCCAACAGCTTCTAATTAGGCTGTAATAGAAAGAACCCTAATTCTAAGAGTGTGTTCTACAGTGTGCCCGAATATTCGCAGTAAGTATAGTTTGCACAATTAGGGGGCAATCCACCCAAACTCCCTGTGAAGTTAACAATTCCAATTGAGGGGAGTAAAGTGAATAAAGAATTGCTCCGGTCAGCATGTGGCTAGGGAGACAAGACTAACTTGGCTGCCTGGTAGTGATAGGGTTCTTCTATAGAAAAATAAATCATGTAATAAGTTAATCCTAGGGACTAGAGTAGATGGTGTAAACCAACGACCAGTGGTCTAGGTAACACCGGTGAGATACTAGGCTCTGCTGTCTGTTAAAATTATAATCTTTAATTAGGTATACATAATCATGAACAATCAATAAAACATAACGAAAAAGTACTAAATAGACAAATAGAAAAACACCAAAGTGGTAAACTAAAAGAGGAGATGTTAAGGGGCTCAGGGAGTAATGGGAGAGGTATCAACTTAGACTAGTTTGACAGCCTTTGAGAAAGGCGCTCTTTACAGCGCCGAAACGCGTTAGGCAGGCAGGCAGAAAAAGATGATGATTTTATAACCACGTTTTGATTTCCACTTCACTATGTTTGGGGTGTTGTATTAGGTTAAGAGGAGCTGGGGCCTGTTTGGAGATTTTTTGGAGGGAATAAGAGAGTAAGACTATTACTACTACTAGCCAGTGCTTTTTTTGTTAGGATAGATAAATGTACTAGACTACTCAACTAGCCCTACTTTGACCAGTCAGTTCAGACAGCACTGAGGCTAGTTCCAAGTAGCTGGGTGTCCTGTGATGTCTACTAGGGGGACTATTTAGTCTCCTCAACTATCATTCATTGGTTCTAAACCAGTGACATCCTTTCACACTATCTACCTATACTGTATGCTTATATAGGACACTCTACATTGCAGAAGCCGTCCATCCTATAATTGGGGGTTTCCCCTATTAGCATTTAATGTGTGGCCATATGAGTTTTCATGTAACTCCCTATGTTACAGTACCCTTTAGTGTAACTCTGTGGAGACGTTTATGTCTCTATACCTCTATATGACTATACGGTTCTTGGTCCTGGCTGGCAATCAGTAGCCAGCGTGTCAGACTACCTGGAGGTTCCTTTTTACACTAGTTCTCAGCATTTGAATGCTACTGGGGAACCACATCATATATATCTTATTGCTGTTGGTCCTACTAGCATTTAGTGCCTTACTTATGGCCATATTTACCTGTATGCTACACTGCTTATTGCAGCACCCGCAAGTGTACATTTTGTGGAGACCCCATTATCTCTATACTTCCATATGAGTACACACGATTGGGGTTCTACGCTGCACTCCCTAAGCTTTGTGTCATACTAGCATATGCTTCCTTAAACCAGCACCTTAGGGTTTGGTTTTATCTACGCATCAGCCGGTTAGTAGATTAGTCATTGTCTTCTACCACTTATATTCCCTATCCTCGAGGTATATATCTAGTACACACTAGTCTAAGTTGATACCTCTCCCATTACTCCCTGAGCCCCTTAACATCTCCTCTTTTGGTTTACCACTTTGGTGTTTTTCTATTTGTCTATTTAGTACTTTTTCGTTATGTTTTATTGATTGTTCATGATTATGTATACCTAATTAAAGATTATAATTTTAACAGACAGCAGAGCCTAGTATCTCACCGGTGTTACCTAGACCACTGGTCGTTGGTTTACACCATCTACTCTCTCTTTTTGTGTACAATACAAGGGTTACCCCCTATCGAGATACTATCTGGACACACTTATCGTATCCCCGCAAGGGGGTTATTTGCTTTTTTCTTAATCCTAGGGACTAGCCTCACAGTTGCATATTACTGTAGAGAGCAGAGAGTAAGGTAACCGGAAGGGTGCCTTCGTGGGCACCTTGTATAGAAAGACAGTGTGAAAATAAAGGGTCTTGACAGATACAGGAGAAGCTAAGCGGTTACTACTAGACAAATCCTGCTGATTCTAATTAGGTATGAAATCAAGACAACCCTGATCGGTATGAATACTTTCCTTGTATAGAGGAAACCTTGATCGGTAAGTTCTGAACCTGTTTGTCATTCCCAAATCTCCAGGTAGCTGTTGAATATAGTAGGCGGTAAATGCTGACCGTAGAGATGTATCGTGGGCAACAGGAAACAGAGGTAAGTAGTAAGCCCGACGTGCGTTTCGCCTGGATTAAAGGCTCATCAGGGGGTCTCAGCCAACTACTTTCTATTTACTATTAACCTTGGTTTCAATACCGTTTTGGCCTCTTGACTCGGCCAACTACTTTATATTTATGTTTTCTTTTAGGTCAGGTGGATGACTGGATGCATGTGCATTGTTTACCTGGGAAAGAGATGGCAGCAGGATGCACTATGGAAAAAAGGCAGTCTGGTGGAGGCAGTGTCTGGGGAATGTTCTGCTGGGAAACCTTGGGTCCTGGCAATTATGTTTATGTACCACCTACCTAGAGATTGTTGCAGACCACATACTCACCTTCATAGCAATAGTGTCCCCTGCTAGCAGTGGCATCTTTCAGCAGGATAATGCACTCTACAAACTGCAAACATTGTTAAGGAATGGTTTGAGGAACAAGACAAAGAGTTTAAGGTGTTGCCTTGGCCTCCAAATTCCCCAAATCTCAATAAGTGGGATGTGCTAAAACAACAAAGCTGCACCATGAAGGCTCCACATCATAACTTGCTGGACTTAAATGATCTTCTGCTATTGTTGGGGTGTCGGTTACCATAGGGCGCATTCAGATGTCTTGTCCATTCCTCAATGTATCAGAGCTGTTTTGGTAGGATCAGGGGGACCTACATGATATTAGGCAGATGGTTTTAATGTTGTGGCTGATCAGTGTATTTGCAAAAAACAGTCAAATCTATTTTGTGGATTCCATGGAACATCTAGCAGAAGTAGAATGTAGCAATCTAGCAGAATATGAGAATCCTATAATCCTTTATAAACCAGACACTGGATTGTAGTAAACATGATGTGTTGATTTAGTTGAAATAACCAGATTTGCCTTTATTAAAGTTCTGATGTTTGTTCAGTTATTAGGTAGATAATTGTCAAAGTCTGTACCTTTGCACTTCAGTTATAGCTTGTTGAAAGTTCTTCCTTGTCTTTGACAGCAGTATAATTATAAATAAAGCTGGCTATCTACTGAGCAGCACTACATTTATAGCTTATTTTTTATGATAATAATTATAGTCCTAGAAAGAAGAGATAGAACTAATTGAAAGGTTTATACATTTCCAGACTGGCAATGGTTTGATCTGAACTCAAAAACCTTCTTACTTTCAATACATTGCGTGTCTTGTGTATTTACATGCTTTTATATATATATTGTTTGCTGTTGCTTTTTTTTTTCTTTTTTTTTTTAGTATAGCACTCCAATTACTTGAAATGTGGACTCCGGAAATGTCTTTCAAGGACTTCAGCATTGCCAGGAGAAATATTTATTGTGCAAGCAAACAACTCTAGCACCCTCTACTGCCTGTAAATATGATGACAAATCTACCTATTTAATTATAGTTCTTTTTATTATTATTATTATTGCCATAAATATAGCACCAACAAATTCCGTAGCGCTTTACAATAATATGAGAGGGATTTAACTATAAATAGGACAATAACAAGAAAACTTACAGAAACGATAGGTTGAAGAGGACCCTGCTCAAACGAGCTTACAGTCTATAGGATCTACCTACACGTTGGTGTAAACTTGGGCATTTTATTTATAAACTATATGCTAAAATCTATATAGACGCCTCAATAAGTGCCCAATTACTTATTGTAAATCTTTGGTTTGGGGATAGCCTCCACGATTTGGCCAAGCTCAAGCATTGCTTCAAAAGCTGTGAATAAAGCAGCAGACTACTACAAAAACAAACCAATTGAAATATGAATGGAATCTGACAGCACATTGTATTTTGATATTAATGTTTTTTTCTTGCAGTTTTATTGACTTCTTAATTCCATTTATCAATGACTAGGTAATGCACACTTTTGCGGCCATGAATCAGCTATAGTTTATCACTTTTAACTTTAGTTTTTTTACTATTTTTACTCTTTGCCATATTGTACAGCAAAATTATTTACCAAAATTGATTAAACCTAATTGGAAGCAACAAATATTCATTGATGGATTTATTGACTTCATGTTGATCTAAACCAATTCATTGATAAAGAAAAATTAAAAAAAGCAGCAAACTACTTCTAAGGGAACCATGTTGTCCATTGGCGTATGACATAAATGATTACTGTAACCAGGAGCTCAGATGGATCAATCTGCAGCTTTAATAGAGATGGAATTGTAATTATTATATCATTATTTTTACAAGGTATAATATCAAAACTTAGTTTGACAGACAGCGGTAGACCCAGTGCTAGCAAGCTTTGTGCACAAGTTTAAAAGAAAATGACAAAGTGATAATCAAGCCCTTTGATTAAGTAGAGGTTTGTGTTCAATTTTTTTAGCTCAGTATAATTGTTACACAAAATGGCAATTATTACTAGTATCCTTATAAAGTCAGTTAAACTGGTATAGAAGCCTCTCTGAGCGAGTTATACAACTCCATATAGAGACACAGAAATGGCTAAGAGGAATGTTATTATTTATTTGATAGATTAAGCAATTTACATGTAAAAATTGGCAGGGGCATACCGTGGGGTTGGTGAAATCGGCGCCCGCCAGGGGCAGCGCAAAAATCACTTGTCAGAGTGACAGGCAATTTTTGCGCCCCCCGCTCAGCCTGCACCACTGGCACCCCTGGGAAGCATTTGGCTCCATAAGGGAACCGCATGCTACGTAGGAGTGCCGGGTGTCACGTGACTACCCGGCGCTTAGTGTGAAAGCGCACCGCCAGCAGAGTCAGACCCCCTCTCCTGTTCTAACAGGTAAAATGGCAGGGAGAGCAGAGCCGGCGCAACCTACACCTAGCTGCTGGCTCTGTGATGCTTGGGAAGGAGATAGGTGGACACGTGGATAGGAGGGTGAGTGCCATGGAGGGCAAGGGTGTATGAATGAGTATGGATTGGAGTTGAGCTAGCACTCTACTTTTCATAATTTACACACTTTATATTATATCTGTGAGTTTCATGTTCAGGGTGTGTTTCAGTGTTGGAATGTACCATAACTTGTGTTCAGCTACAACTCCCTAGAACTTCATCAGAGATATATGTATTTCTTACTTATTTTGAGACTTTTCAAATCTAGATTAAAGGGACACTATGATGTAGTTGTTCTGGTGAGTATAGTCTATCCCTGCAGGATTTTTTTCAGAGAAACAGCAGTGTTTACATTGCTGCTAGGAATACCTCTAGTAGCCACTCCATAGACAGCAACTAGAGGTGTTTCCTGTGGCAGTGATGCACGCTCTGCATGGAGACACTGAACTTTTCCCATAGAGATGCATTGATTTAATGCATCACTATAAGGAGAGGATAATTGGCCTATTGGAAAGCATTGTGATCATCAATTCTGATTATGTCAGTCAAGGAAGCAGATTGGGGGTGAAGCCAAATACCGGTGCTGGCAATAAGGTGAGTTTTCACACCATTTAGAGGGGGCAAGGAGGGGGCCCATGGGCTAAAGAGTGAACTTAACACTATAAGGTCAGGAATACATGTTTGTGTTCCTGACCCTATAGTGCACCTTTAAGAACCTGTGCACTATCACCTCCACATTTTAATAGGCCCATACCGTGCACAAAGATACTACAGGGAATTTTACTAGAAGCATAATAACTATTTTATTCAGTTATTATATTATCAGTGCAATTTCACCACACACAATGTATCTCCTGCCTATACAGCTACTAGCATAGCACCTACATATTGAAGGGGTCACTCTAGATGCCTTTGTACCCTTATTGCAAAGGCTACAAAGTAAAACAAGGAGTTTAAGCATGAGTGGGATAGGCATAAGGCTATCCTAACTACAAGATAAGGCCAGGCACTAATTAAAGTATTTAGGAAATTGGTCAGACTAGATGGGCCGAATGGTTCTTATCTGTCTTCACATTCTATGTAGACTATACCCTGCATCCACTCTCTCTGCTGAAATTAGTAAAAAAAAAATCATTGCAGCTGTAAGCCAATAATTGTAACAACCTGCTATGCTGTGTCAATTGTGTCCTGTGTTTGCTTGTAGCAAGGTTTCTGTAGGTGCATTAAGCTGTTACACTTACCTTTACCTGAAAGAGAAAATCATCGAAACTGTGAATCTAATGATTAGTGGAAGCAGGTCAGGGAGATATTTACCTGCAGCTACAGATATCCTTGTTCAGCTGTATAGTTGGAGCAATTTTAAGATAAGTATATAGATTAGAAAAATGCATTTCACTTTTTTTGGTGCTTATTTTTCATGCTACCTGTATGTGGTAAAAGTTCACTTCCACATTATCCAAGAAAAAAGCTCAAATATGATTTGATAAAAACTGGGGGATGGCACCTTCAGACTCTTTGCACTGTAGGGCCTGTTTCAGATGGATGGATGGATTGATGGATAGATGAAAGGTTGGATGTACAGAGTGACAGAGGTATGGACAGACAGGCAGACAGTCTGTGCACCTTATGATAGATAGATAGATAGATACATACATACTGTGATGGACCATCTGACACCCCGACTGGGTGCCTCCGCCGATCACTGCTTCCTAGTCGCCTTGAGTACTATAAGCATCGCATTGGACACCATATGCACCGTAGGCCCTTAGCCGCCGCAACTTGGCTGGGGTCTCGCTGTCCTCTTACAAGAGTTAGTGATTATAGCCAGTATATTAATCCGAAGCAGGTATAGCTAGTATAGTTGGTATAGCTGTTCCCTACAATCACGAGACGAGGCTGCATGTTGAGGGTGAAGTGGACTGATTTTAATGGGGCCACATTTGGCCTTTTATGACAATCCCCATGCAAGGGGCACTACCACATGGACCTGATGGTGGACTGAATTACATAGTCACAGGCCAATGACAACAGTGTTACAATACATGACACTCCCATACATAATCGGATAATCCCTTCTCTTTGCCTGGGAGATAATTGGATCAGGAACTTTACTAATCTAATCCAATTATCTTTTCCCAAACACCCCAAAAGTACCCCAACAACACATAAAACCCCACAAAAGTTACATCCCCTGATATCCCTGATCTGGTGGACCAACATATCCAAAAATCACCCAGATTAGTTCAGAGGATCAGGAATTTCCTGGAAATCATTTATTTGACCAACCGCAGGCATGGCCCCATGCCCAAAACAGTTCAAGAGAATCAGGGCTTGTGGTCGGTCTAGTTCGGTAGTTTGAAAATGAACAAACTACCGAACAGAGTCAGTAGTCTTACCCTGGAGCTTGTTCCCCTCATCCAGACGTATGATTTCACCGAACAATGCCCTTCTAAGTTGTATAGAACCGAACACAGGTGATGATGGTAGTCCAGCGGTGTTCGGGAGTTTCTGTGTCTGACTTTAGTTCCATGAGATTCATGCCCAAACACCGCTGCCTGCGTTCATGCGAACAAGATGACAGCCACCTCGTGGTTGTCCATAGGAATTGCGGACACCCAGATGAACAATTATAACACTGATGTGAGAAACGTTCCAAGTTGTTAATAGGTGTTAACAAGCTCCAGGGTGGTCTCTGGTTTGTGCGGTTGTTCGGTAACCGAACCATATAATCCCAATTGCATGAACAGAGTCTTTTAAACTTATTTTAGCCAGGTCTATTGCAGGGGCCATATTCCTGAGGCAAGAGGCTGGCGAGCAGGCCTCTCCAAGAACCAGTGGCAATTTTCCTTTTTGAGATAGATTGATCGATAGATAGATAGATAGATAGATAGATACGTTTATATGTAATAATGGCTTTCAAAGCAGAGTTTGAGTTTAAGCTTGTATTTATCCAGTTATCTAAGTCACATATCCAAATAATGTTTTTTTTTTTTCTGTATCTATTTTATTTATTGCAAATTTGGATCTAAAGGCCAACCTTGGGCTTTCATAAACAAAATATTTTGAAAAGGAAACAATCAATTTAATTGTCATAGGTGAACTCTCCAATAAGCCTGTGGTATCCAAGTTTAACCCCTTAAGGACACACGACGTGTGTGACACGTCATGATTCCCTTTTATTCCAGAAGTTTGGTCCTTAAGGGGTTAAAGCATTAAAAGTGTTAACAATATTTAAACTAATGCCATATAGAGCCTGTTTCAGCTAAAAAAAATGGTTTGATGAAAACTGGGGGCATGACACCCACAATCAGACAGATGGATGGACAGCTGGTCACAAGGTTTTAAGATAAATGTCTTTAAACTTTATACACAGTTTGGTCCAGTACTATACCAATAACATTTGCAGGAACGGATACAATATTAAACAAAAATAGAAGCATGGTGGTGGCTCTTTTTTGCAACCATGTTATTAACAAGGTTCATTTAAATACCAATGTATTACATAAGCAAATAATAAAAAACAACCTTGGCTACAGGCATACAGGCACAGAATATGACAGCACAGTCCTAACTAGAAGACCTCGTAGAACTAGAATATGAGGTTGCTGTGTGTAGTCCCCAATACACACACAACAGACTAAGGCATGCCTTTTGTAAAAGTAACATGTTGAAATTATTAGAGGCCAAAATGGCCATGTAATAATTCCAATGTCAATAAGAGTGGCAGAGATAAAGGTATCATCTCAAGCACTGTCAGAAAAAATTGAGCCAAAATAGGAGGAGAAAATTTGTGAACTGGGACTCAAAAAGACAGGTACTTATACTGAGCTATACCTTGAGACACTTCATGAGAAATGTATCTTATGCTCTGATTAAAGGACCACTCTAGTGCCAGGAAAGCATACTCGTTTTCCTGGCACTAGAGTGCCCTGAGGGTGCCCCCACCCTCAGGGACCCCCTCCCGCCCGGCTCTGGAAAGGGGAAAGGGGATAAATCTTACCTTTTTCCAGCGCTGGGCGGAGAGATCTCCTCCTGCTCTCCTCCTCCGATCCTCCTCTTCTCCTCCCCGTCGGCTGAATGCGCACGCGCGGCAAGAGCTGCGCGCGCATTCAGCCGGTCACATAGGAAAGCATTCATAATGCTTTCCTATGGACGCTGGCGTGCTCTCACTGTGAAAATCACAGTGAGAAGCACGCAAGCGCCTCTAGCGGCTGTCAATGAGACAGCCACTAGAGGACATAGGGGGAAGGCTTAACCCATTCATAAACATAGCAGTTTCTCTGAAACTGCTATGTTTATGAAAAAATGGGTTAACCCTAGAAGGACCTGGCACCCAGACCACCTCATTAAGCTGAAGTGGTCTGGGTGCCTAGAGTGGTCCTTTAACCTGTATAGCACACCATGGTGAATTGGAAACAAAACTGCTGATTACTTTCTCTATTTGTAACCATTTTATGATTAATTTATTCATTTACCAAGATAATTTCCCTATAGCTAGAAGGGACTCCTAAATTTAAAAATATACTTATGAACATTTGTAGTTGTGCTCGATATCGAGTTCTTATGTACCTACGTGCAAAACTTAAAGTGAAAGTAAGGCGTTATATTTAATGAGGACCATCTGAGATTTATTAATTCAGGATTTTGTTTATAGGTCCAGTTTCAACCCTCTCATTTTATTTATATATGTAAAAAAAAAAAAAAAATCACTTTTCTCTTTGCAAAGGTTTGTATTTGAAAGCATGAAGGAAATGTGGAATGTGTTTTTTTGGCTTGAAAATAGGTTTCTGCTCTTCATTAAGTTTCTTTTTGACCTCGAACCATCATCAATTCTCTGTCACGCAGGAGTAAATGCATTCATTCAAATGAATACAGCCAATGTTATAACAGATCTATCAAATATGGTAATTCATTTTGAAAAGACGTTTTATATTGAAAAAGTTTATTATGTAAATCATATGTTTCAGGATTGGCTGCCAGCTTCGCATGGATGTTATGTATACTAAAAAAATAACCTTGATTTATTTCAAATTCGCAAGGATATCAAATCCATTTCACATTGCCAAGAAGGCGCAGAAGGAGCTGGATTCCATCAGGGTTTTACGTTTCTGACTAATGAATTCATGTCTCTTGAAGGTTCATGATAACAGAAACATTGCATAAACATATTTAGTCAAAGAAAGCGTAATTTAAGTAATGTTTAAGTGTTTTTATTCCCAAACAGATAAAGATAAATGGAATAAAAATATTTGTTTGTATCATTTGTTGCTGCATTTTGATCCTAAACATATACTTGCTCTTACTTCTAGGAAGCTCTACACTGTTTTTCTTCCAGCCATTATACCTGAGATTTATTGCATTATCTTTTGTCTTTAAGTCTGATTTTGTAGTTGTTTCTTGTTTTTTATCTATGTAGTAATAGTTGCATCATGCTTTCTTTTTAATTTTTCTTTTTATATGTTCATTTTATTTTTGCAAAGCTTATGAATGTCCCCCCCCTAGAAAAAATACTAGAGTGAAGAGGGGAGTAGGTAGGTAAGTACTATAGTTCAACTTTATTGCTATGTTTGTGGAACGTGACTCTAGGAGTTTATCATTTTATCATTTTTTGTGTGGCCAGGGGCTTGGAAACAAAGTCTTAAACAAGGTGGTAGGAGTAAGTAATTTTGTTAAAAACCTTTTACTTGGGTATCCTGGGGCACCCTGACATTTTTTTGTGTCAAAGAGTGTCCATAAAGATAGTTCTAAATGGTTTGTAGAGGAACGTTGTATTTGTTTTAAATTTAGATTTGTCTGCTAGGAAGTGTGGGTAAAGGACCTGGAATAATAATAATAATAATAACAAAGTATTTAACCAGGAAAGGTACATTCAGATTATTCTGGTTTCCAAGTACGTCCTGGGGATGTTACCTTAGCCCAACATCCAGGGGTTGTTACTATCACCCAATTTAATGGTACTCATTTTATCTACCTCGGAAGGATGAAGGACTGAGTCAACCCTGCCGGGATTTGAACCTGGTTTATTACACATTGCACAAGAAATTAGGTGAGCAACAGTCATGTTTGTTATATAATTGTTTTTTTGCCTTGTTACATCATTGGTTTTGCCCACCTATACACTGGAAGGGGGTCCCAAAAAAAAAAGTCTTGCACCAGGGACCTCTTTACGTTAGTTCATGCACATGCTCATGGAGTACAAATACTTTGTGCGGAAATTTAAGGAGTGAGATAAATTTGCAGTCCTAAGCAGATGATGTGAGGTTTGAGTGCCGGTGACACTTACTTTTTTTTTGTTATTCCATTTGAAATTGGGCCATCAAAACCCAGAGCAGTTGCACCTATAACCAACTTGCACTATAAAAATGACAATATGTTGCAGTGGTTATGGTGTTTAGAGCATACATTTAAAGAAATTATACTTAAGACAATCCAGATGCACTCACCTAAAACACACTCCTGTGATTTAGATTTGTGTTAATGGCAAAGCTGTGACAGTTCAATCATTTTATTTTATTTTCTATTATTTTCTATTCTCACTTTTTTACAAGCATCAATGGTATATTAGTTATCTTAACCTAACTAATAAACCTAAATAGTATTTAAGTGTTCTTGCATAGCAAGACCACTTACTGTTATCTCACATATATTATTATTATTATTATTATTATTATAGCCAAATTTGCCACCCTAACTCCTCCCACAGTTTTTACACTACATAGACAAAAATTTACCAAAACGTACAGATTGTTCCCGATCGGATTTCTATTACTTTGTGGAACGTTTCGCCAAATGGTTCTCGGAATATCATCGTTCTTGTGGCGAAATTTGTCCCATAGGAATGAATGGCAAAGCTAGAGTGGGAGCTGGCAAAAGCTGAAAAATCAGGACATGATTTCTAAACTGCCACCACTCCCTCATTTTCAGGCCCACCTACACAAATCTTATATCAAAATGTTCAGCTATCCCTGTTGCCACTAAAAATGTCCACAGCTAAGCCATAGTCCTGATAGTTTTCACAATATGACCATTTGTTTGCAACTCACACAGTCCATTGACATTCATTGAAACTCCACTCTGCAAAGCTCACATTTGAAGGGCAATTTCTAAACTGCGACTGTGCCTTCATTGTTAATATCTCAGAGACATACTATACATCAAAATGTAGGTCTGGGTCTTGTGATTCTCACAATATAAAGCTCTTCACTGTAGGATTTATAGTTTTTAAAATACGACCGTTTGAAGATGGCAACCGCAAAAATACTCTGACCTGTGCAAGGCTGCAGCAGCACGTGATGTCATAGACAGGGCCTTTTGCACCTGCTAATGTTTTTATAACTGTATGTTTTAATGTAACTGTGAAGCACTTTGGGCAACAACGTTGCAATTAAATGTGCTATATAAATAAATAATAACAGTTACTCCGCCCATTCCAGTTATAGACTACTGGTGGAGGCAAGAACACTTCACACAATTTCCCCAGAAATTGTAGCTTTTCTAGTTTCATTTACTATTATATGAGATCTTAATATATAAGTGGCTACAGTGGTTTTGTAGTCCTTGTTGTTATCATTAGCATATTTGGGTAGTCCCCGTTAAAGTAACTGCAATTGTAGAATATACACACAGGACCAACCTTGGGCTTTCTGGTGCCCTTTGTGACACTACAGGTTTATTCACTAAAATGAGAATTACTGCAAATTGAAAGAGAATTCACAGTGAAGTTGAAGTTTAAGGACAAAACAGCCGGTCTGGAAACATAACTACTAACCCACTCCCTCCCGAACTCTTGAACCTAAACAAAAACACAGAAGCCTGGAACAGTGGTTAAGGGCAATGGACACAGCATTATTAAGTTTTTAAAAGACCAGCATTCCATCCAACAACCTGCAAGCTTTTCAGTGACTTCACCAGCAGATCCCACTTTTATGTCCAGGGTTTGTATGAGCCTGCATACCACCATCAGCCCTCAGCAGGCTACTGCAATTCTGACCCTGGCTGGCTTCTCGGGTTACATAACACCCCCAATCTACAATAGCCGACAAAAGACACAACCCATGGGAAGGACCCGGCAAGCAAACGCCAGATGTCCTAGTAAGACCGTTGAACTGACCAGACTCAGATGCAACCCCATGCTCTCCGTCTAACAATGACCGCCACTCTGCATCTGACGCAACTGGACTTTATTCTCGCCCTTCACCCAATTTACTAACTGAAGGACAACCAGCAACTCATGGTCTGGCAACTGAAAAATGAAACACACAGAATCAATTTCAATCCCGAGAAATGACAACACAGAGATTGGACCCACAGTTGTCTGTTCTGCATCCGAAACCCTGAACTCCCTGGCAATCGCTCCAAAACAAACTCAATAAATTGACACACACTCACCAAGGAGCAGGACTGGCAAACATAAAATCAGCAAGGTAATGAGGGACTGAGCTTCATCCAGACCACTTTACAGATATGATACTTTCAACTGAGCGTTAAATATATCACCACACTAGTATTGTGGCTCCCTAAGTTGTATATAACTTGTTGCTATACATATTTGGTTTTATGACATAATTTCTGCCTGGTGTGGAAAAGAAGGAGGACTTCACCATTCCAACGCCATCATGGGCCCTCACCTCCTCCTCACCCCCGACTATCCTCTCTACCTGGGAACCATGGGATGCACCACCAGAACATGCTGCCTTCTGTCCGCTGGCCACCTACATCTGATCAGGGGATACATATTTGGTTTTATGACATAATTTCTGCCTGGTGTGGAAAAGAAGGAGGACTTCACCATTCCAACGCCATCATGGGCCCTCGCCTCCTCCTCACCCCCGACTATCCTCTCTACCTGGGAACCATGGGATGCACCACCAGAACATGCTGCCTTCTGTCCGCTGGCCACCTACATCTGATCAGGGGATCCCTCGGCCGCGCTCCTCTGCACCAGATCTCTCTCCATGCTCTACAGTGGGGAGGCTGCAAAAGATAGCAGAGCCCAGCAAAGAGCACTGATAGCTTGATTATGCTAAAGAAACAGTTATCTGAACTTACAGTTGGCCTATCATTTGCCAATCTAGTGCATCAGTGCCCCCAGATTGGCCAAGTGCCCACAGATTGGAAGATCAGATCAGACAAGGTAGGCCCAGTGTTATCATTAACATTTTAATATTGTGTAAATGTTTCAGTATGCCATGCATCAGAACTCTGAATAAAGACTATCGCCAATATTGTCCATCGATCAAAAACCTTTAAGGATAAAGAATTACAGCACAACTTCCAATCAGCTATATCCTGTTTTGGAATGTTCTTGAGTGAGCATCATTCATAATGTAATTTAGCATATCTCACGTTCGATAGCCACTATGGTAGTATAGTTAAGTTAAACCACATGTGTTTTTTTTAGTGTCTCTCTGTGTCCAACTAAGACAAAAGATGGAAGCTGACCCAATGACACAAGTGTGAAATACCTCCAGAGTTGTGATACGCTGAAAGGCAAAGTGAAAGCTAAAATCATTTTGAAAAAGATGAGAATAAAAGCTGTTCTATAAGCCGACTGAAAACACATTTCACAGGGATTACCATAATATATGAAAATAAAATCAATTCAGTCAGGCAAATTCATCAATGGTCTGAAAAAAAATGTGATAATGTCTGCTCATATGGTAATTACATATTTTAACAGGTTAAAAAGACATCCCCAACATAGAACAAATATTATTGCCTTTAACCCCTTAAGGACACATGACATGTGTGACATGTCATGATTCCCTTTTATTCCAGAAGTTTAGTCCTTAAGGGGTTAAAATCTGTTTTTTTTCCCCTATAATTTCTATGCAGTGGGGAATAAAAAGTCTGTTGTGTGATTGTGAATCATTAGTAGACTCCATGGTAAATACCTCAAAAAAATCTATTTAGAGATTCACAAAAATAAAATGGAAGTCAATCTGGAAGATTTGGAAATCTGTAGACTAGCAGCGACTTTAGGATCTCCATTTCTGGGCAAGTATGTCTAAGCACCATAAACGATGCTACTCAGTGCAAGGAAGTAGGATCCACAACTGTTGCAGAACTTAAAATCCCATGGTTTACCAGCCTTATAAATCGTAAAGTAACAAGGGTGTTGTAATGCTTGGCTGGGGATCTACATTTTAGGGTATTGGTTGCGTAACACAACTTTTTTCATGTCAAATGGTTTTGGAGCAGCGTGGCATAAACAAGGCAAAGTATGTTTGGTGTTTGGAATAGGAAAAATAGGACTGGATGTTAAATTGTAGTAGAGTTGTATTAGCACAACAGCAGGATATAGAAGTCAGAGCAGAGCACACATATGAAGCTAAGATATTAAGAATTATTGGTCAGTGGTTTGCTTAAACAGGAGCAGACTTGTTAAATAAAACAAGACAAATGTTACATCTCAAAGGGAAAATGGCTTCATGGCAAAAGAGAGAGGAAGGAAGTGGATATAGACAAGCAAACAACATACGTTCTCTTCAACACCATAGAGACTACAGAGGATACACAATCAAATGGTACCAGGAGGATCTTCCATCACTCAAATTAGGAACCAGCGATAATTACTAACAGTGATAACATACCCCTCAATGTTAAAACACTGAATGCTGACAAATAAACGAAGACTGCTGGAGTTTAATAAAATATCCAGACAGGGAGGAAACTAATTCAGAACTATAATAATTTGATACAGATTATTTTTTAATGATTCACGTACATAATGGTGTAATTAAGAGAAACATTTAATTTAGGTACATGTGGACACCATAAGCAGGAATCATTCAAGTGACTGAGGTATCATGTGGAACCTCGATTCACTGTCTCATGCAAGTAATGCATCACCCTTTATGTAGTCATTTTGTGGTGACAAACATGAAAGAAAAAAAAAAGCCAGGATTGAAAGACACCATTTCTAAAATAATCACTGTATTAAATATAGCCAACTATGTTCTCATACAAGCCTTACTGCAGAAAAATCCTTCCAAAATTACACGTCTACAACCTTGATTCAATAGAGTATTAATCTAGAAGAGGAGAGAAAAGCTCTACCTATAAGGGATAAAGCCATGGTTTCCAAACCAGTCCTCAATGCCCGCCTGCTTGTCCACGATTTAGGGATTACCCAGTTGTGTCAAGGTGTTTTTTTTCTTTCTAGACACAATTGAGTAATCCCTAAATCCCGGACTGGTAGGCGTGCCTTGAGAACTGGTTTGGAAACCATCGGTCTAAAGGTCAGATAACTCCAGGAGGACCACTAGAGTTGGTCACATTTTAATTTCACGGAACCACAATGTAATTCTTTGTATCAAATATGTTTCTTATGTTCCATAATGGAATAATGACATAAAAAATAGGGGAATACTTATATTTGTTTTACTGGCTCTAAATTGCATAAGGCCACAATTCAATCTCCCAGGTTGTGAAACTAAGTAAAGCAGAAAGCATTAGGTCCTTGTAAGTCACCCTCAGTGGACTGTAATCTATTTAATAACCATCACTCAATTTTGGATTATTTTTTTACAGAAACTGCAAAATTATAGACACAGTAAAACCAGAAAAAAACAACTGAATTAACAGGATTTACAGCCCAAAAAAAAACAACTTAATCTATCTATTGTTCAATTTTGCACAGATTTTCAAAGAACATTTTTGTACACATGGAGCGATGCCTACCAAGTCATCGTTCACCATGGAGATTGAAGATGTAGATAGATCAGCAAAGATTAGTAATTATTGCTACAAATTGGCAGTGCACTACATGTACATTGTTAAACAGAGTGCAGACGGATACTGCATGTTTTTTAAATGTTAATCTCTGTAATGAATGTCAATGTTGTTTGAAGATGGTCCATTAATATTAAACACTAATTTCCTGTGCTCAATGTTTCTGTCTCACAGGATGTATTATTTTAAAACAACTTAGGCAGATTTAATAGTGCTGTTCAAAAGAAATATCTATTCCCGAGGTGTTATATATAGCCCTGTCCACAAATGAAGAACTCATTACATGTTTAGTTTTGCGTAGAAAAGGACGAATGTGAAAATAAAAATCACACATGAAATATTCTTGTAGTTGTTATCTTAACAGGGTAAAATACTTTTAAAGGAGCTGTGTTAATGTTTTACTATCCTATATAGCCTGAAAAGACATGAGACAAATTGAAAATAAAATAACAAAATTATAAAATTTACAGGAATGAAATGAGCAATGCAAATCATATGGTTTTGTTGCATTTCAGAAAATAAAACAAGATAGCAAACATTATATTTATAAATTTATAAAATCAAATTTAGCATGGTAAATGTGAAAAAAAACAACTAGTGCAAGTATTGTAAGACACTTACAAAAAGTGGATATTCACTTAAGTTTGATTATACCTCTAAATTGCAAAATTAAAAATACATCACCTATTGTAAATGTTTAGGCTTCAAACCAACACAATGTATAATCATGTATGGTTTCTCTGTGGAAATGTCAGCTTCAACCAACTCCCTCTGAACCCCTGCAATTTTTTTGTGTACCACAGACCTACCAGTCGGCCAATTTTAGCGATGTGAACACTGTCACCCTTTTTGCCATCATCTTTGCCATTTGCCAACATCTCTCCAGTTCCTTTCAAATCTCTTCTGCGCATATCTTAGTTTACACTATCAAGGTATTTCCCTAAAGTTCGAATGGCCCCATATCGAATGGGTAAAACCATCCGGTTGCATACAGTGAGAGTCGGAAAGCAAAATATGGACATTGTTAATGCAATTTACCAATGTGTAACTCAGGCCCTGAATGGAATGCATGCAAAATGCCACTGGATGGCTGAAATCCAGAACAAATTCTGTACATCTGAACTCAGAGGGTTCAAATCTAGGGCCGTGTTTAAAAGCAAATCTGAACTAGCAGCCAGCAGGCAAATTGTTTAAAAAAAAACCTTGGTGATGCATGGGTTACTTATGTGGTGGCAGGTTAGTGCTTGCTAACCAGCCAACCTTTAAAATAAGATAAAAGTAAGTACATTTTAATAGATAAATAAGCTTATGGAGGTCGTCAAAATGAGTAAGAGTGTTCTGATCAGAGTGCTTTGACAGCGGAGTCTTGAGAAAAGGGAGACTTACCACAAGATTTGGCTGTCAAAGTACTCTGATTGGTTGCCTTACTATCCAACCAATCAGAGCACTCTTACTTATATAGCAAAGCTTTCCCACTATCAGAGCTCAATGTGCAGCAAGTCCTCCATGGATGAAGAGGGAATCATTTTTTTGCGGTGTGGTTTTCATTTCTCCTGTGTTTTTTTTTTTTTCTTTTTGCAAATAAGGTTTTTTTTTCTTCATTAGTTTAGCATCATGAATTTTGGATTTTAATTTGTCCTGTTTAGGGCACTGAAGAACAGTAAAATTAGTAGAAATGATTTTGAAGGTAAGTAACTATTATTACAGTGAGGGGGGATAGGGACATTGATATTTTTGGGGGGGTTGGCTAGGAGATTCCAAACTGTGGGGTCAGACATTACATTATTTGGAGTGGATCACCCCACCTTTTTAATTAATCAGAACCACTACCCCAGTATGTCCTCCCTCTGAAATTAGCTGTCAGTGGGTGCGGGGCAGGTGAGACATTAGGTCCTCCCTCCTGATTATTATTATTAGGACTCCTAGTCGCTGCCAATGGGTGGGGGCCAGGTGGGACACTAGATCCTTCCCCTTCATTGTCATATTAGTCCCCACCCTCTGCTGATGGGTGGTGGCAGAGAGGGGGCGAAGGAATTTCCTCCCACTTTATTTTATGGCATATCCCCACCTGCTGGCCACAGGTGGGGACGGGGAGGTGGACAGTGATCATCATCAAACACCATTAATTTATTAATTTAAAAGTCCCCCATCCGATGTTCATGGTTGAAGGCAGAGGGGGAACTGATATTTACAGGCCCCATCCCCATAGTTTGAAGTCTTTTCCAGTAACTGGGCAGCAATTGGCTGCCCAGTAGCTAGTTTCAATGTGTTAGTAGGTATGCTTTTTAAAACCTCCCTTACAGTAATATGAGGGTCTTATTGACTCCCACAAGCTTTTAACTTATTTTATTTATTGTTTAAAAAAAAGTGTTTAACATGGCAACTGGCTAGGTATACTGATATAGTTTGCCGCGCGCGCGCACACACACACACACAAATATATGCTTTTACCTATACTTTTTATACCCATAAATATGTATATAAATAACCAACTTATTATAAACACATGGGCACTACATTAATATAATTAAAAAATGTTTGCTTTGCTCTTTATCAAGTACTTTTCATTTCCCAGTCATGCCTATTTAAATTATACTATTGTATATTGCGTATCTATGATTTGAATGAAATATATAATATATGCAATTTTACTAAGGTTTTCTTTTTCAGTCTTCTATTTCAAATGCATAAAACCTCTTTCATTTATTCCTGGAGGTTAATTTGCTATTAAAAGAACTGTATCTTATTATGTATATCATTCCAATAATCTAATTACTTACTTTCATCCCAGATAGCGTTAATTGATTAATAATATACTGATTGTTTAAAAATTGGCTCTAAGGCAGAAACAGAAAGAAAAAAAAAAACTATTTTACTTGATGAAGTTTTTAAGAAATCTACAGTTTCCCTCCAGGACTTTCACAATAGGTTACAGAAATGGCATGTCTAATATATTTCAGGTCTCTCTATAAGCTAAAAGTAAAATAGTTTGGTGTGTACTTTGGCCAGGTGCCCTGTACTGTAATTATTCTTGAAAGCCTATGTCACATAGGTGGTTTAAGCCCCAGTTTTCCATAATAATAAACTTTAACTTTGACACCAATTAAATGAATATCAGTTACAAAATGATTTACAGTTACAGCATACGTTAGTACTTTGTGAATAACGTTTGACAATTGTGAGCTGTTGTAGAAAGTGGCAAAATGACATTACAAAATTATTTTTAAAGATGCAATACATTTTTCTGTTAGTTTTATCTCTGACTAAGTTTAGCTTTTTCAGAAAGATTAATGAATTAGAATGTCGTACTTCTTATTCTTACCACCATTAAATAGCAGAAAGAGGAAACAAGAGGTTTGACATATATATATATATATATATATATATATATATATATATACCCTGTGCCTGTATCTAGATAGAAAGGCCTATCTATCTAGCTAGCTATCAGTTTGTCCATCCATTTGTTCGTCTGTCTGCCTGCCCGTCTGACCATTCATCGATGCATTTATTTGTCAACGGTTTGTAACATGCCATGGCTGAAGTAGTTCAGAGATTTTGTCCAAATACATAATATATATATATATTTAAAGTGTTGTATTGCTCTATTCAAATGACATATTCATTTCTCTGTTTACAATAAATTCGTATTCACAATTTATTGGTTTAACCCCTTAACCCCTTCAGGACCGGCCTGTTTTTGCGATGTTTGTACGTTAAGGACCAGAGCAGTTTTAACACTTTTGTGGTGTTTGTGTTTAGTTGTAATTTTCCGCTCTCTCATTTACGGTTCCCATACAAGTTATATATTGTTTTTTTCACGACAAGAAGGGCTTTCTTTACATACCAGTATTTATATTATGTCATATATTGTATTTAAAAAAAATAATAAAATATGGTGAAAAATATAAAAAAATACATGTTTTTGGACTTTTACTTGAAAAATCTTTTACTTATCTACAAAAGCTAATGAAAAAAACTGCTAAATAGATTAAAAATGTTGTCCCGAGTTTAAAAACACCCAGTGTTTACATGCTTTATTGCTTTTTTTTGCAAGTTATAGGCCTATAAATACAAGTAGGAAATTGCGGTTTCAATATATATATATTTTAAATGTATCAATAGTGACATTGTTACACCGTTATCTGTCATAAATCCCCGAAACACACCTAACATGTACATATTTTTTAAAGTAGACAACCCAGTGTATTCAAAATGGGGTATGTCCAGTCTTTTTTAGTAGCCACCTAGTCACAAACACTGGCCAAAGTTAGCATTTATATTTGTTTGTGTGTTAAAAATGCAAAAAACGCTAACTTTGGCCGGTGTTTGTGACTAAGTGGCTACTAAAAAAGGCTGAACATACCTCATTTGCAATACCTTGGGTTGTCTTCTTTTGCAAATGGTATGCCATCATGGGGCTAATTCTCATTCCTTGGCTACCATACGCTCTCAAAGGCAACCTAACCAATCTGATAAATTTCAATAAAAAAAAAAAAGTAAAATCAAGCCTTATATTTGACCCTGTAACTTTCACAAACACTATAAAACCTCTACATGTGGGGTACTGTTATACTCAGTAAACTTCGCTGAACACAAATATTAGTGTATCAGAACAGTAAAATATATCACAGCAATAATATCCTCAGTGAAAGAGCTGTTTGTGTGTAAAAAATGCAAAAAACGTCACTTTCACTGACAATATCATCGCTGTGATATGTTTTACTGTTTTGAAACACTAATATTTGTGTTCAGCGAAGTCTCCCGAGTAAAACAGTACCCCCATGTACAGGATTTAGGGTGTCATAGAAAGTTACAGGGTTAAACACAGTGCTAGCAAATTAAATTATCTGGACTTTTGGCCTGGGTTGGCAGGCAGGTCCCTCAAATTGCAATCATTAAAATTACTTAATTAGGTAAAAATATTACATAAATATGCACGTAGAATTTTAATATATATACATATTTATATATTTGACGTCTACGTGTATATTTATGAAATTATTTATGTAATTATGTATGTGGACATATGTATATTTCGTATTATTTTTATTTATTTATTTATACATAGATATATATATATCATTACATTCTAAGTGTATTTTGATATAAATATATATATATCAATATCAAAATATTGTTAGAATAAAATTGCATATATATATAATTTTTTTTTAATTATTAAAAATTATTTTTATTTTTTGTTATTTATTTTTATTAACATATTATTTGTATTTTATAATAATATATATATATACCATATATATAGTTATTATATATATTGTATATATTCGTGTGTAATATAAATATAAGTGTATTTTTATATTAATATACGTATATATAAATATAAAAATACACTTAGTATGACATTATATATATGATATATATACATATATTATATATAGGTATATATAGATATAATACATGTATATATATCATATATATATACACATATTATTATTTTTTTTACACTGATTGTTTTTTTTTTACACTTTATTTTTGATTTTACACTTGCAGGGAGACTGCCTGTCAGCACAGACAGTCCCCCTGCAGGCAGACACATGGACCCCTATTGCGGTCATGTGATTGAGTGATCACATGGCCGTGGGGTCCTGATCTGCCGAGGGGGGACTGCCCGGGCAGACAGGCAGTCCCCCTGGACCGGGAGGAGCACTGATCGCCGCCGTGGGACCGACGGCGATCAGGTAAGTAGCCCCTGACCGTTATGACGGTTCAGGACCGTTAGCGGTCCAAACGCACATTTTACCGCTGACGGTCCTGAACCGTCAGCGGTCCTTAAGGGGTTAAGGACCAAACTTCTTGAATAAAAGGGAATTATGACATGTCACACATGTCGTGTGTCCTTAAGGGGTTAAAATAGCTATCATGGTAAGGCATATGCTGACATGTTATACATAACAATAATGACAATATTTGAGGCATGTGGCGGCTCAGCAGGTGTAAGAATAATAATGATTAAAACAAACACTTTGTAACAACGCATTCTCGCTGTTGTCATTGAAAATTTTTTTGTGTGCAGGTTATGCTAATGATAATGAAGAATACCTTAGAGTTCTTGTAAACCAGAGCTAGATCTTCAATGGTTCTAGATGACCCAAGTACACATTAATACCTAGGACTTGCCTTAGTCAGAGATCAAAGACATAAATAACGGAAAATAAAAAAGTGCTAATGAAAGATATGCTTTATTTTGTTGTGTTTCCAAGGTTGATGCCAATGACAGGTGTTACTCACAAGGTGTCATGATGGCTTTAACAACGTAATGTACTTAATAAATGCATTCAATTATTACAATAAGAGAAGATGAGTGTAAAAAAAGGCAGAAAAGGGGCAAAAGGGAAATATAAGTAACCACAAAAATCCTACACATAGCTGCTAACCTAAATTTGTAATATGTATTAGCAGAACTGTATGATGTATGCAAGAAAAAAAATCAAAAGCAGAAGATAGTCCACTCTGAAAACTGAAATACCACACTGCCTTAACTGGGGACACTGGGATGGGTACAAATGTGGGTATCATTGGATGAAAACATTGTACATACTACATAGTATGTATATATGGCTCAATACTGTTGAAACTGATTTAATAAAATAAATACGACCTACTTTAAATATATATGCCCTGCCAAGAAGTCTAAGCCTGTGTAATGAAAACACCTTAGATTTGCCAATATATGATGGATTTTCAATGAAATGCTTAACTTCTACAATAAATGTTTATGGAATTATTACAAAACTGTTCCATGACAGGTGAGTGTCAGCTATATGTAAACTATCTAAGTTTATGAAGTCCATGACCTACAATAATATATAAAGTGTGGGCCTTATAAGGGCAATGAAAAGTGTATAGTTCTCATAACATAGACTCTATAGGGATTTAACAGGAAGTTGGCATAGGACTTCTGCAATAAAGGAGAAGAAAGATCTCTTGGTAGAACACGTTCCATCTATATTTATTATTTATAAAAAATGGCCTGATTGCTTGCCATGTTTCCGTAGAGAGCTCTAGAAAATGTAAGTGAAATATCATCCCAATCATGTGGAAGATATAAACAGACTGTGGAACAGAAAACATGAGATTGATTATCATCATGATGTAACAGAAATTACAGTAAATGTTGGCCTGAAAGAGTTGCCTAGATTTTTTTATTAAAGGCAGCATGAGTATTCCTATGGGAATATATATTATGTGAAACTTACTTGAACTGCCAGTAATGCTGGAAAATGTAATGGAAACATATGTAGAGAACCTATGTTATATTGCTGAAACATGTTAAGAATTTGTGATGCTTGACCACGTATATGAGTAGAGGAAAATTGCCTGTAGCATATCTCTCTATGACACATATGTTGAGACAGATAGGAAGTAATATATTACATTGCATATTAATAGTGACAATATTTAACCTGGATGCAAAGTGGCTGATTAGCATTGTTTCCTCCTCCTTGCTTTATTGATTTGGACATTTATTTTATTATAAATTAAATACTCAGAAAGCACAAGCCCTTGCAATTTGGATCCCTATCTCGCACCTCTAAGGGTTACTTGCTTCCTTCGCGTATGATTGGAGATTACAATTTATTATATATTACCATCTGCCTTTGATTCAAGTGGTTAGGAAGGATTTACATATGTTAAAGCACCTCACTATCTTCTGGCTGGGTTCTATTAGCATCAAAGTGGTGATCTTGCCAAATGATTCCCCTATCTTCTACCCTACAAGGCCCATCACATCCGTAATTGCTGTTAGACACTTGCATGCACTAACCTAGAAAAGCCACACTAATTTTAAACTTGTTAAGACTTTTTTTCATGCATCAGTGGGAACAGGATTTAGTCAATTGTACCAATTATCTGGAAATGCCTTACAAGTTCATTATGGGGTGGTATCTAATGCTCTCCCAACTACACAACTTTGTTTGTGAGTGCTTGTAAAATTCCCAGTTTTGGTCATGCATATGACTCCTATTTAAGTCGGTGTGTGGACTGTTCTTGGACCAATTTCCTCAGTGCATTTTGCTGTTAATGCTCCCAAGTGCCATAGCCCATGAACCACATATAATCTGTATGTTTAATTTGCTGGCAGCCAGTCTCTGTGTGGCTAAAGCCTGGAAGTCCACCTCAGTGGCATTGATCAAAGATGTGGCCGAGGCAATTTCTCAGAGTAAAATATAGAATATTGATGTGTTCAGGTCAGGAGGATAGGGGTTTACCATTTACCAACACAGACTTAAGACGCATAGGTTTGGGGAAATAAAATGTGTCTTACTGAGATGGAGGCCCATGCCCGGATTGGCACCTGAACTTAAAGTTGCCTTTCAACATTTACACAAATGGACACAAGTTACATAAAATAATAGAAATTAACCTTAGTATTGCAAATTGATTTAGTGTGTGCGTGCATATTTACATGGGGTCAGTGTGTGTATGTGTATTTGTATGTGTCTTAGTGTGTGTGTATCTGCATGTGTGTCAGTGTGTGTCTTTGTAACTGCATGTATGTCAGTGTGTATATGTGCATCTGTGTATCTGTGTTTGTGTTAGTCTATGTTTCTGTGTATTTGCAAGAGCGTCAGTGTGTAAATATGTGCAATCCTTTACAACAATACATAAAAACACACAACATTACACACAAATTCAACCCTACATTCACACACACACATACTCAATACAAGCACATTGCTTGCATTCAAACAAACAAACAACTGCTCAGTGCTAAACACAACCCTGCAAGGATGGGCAAATGGAAGATCCATAGCTGGCAAAGCATTATGGGAGTTGTACAACAGATTGGAATCTACCTTTTGGTCATCCTTGCGATAGGGGGGCCTAAAAAATTATTGCACCAGGGCCCTGTCTTCTTTAGTCCTACCACCTCTCATACTGCAGCCATAAGATAGAAACTCCTCGCTGAGCACTCGTTATTGTGTGAGCTGGGAAATCTCTTTGCTGATATCAGTACTGATTATGGGTGATTAAGGTTAACATAGGTTTAGGGTTAGTGAAGGACAAGGATTAAGGCTAAATTAGAGTTAATGTTGGGTTATGGTTAGGGATGGAGTAGAGTTAAGGTTAGGGGTAAAGTTAAGGTAGGTATATGATTAGCGTTAGTGTTAGCATAGGGGTAGGGTTAGTGTAGGTTAGTGTAGGGTTGGCATAACAGCGAACTATGGCACATGTGCTATGCATGCACTTGAGGAACTTTTGCATGGCACTCAAGGCTGCCATAGTCAGACAAGCTCTGGCCTACCAGGAGTCGCAGTGGAACTTTTTGCTAGTGCAAACTGAGTAGTGATTTCAGGTGGTGAGGGACAATCCTCAATTTACGCATTGCAGCTCTAAGAGGAAGTGATCTCTGATCACTTCCTCCCATCACTTGTGAATAGAAATCCGCACTGGAGTAGAGCAGCCTGCAGCAGCTATTGCAGCTCCTGCCCTTGACCTGTACCTGACCAGCCTGGTCCCCACTGGAACCCAGGGAATCTACCCACACTGCTAGATATACACAGAGCTGCAGAATACAAACAGCACACACACTCACAGCCCCCAACAACACAACACCATTGATAATCCACATACACGCACACAAACACACAAGCAGCCTCTTACACACAATTCCACAAGCAGCCCCCATACATAGCCCAAATTCAAAGGTATCATACACAATTCCACAAACTACTCATGAATTTAACAGCACACATACACACAAATACAACATTACCAAGCAACTGCAGCACCCATAAATAACACAAGCACAAAACAACAGCATACACACCTCAATTTAATAAAATAGGACAGGCACGCCAAGGTTACATAGTTACATAGCTGAAAAGAAACTTGCGTCCATCAAGTTCAGCCTTCCTCACATTTGTTTTTTGCTTTTGATCCAAAAGAAGGCAAAAAAAAACAGTTGGAAGTACTTCCAATTTTGCAACAAACTAGGAAAAAAATTCCTTCTTGACCACAGAATGGCAGTCAGATTTATCCTTGGATCAAGCAGCTATTACCCTACATTGAAAAATTATATCCTTGAATATTCTGTTTTTGCAAGTATGCATCTAGTTGTTTGACATTAAACATTGTTGCATAGTTTGTTGTCTATAACAATTCCCAAGTCTTTTTCGTGTGTTGTTATCCCTAATTCGCTTCCATTAAGTGTATACGTTGCTTGTGCATTCTTTACGCCGAAGTGCATAACTTTGCATTTTTCAACATTAAATTTCATCTGCCATTTGAGTGCCCAGTCCCCCAGTCTATCTAAACCACTCTGCAGCAAAGTAATATCTTGCTCACAATGTATTACTTTACAGAGTTTTGTGGCATCTGCAAACACTGAAACATGACTTTCAATGCTTTTTTCAAGATCATGATAAACATGTTAAATAGAAGGGGTCCCAGAACAGAACCCTGAGGGACACCACTTGCAACCTCTGTCTAGCTTGAAAATTTACCATTAATGACAACTCTTTGTACTCTGTTTTTAAGCCAATGTTCTATCCAAGAACAAGCATTTCCATCTAGACCGATTTCCTTGAGTTTGAACACTAATTTACGCAATCAAGTTCGTTTGACATAACCTGTGCTTCAAGATCTTGCTTTTGCACAGTACTACAGAAAGGTTGCCTATCCCTGGCATAGGGTTAGTGTTGACAACCAACAATGTATTTAGATCCTAGACAATAATTAGGACTGCACTTGCAAGTGTTTTTTTTGTTCATATTTAGTGTTGTTAGGTATATATATATATATATATATATATATATATATATATATATATATATATTATTAAAAGAAAGCCTTATAATATCATATAATGTGTATTGGGGGCATCAAAAGAGAAACACTCAAATTACGACAACATACATAGCACACATTCTAGGTTTTGTTTTGGTTCAGAAGTTGGACAATTGCCTCTTTCCTTAAAAGGTTAAATATATTTCTTCACACCTTTGTTCACACCTATGTTAAATTTAGCAGTGTTCTTTTTTTATTTAAGTATTGCATTTTGATGTATGCATGTTTCATTTAAACTAATAATTACACATTAAGCAAAACAAATGGTGTGGTGCAAAGTCCCATCATGCCAACCTTACAAGTGATCGATTCGGTAAAAATCTGCTCTTTATTTGTACAATTTAATCTTGCCATAAATCCTGTATTTCAAACATTTTCAACTATACACAGTGGACCACAGTGATGAATGAAATCTTTTACTAAAATAGAGTGCGTGCACCTGAACAAACAAAGGTGCAATAAGACAGAACATAGATAACATGCAAAAATAGGACTGGGCTTATATAAATATGTAAAAGGAAAGTAATAAAAACAAAGCAGGGGGTGCAATATTTTATGAACAAAGACTTTCAGTGAATAGTGGGGTTTTTTTTACGTCTTTTATTTTTATTTCCCAAGAAAGCAAGACAATGTAAGCAGAACTAGTTGTGCAAGAGTAGATGTGTTAGGTGGTACATGACATATCATGCTTGCAAGTTAATACTCGATTTCGATAACCGCAGGCAACGTTTTGACAATAAACTACTTAAAGCTTATATAAATGCCGCTTGAGTCTACAAGAGGAGAACGTTTCTTTATGATATGGGCGAGGAAATATTGAGGCAAGTATGAACTGATATTTATGCATACTTTAAAGTTTTATTTAATGATAGATATCAAACTCCAGAATTACAGACTAGCTGTTTCTAACAATGTTTGCAAGTTTCATAGATGACATTGCATATTTATAGTCAAAATCATGTTCATACAAATAGTTTAAAAAAAATAAAAATAAAGATCTACATTTTTTTATTGGCACAAAATGGCAAGTTTTGATTACTGCTTCTCAATTTAACTGTTCTCTCAACTTAACTGTTCAGGTACCACGATGCTTACCCATGCAGATGCAGGCTGAAATTGATCTCCAGAATATGGAGGAAAGATTAAGTTTTACTATCAAGAAAAAAACAATACAGGTAAAGGTGGTTCAAGGTCAGGGGTTGGTAGCAGAGAATAGCAGTAAGAGGAGAAAATAGTCCATAGGGGTTAGGGGAGGCAGAGAGCAGTCAACTATAGATATCTTCTCAAACATATATAGGAAGCTAGCTTGACTACTAAATTCTGAATAAATAGCTCAAAGCAACTGAATGATGTAAGCATAAAATGCCTAATCTTTACCATGTACCTCAACTGCATTCAATGACTATTTAAATGGCGAGTCAAAGCCCATAAAGGGCACATTTAAAAGCTCAGTAATCGGTTGATACAAGCTTGAAACATATCAATTATTCTCAAAGTGATGCACATAGACATTGGAGTTTTCTGCAACTAATCCACGGATTTGAATACTGATTTACAGAGATTGTTGCTCATTTCAGATCACCATGAAGTCTGGTATCTTATAATCCTACCACTGTACTATTAAGCTAAAGACCTGCTATGGTCTTTGTCCACTCAACCTAAAGACCTGCTATGGTCTTTGTCCACCAGAGCTAAAGACCTGCTATGGTCTTTGTCCACCCAACCTAAATACCTGCTATGGTCTTTGTCCACCAGAGCTAAAGACCTGCTATGGTCTTTGTCCACCCAACCTAAAGACCTGCTATGCTCTTTGTCCACCAGAGCTAAAGACCTGCTATGGTATTTGTCTGCCAGAGCTAAAGACCTGCTATGGTATTTGCTCTAACATATATTTAATCTGTATTAAATTATTACTGTGTTTGAGAGGTAAGACACAGAGTGTCTTCTGCTATAGATTCTTTTCTATAGAGCTAGTTTACAAAAAAAAAAACATAACCATGATGACAAGAAAAGTACACATCTTGTGAATAATGATTTCACTTAAAAAATGGAAAAAAAATCCAAGCATCTCCATTTTCTATCTATTTTATGAGTAGTAATTCTGCTATTCGCCACCTTCTAACTGCATATTTCTGTTCCACCTCCAATTCAGGGAAAATTTCAAACTTGGTCGGCTTGTAGATGGTAGATCTCCTTTCTTTTAAATAATCACAGAGCATTGGATGGGAGACATTTATCAACGGAAAATATTCTTTTTTTAGCCTTCATTTAATTTATTTCTTGCAAACAATTTAACATTCATGTATCTGTTTTATTTTGGGAACATTTGAGACACTGCACCGCATTTTGTTACAATGAAATTTGAGACATTGGCTTGGAGTCACAGAGTTATTAAATTTATTCTTGAAACCATATGATTTACTGTTTCACTTTGAATCATGACATGATCTAAGAGTGTTGCCTTCATCAGTAGGCTAGACATACTAATTAACAGGCATATGTAAAAATGTGTGTAAAACCATCAAGTATTTTTCACATGTAAAATGGTATGTGAAATTACCACACAATCAAAAACTGACATCAAATATCACATAAGCATTTGGTATTTCATTTATAGTTTTGCTGAATCTACCCGAAGTAATTGTGGCTGAGAGCTTATGTTACACTGAACACCAATCAGTCTGGTTTGGGTCTAAGACTGAGACTGAGGTTGTGTTTAGCCATGCAAAAACAAATCTTTTATATTTTAGAGTGGATGTTGAAGCAAATGTAAAAACTGTAAGTAACAAGAACAAATGGTCAAATGCTACACTATCTATCTATCTATCTATCTATCTATCTATCTATCTATCTATATGTCTGTCTATCTATCTTTCTATCTATTGTTTGGCAGTAAGGTTTTACTTTTATTCCATGGCCTTTTGGAGAGGTTTGAAGTCGCGCCTCTTGCCCACAAACTATGGGCCTGGTCCCAAGAGCCACTTAAAGGGACAATATAGTCACCAAAACAACTTTACCTCAATGAAGCAGTTTTGGTGTATAGATCATGTCCCTGCAGTCTCACTGCTCGATTCTCTGCCATTTAGGAGTTAAATCACTTTGTTTATGAACCCTAGTCACACCTCCCTGCATGTGACTTGCACAGTCTTCCTAAACACTTCCTGTAAAGAGTCATCTACAGTTTATCCTTCCTTTATTGCAAGTTGTGTTTAATTCAGATTGTATTACCCCCTGGAATTTTAATAGCTTGCTAGACCCTGCAAGAGCCTCCTGTTTATGAATAACATTCAATTTACAGAGAAAGAGATACAATTTAAGATACGTTTTTTTTTGTTTATTTTTGAATGCAGGCTATGTTAATCAGAGTCGGGGGGGGGGAGTGGGGGTGTGACAAGGCCTGCATAAACAGGCCCACGATGGACCTCCTTGTGGCCCGGCGAGCCGCGAGTACATGCCTCGTGAAAAAAAGCAGAGTAGGCACCTGCTCGCCCCAAATTGCAGGTGCCTACTCTGCTAGCATTTACCAGCCGCGGAGGAGAGGAAGCAGGACACAGGCAGCAGCGAGGGAGCTCAGTGTTCCTGCTCCTCACTGCTCCCTCGTGCGCGCCGTCTGAAGTGAAGCCGGGTGCCGGAATATGACATCATATTCCGGCACCCGGCATCACTAAACTGCGTGCAAGGGAGCAGTGAGGAACAGGAACACTGAGCTCCAGATAGAAGATCCCACTGGACCCCAGGGAATGATGTGAGTGAGTGAGTGTGTGTGTCTGTCTGTGTGTGTGTGTGTGTGTATGTCAGTGTGTGTGTGTGTCTGTCGGTGTGTGTGTGTCTGTCAGTGTGTGTATCTGTCAGTGTGTATGCCTGTCAGTGTGTGTGTATGTCTGTGTGTATGTGTATGTCAGTGTGTGTCTATGTCTGTGTGTCTGTTAGTGTGTGTGTGTGTATGTATGTGTGTCTGTCAGTGTGTGTGTGTCTGTCAGTGAGTGTGTGTCTGTCAGTGAGTGTATATGTCTGTCAGTGTATGTCTCTATGTGTGTCTGTCTGTGTGTGTCTCTGTCAGTGTGTGTGTATGTCTGTGTGTGTCTGTCAGTGTGTGTGTGTGTATGTATGTCAGTGTGTGTCTATATATGTGTGTGTCTGTTAGTGTGTGTGCGTGTATGTCTGTCAGTGTGTGTGTGGGGGTGTCTGTCAGTTTGTGTGTGTGTGTGTGTGTCAGTTTGTGTGTGTGTGTCTGTCAGTTTGTGTGTATGTCTGTCAGTGTGTATGTATGTCTGTCTGTTTGTGTTTGTCTCTGTCAGTGAGTGTGTGTCGGTAAGTGTTTTGATGATCTAACCACTGGGATTTAGTATAGGGGGAGGACTGGGATTTAGTATATGGGGGTTATGGGGGACTTGCATTTAGTATATGGGGGGGACTGGGATTTAGTAGAGGCGGGTGCGGTATAAAAATAAACCTACGTTTCTATGAAAATTTTAGTAGTTTTTTTTTTTTTTTTTTTTGCGGCCCACATAAACTTAAGCTTTATTTATGTGGCCCATGCTAGACTTTGAGTTTCACATGCTTGCTTTAAACTATGCCTTGTTAATTTGGTGACTCTGCAGCACCCTCTGCGGACTGAATAGAAAAGTGTACATTTACATATTGCTGGCAATTTAGGGTAACCAAATAAGTAGTTAATGTATATATTTTTACTTTAAGTGTATTTTAAAATGTTACTTTTATGGAACAGTTCATGTTCAATAATTATAACTGCCCATTCTCTGATGTTCTGTAAATTTGTATTTAAAATGCTTTTGACCAACATGTTTAAGGACAAGTCATCAAAGGCTACTCCTTGTTCAAATAAAGAATTGTTAAGTAGTTCCATTTGGAACTGTATATCCTAGTTGGTTTATTCGGGAATCCCAGTAAAGGTCTTCAGAACTGTTGGCTGGCTGCTTTGGTCCCTGATTCCTTGGACACGTTATCAAAGAGCTAGGCCTGAGAGCCACAAGTGCCTTTGTAAAGGCAGAAGCTAAAGAGGCAAAGCAGAGGAGATGATACCTGCCTGGAAGGAGAGAGGTGTAGCTTGGTCAAGGGTGGTAGAAGTCCTCAGTGAACCTAGTCAAGCTTTGAAGACTGGGCCTGAAGCGTTCCAAGGTCCCTGAGAACAACTAGAAAGCTCAGTCAGAGTACAAGAGCTCCATCACACTTCGCAAAGTGGGCTTTATCCTCCAAGATATTGATAATATATATATATATAGTATTAATGTGTCAAAGCATAAAGCCCTAGTAGATAGATAGATAGATAGATAGATAGACAAATAGATGTGTTTTATACAATGATGGCTATCAAAGTCACATTTCTTGTATACAAGTGTTTAAAAAAACCTTCTCACCTCATTCACCAGAGCTTGTGTTTGAGCTTGTATTTATCCAGTTATGTAGGTCACATATCCAGTTAACCATCTCATACCATACCATACCAGTTGTCATCAATTACTTGCCTAGTAAGGCCATTTTGCATATTTTTTGCAGAAAGAAACTGAAATAAATCCTGAGCAAATCCAGTTTATCATTAAAGGATTACTCTGATTTTACAATATTATTTTTTTTTTGGTTTGATCATCATCATCAATTTTTTTCTTCACCTCTCTGACATTGCAATGGGGACCAGATTCGCATCTAGTTATGCCAACCTCTTTATGTACCATTGGAAGGAGGATGTTATCATTGATGAGCATGGCTTGGCAGCAGGCCTGGTCCTCTATCGCATGTTCCTACATTAAACCCACTGCTTAAGTAAATAGTGCTAGAAAAACCTAAGGTGATATTTAGAGGAGTTAATATGAAAACGAATTTAATAGAAACATATATTAAAGAAAAAATTCTACAAATAATAAAACTATAATGTGAAATGCAGAAAGTGCAGAAAATGTGCATTTAAGGTGAACTTGCCTAATACCATTAAGATGAATATGTTTTCTTCATACTTCACTAATATAGAATATACAATTAGATATTTTTTTACCTGAAATCTGACCAGTGTAATTTATTTACTTTGGTGAAATTGCTGACTCCAATATGTTGGTAGAACCACAAGGGCCCTAAAGATAAGAATTGCAGAAAATGTTTTTACAACACTTCCCATTTTGCTCAAGTCCATCAAGGAGACCTGTTGGTTCTCTCATTTATGGTCATCTCCGAAAAAAAGAAAAATTGGAGAGAAGGTGATAGGTTTTATGAATCAAGTAGGATTAAAGCTGAATGGATTTTTAAATGAAACACTTATATCTCTTTCAGGTCTAAGTATGAACATTGAGGTTAAATATTTCCAATGATCAGATATGTGAAAATTTTCCTGAATGCCTTTTATGTAATTTTTGTCTTTTTATGTATTTGTATTTTCCATGTTGTGTGTTTTGGATTGGAAGTTCAAAGACCAGCATGAAGACCATGCAATCTTAACTTACCTCTTCTAGGACCGAATACAAGGATTTAACCAAGGCTAAATTTCACAAATTCATATATCTGGATTGTACAAAGTCACTTCTTGCAGACTCTTGGATTATTCTCTGACATCTAAGAAATAAAGTTGATTAAAGGAAAATGTAATTAAAGTGATCACTTAATTTACTTACCTCTCTTGGATGTTCCTTAAATATCTATCTTCTGGATAAAGCCAGTAGACAAAACAGAAAACACTACATAGTAAGTGACACTTTATTTACTCTTTTTTTTTTTCTGTTAATGTTTTGACATACTAAATAAAAAAATAAAAAAACTAGACACATGTTTTCTATTTCTTCCTATGGACACATGTTCACACATTTTACTAATCGGCACTGCTGCAAAGTTACAAAAAGGTTAATAAATGTTATTTTTGGTGTAACTTTGCTGCTACAACAATTTTTAAAATGGTTGAATTAAATCAAAGAGGATATATGAAATATAAATAAATGTACATTAAAGGTAATTTATGTTATCAATACTGGAATTTATATAGTGTATCCGATAAAAAAGCTGACAAAATACCGGTACTTTGAAATGTAAGTATTATAAAATCATCATCTGTCGCCAAATGCTGCCAATTCAACCTTAAAAACATTGCCTGCACCTGTCCCTTTCTCACACAAGTTTGTCACTAAGAAGGTGGTTCATACACTCGGAATTTCTCGCCCTTGCTTCTGTGCATATATACCCCACCTCCTCTAGATTGCAAGCTTGTTTGAGCAGTTCCTCATCAACTTATTTTCCTGTCAATACCTTTAATAGTTTGTCTCATTTGTTTTTGATGTCCCATTAATAATATTGTAGAGGGCTGTGAAATGTGTTGGCGCTATGTAAATGCCAATAATAATAATGCTAATGATATTCAATTAATATTATTAATTAATGTGAAAAACAACAGATTAAAACATACGTAATTAAACAATTGCCTAAATTGTGTTCACAGCTGCGGTGACTTTCAGGAAACAATAAATAAAAATAGCAATATAGGGCATTTGCTTACAAATGAGGAAGTTACTCTACCCTCATGGCTGAAAGTGAGAAGTAAAGGCTGAATGACTGCAACCAAAAAATATCACATGTGGTGTGAATTGTAATAAAAGAATTAACAGTGTTCTTAAACTACTGGAAAGTATGACATATTGTCAGAATTATTAATGCAATGTCCTTTAGCCTTAAAGGGTATCATAGCCTAATATAGCATTGGGATTCCATTGAGTCTGACCTCAGTAGCAGAACAGTTAAATGAAATAATTTTCACATGAATAATTGTTCAATATATACATTTCAAGGTTTTACAATGTGCAAGGCAGTCAAGCCATTTAAGAGAATTACAAGGTGGTGAATAAGCTTTACTCTGTTAAAGTGAATCAAACAACTATACATTTCTAACGATGCGAGGCATTATGTATACGTTATTCAAATTTGTTGAACTGCGACATACCCGTTATGATTTACTAAATAGAGAATTGTTGAGACCTGCCATGGGAATTGAAAAATTTTGGCTAAAAACACCTAAATTAATTCAAAGTATATACTATTTTGATGCTTTCAGCCTACCAATCCCTATTCCTTTGCTGCTGGAGCCAATGCTTTTTGCATTAGCTAGAACTAGAATGGGGGGGGGAGTGGGGGGGGCGGGAAAGGTGCCTGGGGAATAAACTTCTGTTGATAACACTAGCAGGTATGAGGAAGTGGCTATGGTGCTTTCTTTAATCCCCTTTCAAAGCACTATAAACCAGGGTATTATATAAGAATTGTTAAATAAATACAACGAATACATGAGTTTTTTTTTTTTTTTTTTTTAAGATTGAATAATTACAGTTTTTTGTGGTACGATTGGCTGGTATCTACTCAAACATTTTGTGGCCTGCATTGGCACAGCTGCCTGTGCTTCATGGCATTTGGCATTGGTTGTTGTGATGAGTTTCTCATTGATTAAACTCCCCATAGGTGAGGTATCATGATACAAGGTAGAGTGGACAGGATCAAGGGATATTTTTTGAGAACCAGGGTGATTACTGCCATTTTGTAGGAACCTGGAAATCAGCCGAGAGATTAACAATTGGGAAAATGCAGAGTAGAATACGTGATAGGAGGGGACACAGCACAGACTGTGGAATTACATTAGCAGAAGACCAATTTGAATGGGAGTGCTTTATAATGTTGGGAAGATAACCAGATATGTTAGTGAAGAAGGAGAACATAGCTGAATGCAGTTCCCGCAACTTAACTTTTCTAATATTTATATGGTTACAATCTTACTCTACAACTCTCAAGGTTCCACCTATAAGACTCACTCAAGATTTGACTTAATCTCTTTGTAAACCCATGTGCTATCTTCACTACCTAAAACATCATCCCAAGAGTTATTACTGCATCTAACATCAGACATGAGTACCCCACCATCTATCTACACAAAGTGGTGTGCCCCACTAACTATCTAATCATGTATAAATCTAGGTATTATTTCTGATTCTCTTAGACCAGAGATAGCTATATCGATACTCCAAATGTTGCCACAGTTAACATTCTACTAAGTCAACCTACAGCCTGCCTGGTGAACTGCAGGTTATTTTTAAATCAAATATGGCTGACTGAATCTATGGCTTGTAACGATGACAGGTAATGAGAATAAGTTATAATACATTTTCCATTTTTTAGCAGATATTTTATGAGTTGCTCCTTAACATTGAAAGATACAGAAATTTAGTTTAGTTGACATTATTGAAATTAAAGATGGCCACTTATTTTTAACAGAAACAGCAGAGCAGTCCAAGATGTTAGATTGTTTAAGGAGGAGTTCTTCTCCCAGGTGTCTGTCATGGACTCATGGATCCTGAAGAAATGGTTCAAGATGGCACATGAAGCTGTTGGACTCAAAGTATTGTCCAATTGCTTGGTTCAAATCTCTGTCATCCCATTAAAGTTGCTGAAGTAAAGAATGTTTTGTTGCATACCTCTCCACATAGGAATTGGAAGCAGTCTCTCATAAAATGTACAAAATATACCAAAAAATAAATTACATTTTAAATAAAAAAATAATTTCTAAAAATCTTCCCATCATTTTTTCTTCGTTGTCATCTTTTATTCATTATTCATCTTTTAACAAAAGGAACTTTTTTTTTATATATAAACAAGGTTGAAAAATTCAGCATTTTTATATAGTTAAAGTATGTAATTACCACTTAACATTGAATAAACAAATAATTTTACAACTATAAAGTTTATTTGCTAGTAATAAAATACACATTTACAAACATCTATGAAACGTATCTTTTTGAAAATAAAATGTATTTTTTTAAAACGACTTTCCTCTCACTCTTAATCAAATTTTCCTTGAACAAATACTGTAATTCGATATATGTTCTCAGATTATGCCACGCAATAAAACCCCTTTCAAATTATTTTCTATCCCATATAAAATGCATTATTTGAGGCTCTCTCAAAACAGACTGGAAATTTAAAACTCACCATTCTAAATGGAACATTTTAAATGTATCCCGGATTGCAAAAAATCCTGGAGAAATATAATATATGTATTTATTTATTCCATATAAATCAGTATTGAGGAAAAAGGGAAGGTGGCACTTTATTGTAATAGAAAATACATGTATCATAATAAAACACAAAACTTTATTAGTGATGGAGTATTTAACAGTATATTGACTGAATTATCAATTAGCTTGAAATACTTCAAGATTGCAATTTGGATTAGAAAACTGGAGCAATGTTTATTAAACCAAAATAAAATGTATACATTTTTCAGTTAACAAACCAGTATGTAACAAACGCATGCCAAAATTATAAATACAGATCAAATGGAGAAACATAGCGTTTAACTGTGTGAGAGTAAGTGAAGATGTATAATTTACAATTGGCCACTCACAAATTGTCAGATGTAAAACAGCCTTGAGTGAAATCTTTTTCTTCAAAATCTTCACACTCCCATCAGTCAATCAGAATATTTGCTCAAAAGAGAAAATATATGGAGAAAATAAAGTGCAATTCCAGAGTAAAGTACAAAAAGAATTTAATAACTTTAAAAACAATGAGCATATCACCACTGGGCGTCCTACGCGTCCCTGAGGAAGTCCCATCTTAGGACGAAACGCGTAGGACGCCCAGTGGTGATATGCTCATTGTTTTTAACTTATATGCAAGTTATTAAATTATTTTTGTACTTTACTCTGGAATTGCACTTTATTTTCTCCATATATTTTCTCTTTTGAGCAAATATTCTGATTGACTGATGGGAGTGTGAAGATTTTGAAGAAAAAGATTTCACTCAAGGCTGTTTTACATCTGACAATTTGTGAGTGGCCAATTGTAAATTATACATCTTCACTTACTCTCACACAGTTAAACGCTATGTTTCTCCATTTGATCTGTATTTAGCAGATGATCCCCTACTCTATTATGTATTTGTATTGAAGACAAGAGGAAGTCTTTGGGGACATTTTTCTGGATACTTTACCCTACACAGGGAAGTTCCGTTTTGTTTACAAATTATCACTGTTTTTCACTGGGGTTGTGTGCACATATTCTGTTTGTTTGCCAAAATTATAACCCTATAATTTTAAAGAAGGAGCTTGATGGATTTCAATATAGAAGCAGAAAATTGTCTCAAAAAAATAAAATGTATTGGTTGTAATGGAGGCAAAATCCAGAATACTCCATAAGCCCTGATTTCATTATAGACACGGCTCACATGGCTCTCATTGATTTTCCAGGGCTCAAGTAGAGATAACATTCTTTTTATTTTAGTGCTGGATCCCTGTGAGGGGTCCATAAGGGTGATATAAACCCCCTAGGAAGGAGTACTTTCAGCTGTAATGTCTGCATGTTACTATCACTGGTTACACACAAGGACCGGCACAACAGCCTTAGAGACGTTTGTTTTATGTTCTAGATAAAATTGCTTCCTAGGGTACAGAGTGGAATTAAAGCCTGATACAAAATACTAATGATTGTGTTAGCGCTATACAGGAGAAGCCCACAATTTCATGCTGGCGCTCCATAAGCGATCTTAAGGAAGAAAAAAATAACCACTTTTTGCATTTAAAATATCAGTTGGTTATAAGAAACCTTAATAGTATCCACAATTGGTATTGGCCAATATATATTCTTCCCCAAAAGAATGTGTAATAATGTCCCAGAGTCCTTGGGTATTGGAGCGGTTAATCTTGCCACATAAGTAGGAACCACAGGCTTGGGATACAGTGTATACCGCAACATATAGTACCTTAAAAAGATACAAAAGAGATCCTAATGGTGCAACACTGTTTTAATTAATAAAAGTTAAAAACCCTCTCCCCCAAAAGGAACCCTTACATAGACAAATGGTGGTACTCGTTTCCAAGACACCACAAACAAGCATGGATTTTTGCGAGTGAAATAGATGTTACCGCCCGTCCTGATGCAAAATGGCACCATGCTGGGAGTGATCAGCTTCAGTCAGCAGTAGCTGTAAGTTTAAAGGATGATTGATTAAAGTCCACAAATGTTGGCACCATTGAGTGGATATGGTTTAAGATCCTATGCAGCTAGTACCATTTTGGGATATAGTAAAGGCACAGTGCACCTGTAAAGTAGACTTAAATAGATAAGGTGTGCTAAAGATGGCACCATGAGGCCAATTATTTAATGCCTGAAGCAGCTTATACCATGGACGGGCACTGGTTTAAGACCCAGATCGGCCGTGCTACCCACCTTAAACTACTAGCACCGGAGAGCTGGAAGTTCCTAAGCCCCCATTGGCTGAGCTAAGTTATGCACAGACACCAGCTTGCGAGCCATAAAAATAAATATCAGGGAGCTTTATACTCACTTCCATGTGTAAATCTTTTTAGCAGTAGCACTTAGCAAATTGGTGTGAAAATTTAAAAATACAAAGTGGAAATACAAAAAGAAAAACAAAATGGAGGTTTTTTTTTTAGGAGTATTCTTGTAAATGATTGATTGCTTAAGCATTCTAAAGCTGGCAAATGTGCTACAGATTAGCATTGTGCATAGAATATTTTTATTTCAATAGTGTACAGGAATGTTCTTGATTGCATTGATGTCCAAGCGAAGACTTTGATGTTAATGAAAATATAATCATACATAATAACTTTGATCAGTTTGGAAAATTAGACCACATCAGGGTCTTATTTATTTTTAATTTAAAGCAGTTTCTTCACCTGGAAAAAAATGTCATATTAGTTAATAGAGCATGAAAACTGAATTTTTAAATGGGTCAGCAGTATCAGATAATATTATTATGTTAAACTAATGTCTGAAATAAACTTGCTCATTTCTGTGCACTCAACACTAAAAACATGCAGAATTTAGGCATTTTTTTTTAATCTGGGCTCCTGCAAGAGGCAAAGGTTACCTTTCTATTACCTTTTCTCTTTCACCTCTTAATGCTTTACTATTAGTTATACCACCCAATTGCACATTGGCACACACAATGGGCATAGCTTGGGTGCCTTAACACCAGGGATGTCATACCTCTTATACCTCTGACTTTTGTTTGATTAATCATAACATAATTACGCCATTTCTAATTGCATAACTGAGGGGAATAAAAGAAATACATATTGGAAAATCTGCAAAGTCTGCAATTTCTACCACACTGTTAAAAAATAGTACTACTGTAAAAGAAATAACTACAATTTCAGGTGACTTGGGGCTTATCAAGAGACGACCAAAGGGCTCCAGACTTGGTCAGTCAAGACTTACTAGGTGTCACAATGTTTTCATGTGACACAAACTGTGGGTACCTCGGCCAAGCTGCTTTCTCCAAATTTTGCATTAAGACTTCCGCATTAGCAGTATGAATCCTGTCTATATTTCGTTTGCATCTGTTGGCAGAGTGAATCCACTGACATGGTCAACCAATAAATGCTGTTCAAAGGTTGACAAAATGCAGAATAAGGGGTCTTAATTATGGGGCCTCTGCACTGTTTGCCTGTAAAACAGAGAACTACTGACTTGTAAAACTCTATATGATTAGGGTCTTATATTCAGAATGAAATTCTTGAAAGTCTACACCTCCAATTGTTCCCTTTGACTAGCAGATACAACACAGCTGAGGGTACTAAGAGTCTGTTTAACAACATTTGATGTTTGCGCTTTTAGACATTTTAATTTTCTTAAGTATCTCTCATTTACAGACAAATATTTTCCTACAGTGAAAACATTATAGAACATCAAATCTTGTTCACCTCTTTACACAACATCCGTACATGTATTATTTTGCCTCTTATTCATACGGAGTTACTCCATTGAAACAACCAAAACATCTCCGTATCTTACCAAACTTATGAAAAATCATGTATATTAGGAAATAAATAAAACTTTCTCTCATGAAATCCACTGCTAACCCAAAGCAACACCCCTTCACCCTGTGTTCATTCATCGCTGCCAAGCAATGCCTATAGAATGTTTTGCAAGTTTTGCTTGTTTAGTATTTCTGAGCAAATTGCTTGTGCAATCCACTGTGCAAGAGGTTGCCAAGTGCAATATTTTTCCCTTTAACTTGCAGACTATAAATCACAGCCTAGCACATATTTTACCACTAGGGGGAGTTCCTCTCAGCAAATCACGCTCTAGGACCCTACCTTTATTTATTTTTTTCTTACAAATATGTTTCATGGTACTCAAACTATATGAAGATATGTTCCCCATCTGCTAATTAATTCTCAGCTTTGGTGGCAACCACAAACTAAAAAAAACTGTAAAAATCTGGATAACCCTCCTACAGATAATTACCTGCTCCCCATCACAGCACTACAATACATGCACTGTAGTTGCTGTGCCTTTTCCTCTAGCAAGTGGGTTTTACAGATTGACATAGAGGAATTAAGTGAAAAATATCCCACATCTTGAAGCCGATGCATAGACCAAGAATACATAGTGTCACCGTCTTGACGAATGTGTTCACCACGTGTGATCCTAAGAGCGTCCAATTATGTTGAAGTTAGCTTGGAGTAAGGCATTAGTTGGGGTGGGTGTTATACATGGCATAATGATGGTGCTGGCAGTGACAGGGGGGAAGTTTGTATTTTAGTGACATCTGTTTATGTCATGTATTCTTCCTTGGAAAGCTGTCCACCGTGATTTTTTGGGATCTAAACAAAAGCTAATTGGTAATGGTTTTACAAGGCTCTGTTGGCTATTTGATAGCGTTATTATAGCGTTAGGAATATAAATATTCCTACCACTCTAGTTTTTTCTTTTTTTACTGTAATAATGTCTCCCCACCGCTGCACTGCGCCAATCATATGGTGTCTGACCATCTGATTGAAATAGTCAAGTTTTACTTGGCTATTTTATTGGAAACGCCACTAGTGGCTGATTTAAGCCCTGCAACGTAAAAACAGCTGTTCCTGCATGTTAACACTACCTGGACATAGCACCCAGACCACTTCACTAAGATGAAATGGTCTGGGTGCCTACAGCAGCGTTTTCCACCTGGGATTCCGCAAGAACAAATTTGGGGTTCAGCTGCGATTTGCCCATCAGGTGGCCCAAGCATTTAGGGCCACCTGATGGGTATCGCTAAACAGGACTCCTGTGTGTCAAGGTGTGTGTATTTGTACCAGTGTGTGTGTCTGTGTGTGTATGTGCTTGCGTGTATATGACTGTGTATGTGTCGGTGTGTTTCTGTTGGTTAATGTTTAAGTATGCATGTGGCAGTACATGTACAGACATCCCAGCAATCAAACACCAACACAACACACACACTTCCAAACACAAAAATTACATAAAAAGACACCCCTGAACTCTAACTCCAAAATATATACAAACACTCATACACCAATACTACACACAAATGTACATCCACATTTAAAATCCAACACTACATCCTAATACACCTCTGCACTAAAATGCTAACATTCCATACAAACACATCCCTGTATTAAAACGATAAAATTTACAAACACCAACTCTACACACAAAAACACACCTGTTCCTAAATACTGCAATCTGTTTACTATCTGTAGAAATTAGTGTGTGTGTCTATATTGTAAAAACAACAAAATAATTTGCCAAAAATAAGGCATTATGCTCTGCTAATTGAAAGGTTGGGGAGTCCACTATAATACGCTATGTCAAAGGGTTCAACGGGAAAAAATAATTGGGAACCACTGGCCTACAGAATTCCTTTAATCACAGTGTGTTCTCATAGAAACTGTTACATCTATGCAAACAAAGTTACAAAAAATGTCAGGTCCAATCTGGATTTCTAATGTGGTAAAAAAAAAAACCACTAAATTGTTTTAAGTCTGAGTAAGAGAATAATAGCAACACGTGGTGATTATTATTAGCATGCTCGTCATTTTATTAATCCAAAGACCATATGATTTCTCTACAAATAATACAGACGTAACAAGAATAAAGTAAAAGAATGATTCGTCGGATTATGTGGGAACAGGACAGACCACTGTCTCACATACGGAAAGTTTGCCTCTTTATCACGTTCTATCCTAACATTAAAACACCAGTTAAACATGACTCATTAACTGCTCCAAGCAAAGGGTTTAAATCATGTTTCCAATAACAATTTCTGTTTCACTGTCAACATATTAATAAAAGAAGATTGGAAATGTTACTGTGCTCTGAAGATCCCAAAATGCCTTTTTAAATATAAGCTAATAAACTGTTTTGGTCAAATTGAAATAGACTCGGGCGCACTTGGAGGAAATTGAAGAAAGAAAAACAATACAAACATCAGAAAATTGTTGGAATATGCTAGAACCATCCTGTGTGTAGGGGAAAATGAGCTTTTAGAACATTTAATCTTTCTATTTAGTGTTTTTTTTCTTTCCTGGAAATCGTGTTATTTTTAGAACCAACCTCATGCATTTATAGATAATCTTTACAATATTTATTACTTCACAACATACTGCCTCTCCGAGGGCTCAATCAAACCAAGTTTTTAATTACGTTTAATATAAATGCATTGAAGTAACTTGAGTGCATTGGAGGATCAAATGAAAATACTGCGTGGGTAAATGATTAATATAAGTATAAAAATGCATGATGTAGATCTCATGGCTGCAAAGCACATTTTAGCAAAATGTTTCCTACGCATGTGTGTGTGTGCGGGGAGAGAGCGTGCGTGTGATAGACACAGAGAGAGAGAGAAATTACAGGTCTGTATGCATGTTGAAAGTGGCCTTTCAGTTCTGTATATTATATGGGAGCATTGACCTTGAACTCTAAATTTTTCAACCCTCCCTATTATTGGCATCTCATTAAAGGCCCTATTAAAATCTTTTACTCTAGAGAACCTCATGAAGATAAATACCTCGTGTCACTAGAGTGAACCTGTCACTTTTGGGAGGCTGTTTTTGCAAAGACCCCCAAAGGTGACGTCTCCGTTTAAGGTTTGGTGGCTGTAGGGTGAAGCCAAGGTAGGTTTTATTTACCGGGAGCTATCCCTCATGGTTGCCATTATCTTCATTCAGCGTGCGCTCTTCATCTCCTGGTATTTCATCTGCCAGTAGTGGATCATTTCTGTACTATCATGCATATCCGACAGTACAAAACTAAGGTCCATGAAGGATCCGACAACATCATAGAGCTTCTCAGAGCCTCCATAGATCACGTCTCATGATGAACAAGACAATGCCTGAATCCCTCTGCCATCACTTGTGATCATTGTTGGGATTGGACAAAAGGTAATGGTGAGGTTCCACTTTTGACACCTTTTGTCAACTGCATACGTGTCCATACGACAAAGAGTCCCTAAAAATCTTTGTTTTTTATTGGGATTTAAATTAGATTTTAACACAGCCAGCATTTGTTTTTCATAAAGATACTGAGACGTGACAGAGTAATTTAAGTTAACCTTATTAAAACTGTCCTTAGGGGAAGATAGAATTGGACCTGTCAAAATGCCAAAAATAGAGTTTGTTGTTGAGGCAGGCTTATGCAATGTATAATCTAATCAGTCATACAAGCATAATCATATCAAGTCATGTGTGTTTTTTTTAAATGTGTCTAGATGTTACATCTAAATTGGCATTGACAGCATTATTCACTACAGTCAGAAGTGCCAGGAAATCAAAGCGGTTTTTAAAATCTAGGCCACAAAAAAGATGAAATAGAAAAAATATCAAGTCAATTCTTTTTTTCATTTTGGCTTTTTCAGAACTCAAAGGACCACTATAGGCACCCAGACCACTTCACTTAATGAAGTGGTCTGGGTGCCAGGTCCAGCTATGATTCCAGCCCGGCGCTGGAAAAAGAGGTAAATGTAACCACTTCCACCCCCTAGAGCCCGGCTGGAGGGGGACCCTGTGGGTGGGGGCACCCTCAGGGCACTATAGTGCCAGGAAAACGAGTATGTCTGACAATTCTCACTTTGGTAAATTATCAGGGATATCCCTTAAGCTCCATTTTTTTGCTAATTAAATCTGAACAAAAAAAAAAATGTTTATTTGGATAAATTCTCTAACTCAGGCATAGTTACAGCTTAGCTATTTTTGCTTCAGTTTTGCTATTTGGATTTAATTCATGAAAGTTCGGAATTTAGTGAATAACCCTTTGCATATATGTCAATGCTACAAAATAATTATGTTTAGTGAGAGAACATTTGAGATTTTTCAACGTTTCACTGAAGCTTATAGCAGTTTCAGAACTAAAGTAGAGAGGGCCCTGATGCAAGAACGTTTGTACTATCCCCCCCCCCCCCACCCCCCCTCCCCCCAAGCACAAGAATGGTGAAAATATAGATCCCCAGACACACAGTTAAACACACTGTCACATACATGCACACACTCAGATACACACACTAAGACATACACACATTGACACACAGATACATCTACACATGCACAGATACACACTGGCACATACATACACTGACACACAGATGTATCCATCCTGGTAGATTTTAAACACACAGATACACATACACACACCTTGACACACAGATACACATGCACAGATAAACACACTCAGATACACAAACTGACATACGGATACATCTACACATACCCAGATACACACATTGACACACACACACACTCATATACACACACTGACACACAGATACACACACTGGCACATACATGAACACTCAGATACACACAAAATAAACACACCATGACACACATATTTAAATACTGACACACAGTTACACACACTGGCACACAAACGTACACTCAGATACACACACATACACATATACACATACACAAATACACACACTGGCACATACATATACTGACACTTACACATAACTTGACACACAGGTACACATACACAGACACACACTGACACACAGATACACACTGGCACATACATGAACACTCAGATACACACAAAATAAATTAAACACACCATGACACCTATATTTAAACACTGACACACAGTTACACACACTGGCACACAAACGTACACTCAGATACACACACATACACACGCCTTGACACACAGATACCCATACACAAATACACACACTGGCACATACACATACTGATACATACACACAACTTGACACACAGAAACACACACTGATAAACAGATACACACACTGGCACATATACACACTCTTTAGATACACACACCTATACATCAACACCTTGACACTCAAAGATACACACACACACACAGATACACATATGCACCATGACACTCAGATACACACGGACACACTGATGCACACACTGGCACATACACAAGCAATCCGATACACACACAAACAGATACACATACTGACACATAAATATGCATATCGACAAATATAGACAATTTGAAACACAGATACATATACACACACTAACACACAGTTACACACTGGTACATACACATACACTCAGATACACACAGTGAGCATAGACACACACACACTGGCACATACATACACTGACACACAAATACACATACACACACCATGACACACAGATACACATACACAGATACACACACTGACACACAGAGACACACTGGCACATACAGACACACTCAGATGCACACAATGACACACATATACATCTACACATTCACAGATACATTGACACACAGATACACACAGAAACATACACTGACATGCAGTTACACACACTGGCACATACATGAACACTCAGATATACAAAAAGAGAAATAAACACACCTTGACACGCAGATATACACACTGACACACAGTTACACACACTGACACACAAACATATACTCAGATGCACACACATACACACCTTGACACAGATGCACATACACAGATACACACACTGGCATATACACATACTGACACTTACACATAACTTGACACACAGATACACATACACAGTTACACACACTGGCACATGAACGTATACTCAGATGCACACACATACACACACCTTGACACACAGATATACATACACAGATTCATGCACTGGCATATACACAAACACACAATTTGACACACATAAACACACACTGATAAACAGATACACGCACTGGCACATACACACACTCAGATATACATACACACCTTGACACACAGATACACACACTCAGATACACACACTGATACATGCACACACCTTGACACACAGATACACATACACAGATACACACACTGGCACATACACACTGATACACACATTGGCACACACACACACACTGAGATACACATACTGACATACAGATACATAAACACACATACAATCTGACACACAGATACACACATACATGTCATACTTTTTATATTTGCAGCCATCCTCCTGTTAGGATACCGTGTGTCTGCAGAAGGTGGGTGGTTCGCTTTGGATGCTGCTGAATGAGGCTGATGTGTGTGGAGCCTGCAGCAGCTTACAACGTGCTTCTGTCCTCCCTGCTGCCTTACAAATGCGTCATTTACGTGTAAAGATAAAAAGATAAGCAAAGTACAAACTTTCTATACATCTATATTTATGTAAAACGAAGTCCTACAATCTTTCCATAAGCATGTTATCTGTAGCTTTGTCCAGGTTATATAATGATAAATTCTAAGTGGTGGTCGATATCAGGGGATACTGACAAGTATGGCATATGGACTAAAAGGGTTGACCACGGTAATTTTCCTGCATAGCGACTACATTGTACCAACAACTGTGAAATCAAGCACATTATTGGGCATTATTTTTGTTTGCATTATTCACCGTATGATGTATACTCTCCCAAATGGTAGCACTCAGGGAAAATAATAGGTGTCCCGAATGCCTCTACTATCATTTATATTGGATGTTTGTTTTTGTTTTTTTTATCAAGTACGTTCCTGGGGCAGGATTTATACATTAATGTTAATATGTTCATTCCTCTGAAATCAGCCACAATCTTGGGTGTAGTCTGAGTAGAGCGATTGACATTCAAATCAGTCTTGACTTGCTGATTTTTATCTTGATGACAGTATATAGGAGTGAATTCTGGGCAATAATGCCTGGGGTACTTAAGAATGTGCTCTATTGTGAATTTGCTTTAATTAGCATATTTTAACTGCATTTGTTGTTTGTACAAAAATGAAAGTGTTTATTTAGCATTATTTAACTAACATTTGAATAAAACAACACCTTTTTTCATTATTCGAAAGAGAGAGGGACTTAAACATTGTCTGGGGAAGGTTAGGGTATCAGGACTAGTATAAAACTAAAAAGCTTTAAAAACAAAAATCACAATGTATATTTCATGGTAAAACACTTTGGGGTTTGACATAGGCTAAAGTCAAGCTATAACTCTAGCTGAACTGAACAAATTCCCAATATCATGTGTTTAGCCTATATTTAGCAATTTGCTTTACAATCTCTTTCTGTGTAAACAAAAACAAGAAAAAAACAAAAACAGAAATTAAGCACCAAAAGCAAATGAAGGTAGGAAAAGGTAAAGTAGGGCAATAATAGAGTGTTTAAAATTATTACAATTACTCTAACCATTACCTAATTAAACTATATGCATTCGATCCTCTAAAGCAAGCATATCAAACTTGCGGCCCACAATGGACATGTGCATGCTTAGTGTTAAAGCAGAGTAGTCACCTGCTTTCTCTACATTGCAGGTGCCTACTCTGCTAAAAGTTACCAGGCCGGGGAGGAGAGGTTCCTGGCGGCAGCGAGGGAGCTCAGCCTTCCTGCTCCTCACTGCTCCCTCGTGCGTGCCGTCTGTAGTGATGCCGGGTGCCGGAATATGACGTCATATTCTGGCACCCGACATCACTTAACTGCGCGCGAGGGAGCAGTGAAGAGCAGGAAGGAGATCTTCAGATAGAAGAGGGCCCACACCAGCTCCCAAAGGTAGGGAGCAGTAAATACAATTATGTGAGTGCAAGAATGTTTAAATGTGTGTGTGTCTGTCAGTGTGTGTGTGTGTGGGTGTGTCTGTCTGTCTATCATTGTGTGTGTCTGTCAGTGATTGTGTGTCTGTCAGTGAGTGTGTGTGTTTTCCAGTGAGTGTGTGTCTGTCAGTGAGTGAGTGTGTGTGTGTGTCAGTGAGTGTGTCAGTGAGTGTCTGTGTGTCTGTTAGTGAGTGTGTCTGTCTGTGTGTGTCAGTAGGCAAGTGTGTGCCTGTATGTGTGTGTCTGTCAGTGAGTGTGTGTGTGTCTGTCAGTGAGTGCCTGTCTGTCAGTGAGTGTGTGTCTGTCAGTGTGTGTCAGTGAGTGTGTGTGTGTGTGTGTGTCTGTCAGTGAGTGTGTGTGTGTGTGTGTCTCTCTGTGTGTGTGTGTGTGTCTGTCAGTGAGTGTGTGTCTGTCAGTGTGTGTATGTGTGTGTCAGTCATATTCTGGCACCCGACATCACTTAACTGCGCGCGAGGGAGCAGTGAAGAGCAGGAAGGAGATCTTCAGATAGAAGAGGGCCCACACCAGCTCCCAAAGGTAGGGAGCAGTAAATACAATTATGTGAGTGCAAGAATGTTTAAATGTGTGTGTGTCTGTCAGTGTGTGTGTGTGTGGGTGTGTCTGTCTGTCTATCATTGTGTGTGTCTGTCAGTGATTGTGTGTCTGTCAGTGAGTGTGTGTGTTTTCCAGTGAGTGTGTGTCTGTCAGTGAGTGAGTGTGTGTGTGTGTGTGTCAGTGAGTGTGTCAGTGAGTGTCTGTGTGTCTGTTAGTGAGTGTGTCTGTCTGTGTGTGTCAGTAGGCAAGTGTGTGCCTGTATGTGTGTGTCTGTCAGTGAGTGTGTGTGTGTCTGTCAGTGAGTGCCTGTCTGTCAGTGAGTGTGTGTCTGTCAGTGTGTGTCAGTGAGTGTGTGTGTGTGTGTGTGTCTGTCAGTGAGTGTGTGTGTGTGTGTGTCTCTCTGTGTCTGTCAGTGTGTGTGTGTGTCTGTCAGTGAGTGTGTGTCTGTCAGTGTGTGTATGTGTGTGTCAGTCAGTCAGTGAGTGTGTCAGTGAGTGTCTGTGTGTCTGTCAGTGAGTGTGTCTGTCTGTGTGTGTCAGTGTGCGTGTGTGTGTGTGTGTGTGTGTGTCTGTCAGTGAGTGTGTGTGTGTGTCTGTCAGTGAGTGTGTATCTGTCTGTGTGTGTCTGTCAGTGAGTGTGTGTCTGTCAGTGTGTGTCAGTGAGTGAGTTTGTATGTCAGTGAGTGTGTGTCTGTCAGTGAGTGTGTGTGTGTCTGTCAGTGTGTGTGTGTGTGTGTGTGTTGATCAGTGTGTGTGTGTGTGTGTTGATCAGTGTTGCATTGGCTGCGATAGGACAGTGGAGTACCTTGAGGTGCATAGAGGCATGAAATGCCACGTCACATTCCGACATGACATCAACGTGCTCCACCTTCACAGGGTTTCAAGAAGTAGCGAGAGGTTCAGATTTGGCCCAAGGTGCAGACGGCGCCATTTGGGGTATACCAGAGGCTTGACTCCTGAGTCGCATACTGGCAGCGGCAATGTGAGTGGAGTTTGCTTGTTGGCTAGAGGGTGGTGCTGGGATTTAGTATATGGGGGTGCTGGGATTTAGTATATGAGGGGGCTGGGATTTAGTAGAAGGGGGGACTGGGATTTAATAGAAGGGGGTGCTGTGGTTTAGTAGAGGGGGATGCAGGTTTTTTTTATACTGTACTTTTCAAAATAAACCTAAGTTTCTACGAAAATGTAAGGGTTGTTTTTTGTTTGCGGCCTTGTTTATGTGGCCTATGCTAGACTTTGAGTTTGACATGCTTGTTCTAAAGATTAGTAAACTAGAAAAAAATAACAAAATCAACACACTGTAAATTCAAGTAAAAAGAAAAAGTGTAGTGTCCATGAAATTCTAAAGTTGTCCAATATACAAATACACTGTATTATATATACACATAATAAAAATATCTGACATTTCCTTCCTGACTTTGTCTTTTCTCATTCTTAAAACTTGTGTCTACAAAATGTAAATGAGAAGTACACAAAATACAAAGTGACCGTTTTCGCTTCTTTATTTAATCAACTGGTGATAGAACAGATAGAATGAAATAAGCCAGAATGCTCCTCAACTATTTCTACTTTCCCTTTGAAGTAATTGATTTAACGAGACTACAGAGATCTCGGAGTGATACACAAGAAAGATTTGTGTTAGGTTTATTGGCAAAACATTACTTGCAAATTAAAAGATAACTCACCAAAAGTCATTGACTTGGTTACACCTGAAGAGAAGCAATGCTGCCATCTAATGGGGGTTTGGGGTGCATGCAAGTTGAAAAATATGAACTGGAAAAAAAATCTACCAGGATGGATACATTGAGATTTCTCTTGTCTTCAAGTATGTCCTGGGTCTTTGTCCACAAAACATTGCATTGTTACAATACACACATATACAAATTTAATGCATAACAAGTAATAAATATATTCAACCATGATCTCTTTAGATAGATTTTAGATTGAATGAAGATTTGACTGTGTCCCTGAGGTTATTCCATAATTGCGGTGCTCTGTAGGAAAAGGAGGATCGAGCCTCTTTATTTTTGTATTGCGGTATGCTAAATATTATGCTAGTACTGGATTGGATGTTATAGGAGGTGGGAACACCTGGGGAGAGCATTCTACTCAGGTAAGGTCGGAGCTTCCCAGAAATGCTCTTTTGCACAAGGCTGGAAAGATGAAGAAGAGTGCGGCAGGATTCCAGCGACAGCCAGTTTAGCTCTTTTAACATGTCACAGTGGTGGGTAAAGTAATTACATTCTAGTAAAGCTGCAGAACGAATTATATAACGTATTAAGTTTATTAAAGTGGGTTTGCGGTGCAGGTGCATACACTACATCCCCATAATCAATGACCGGCATTAGCATTTGGTGCACTATCTGTTTCCTTCCTGTAGGGCTTAGGCAGGATTTGTTTCTGTACAGGGCACCTAGTTTTGGTTAAAGTTTTGAAGACATTTTTTCAATGTGAAGGCCAAAGGATAGATTGGGGTCTAACAACATACATAGATATTTAAAAGAGCAGACTGCTGTCAGTGTGCTATTGAATTTGTTCTGATACACAATTGTTGATTTTGTAGTTTACGTAATTTAGGTACAGTTCCAAAGATCATTGTAACATTTTGTCAGTGTTTAGGAAGAGGTTGCTATCCGCTATCTACTTTTCTACCTCTGTGAATTGGTTTTGGAGCACAAGCTGCGGTAGCTTGGGTTTACTAGCATAAATTACAGTGTCGTCTGCATACATGTGTACAGTTGAGGATGTGCAGATGTAAGGCAGATCATTTATAAATAATGTGAATAGAAGTGGGCCGAGTATGGAGCCTTGGGGAACACCACACGTGACTGGAAGAGGGAGGGAAGTGCTATCAGAAATGGCCACATATTGCAATCGGTCTGAAACATACAATCGAAACCAGGTTAGTGGACGATAACCAATGCCTGAGGTTTTTAAGATTTTGCAAAAGAATGCCATGGTCTACTGTGTCAAAGGCCTTGACAAAATCAAGGAAAACAGCTCCAGTTAAGTCTCCTTGTTCCATGCCAATTTGGATGTCATTGCAAACTTTTAATAGGGCAGGCGAAGTTGAGGGATTTGGACGAAAAGCCTGATTGATCATTTTTAAATTATGAAGATGTTTATTAACGACACTAACAGGCACAGGTCTAAAACGGAATATCTGAGGATTTTGAAGATTTGTCAGGGCCTGATCTTTATTTGCGGTCTGAAAATGAGTGTCATGTGTTATCTTGGCAACCAGGGTGGTAGCAAATTAAACAAAATATTTATTAAAGGCATTTGCTACATCTAGGGGGTGTTGCCATTTTTGTTTGTTTTGTGCATGCATTTCGCCAATGTCTTGAAGTACAGTGATCGTTCATGGAGCCAGTACGCTTAAACTTTGACCTCAGAGAATCTCTAAACTGGTACATTTGAATGAGGTCAGCTGTAACCCAGGGCAGATATGTCCCTTTTAGTCGCACTTTACACAGAGGGGCATGCAAATTCTAAACAAGCAAGAGCTTGGACTGAAAAAATGCAATTGCAGAGTCTAGATCTGGTATTAGGCCTAATCTGTGCCATGGTATGTTCTTGAGATCATTTAAAAAGGATTTAAATGATCATTTTGAAAGACCTGGTGATTATAATTTTGGGAGGGGATTTAGTAGCCTTTATTTTGCGTATGCAGTACACTAGACAGTGGTCACTGAAACTGTTAGGGAGAAGGCCCACCTCCTGGATTCTGTCAGGACAACTGGAGAGAATCCAATCGAGCAAGGTATGGTTCTGGCTTTTAATATTAATGCGAGTTGGGGAGGAAATTAATTGTGTTAGATGCAAAGTCTTAAACAGCGTACATGATTTATATATTTTAGGATTCAGCCAATACATATTAAAATCTCCAAAAACCAACAGTTCACTTTTTTGGTTTTGAGCTACAGTTTCACTTAGTAGTTGGGTTATGTCAGAAAGGGAGTGCACCGGAGAGCTAGGTGGGCGATAGATTCCAGCAATAATGATAGTTTTAGTGAAAGAGATCTCAATTGTGCCAGAAAGGAAATCAACGGCAGAAGGGGAGTTATAGTTTTGTAAAGAAGTACATTTTATGGACTTTTTAAACTAAATAACAATGCCTCCTCCTCTCTTTGCTCTGTCATTTCTAAAACATGGATACCCCTGTATTGCAATGGCGGAGTCTGGTATTTTAGTCATTAACCATGTTTCCGAGAGCACAATGATTTTTGGTTTGTAATGGGAACACCATGCTTGCAGTGCATCCAGTTTAGGGAGTAAGCTACAGATGTTGCAGTGCACAAAAGAGAGGGCTTTTTGAGTGGGGAGATTAAGACTAGAATTAGCTGGGGGACCAGGGTTAGACTCCACATCATTTGCAAGGGCAAGTAACATAAGGAATAGATCACATTTATTAGATAAAGAAACATTTTTAACCCGGTAACTAATTTATTTGTTTATTTGTATTCGTATGTGTTCTCTTCTGTAAAACTTTTTTTTTAAACAAAGTTATACCACTTTACCATTAGTAAGAAAACATGTTAATTCTTTAGTAATTTCTCGCATTGATTACTGTAATTCTCTCCTAATTGGTCTCCCCAGAAGTCGTACTGCCTCGGTAAAATCTGATTTTTCTCTCCTGTCACTCCACTTACACCTCAATGCTTACATTGGCTTCCTGTAAGGGAGTCAATTTAAAATACTAAATCTTACGTATGCCCCTTCCCCCTTTATAATAGTGCAAAGTGGTGCAGAATAAGTTTGCTCTATATAAATGAATAAATAATAATAACAAAACCCAGCTCGACTGGCCAAGGCCCTTTCTTAGTTCCCTTGTCATACTTCAGTTTAATGCAGATTTTACTCTATTCTGTGGATGCACCTTTGCAATTCGCCAACACGTTTAAATTGTGCAGGAGATTTATCAAAATGTTTTGTTCTAAACAGTGGTCTAAAATGTCTAAAAGTTGGACAATCACCATGGAAACCACTGGTAACAGCATGCACGTTTCATTGGTGACCCCTCCACTTTTACATTTTAGGTTCACTTTTAGGACAGAACACTTTGATAAATCTCCCCCTTTTAACTCACATTCGTACAATGGCAGACCAAACATGAGCCAAAGGCTCACTGTGGCGATCAACGGGTCTCCTCGACTCTCTACCTCTTTGTATCTGTCTGTGTATATTGTACGTTCTCCACTAATTGTACAGCGCTGCGGAATCTGTTGGCACTTTATAATATACCAGTAATAAATAAATAAACCGCCAATGTCCCCAACAGAACTTTGAAATCCGCTTTCTCACTATTGAATTTACAAGCCGTCACATGGTTACGCAGGCCTTTGCTTGATAATGTTCTTGTTAGTACTAAAATCCTGATAGCCAGATATTGGAAAGCAAGAAGTGTCCACAGAGTTACTGAAACCTCACATATATTGCCAATATAGAACTGTTCCTGTCTCAGTAACATACTTGGAGACCTTTGGAACTCTCCCACACCCAACCTTTAAAAAAAAAAAAAAAAAACAATATTCACATAGCTTCTCTCTCTTTCATCATCTATATATGTGTGACCCATTTCCTTTCTTCCCACACCATCTCAATATTGCTGTTTTAGGAAATGTATTTTTCTATTCTTAAATCAGACTTCCTTCCTTTTATTTTGTCTGACCCTGTACCACTTGCTTTTCTTTACGTCCGCCTTCATTCCTTTTTATTTGTATTTCCTTTTTCCTTGACTCGATCATGATAATGTTGTTAACCTCACTTTATTACTTTGTAGAATTATACAAGGAGAGGAAACAAAACAGACAAAATGTCAAGATGTCAAGATGTTCTACCTGTTCATTTTACAATAATTAGGCATGAATCTGAGCTGCTATAAAAGAACTATAAAAAAATAAAAATAAAACCAGTCTAGAGAAAGCAATTTGCAGATATAAAGATACTAACAACTTCTTTGACTTAGGCCTCAAAAATAGCCCATGTTTCTTATGATTTCAGATAAATACATGTTAGGGTAACATACCTGGCAGAAGGGGCGGACTGAACACTCGGGCAGATCGGTCATGGACCGAAGGCCCGAGGCAGTAAGGGGCCCAGCTGCCTGAACAGTCATACTCTCTCTGGCTGGGGAGTTCAGAGATCTCCCCAGCCAGAGAGGCACAATTTAACATGATATGTTGCCCCTCAGGTATCCCCTCTCCCTGAGACCTGGCAGCAATCCTGCTCCCTCAGCCCCCATGCCCTCTCCACCTCAGCACACACCTCAGCCCCACCATGCCCCCTCCAACTCAGCACCCATCTCCCTCAGCCCCATGCCCCCTCCACCTCAGAACCCATCACCCTCAGCCCCATGCCCCCTCCACCTCAGCACCCATCTCCCTCAGCCCCCATGCCCCCTCTACCTCAGCACCCATCTCCCTCAGCCCCCATGCCCCCTCCACCTATCTCCCTCAGCCCCATGCCCCCTCCACCTCAGCACCCATCTCCCTCAGCCCCATGCCCCTCCACCTCAGCACCCATATCCCTCAGCCCCATGCCCCCCTCACCTCAGCACCCATCTCCCTCCGCCCCCATGCACCCTCCACCTCAGCACACACCTCAGCCCCATGCCCCCTCCACCTCAGCACCCATCTCCCTCAGCCACATGCCCCCTCCACCTCAGCACACAGCTCAGCCCCATGCCCCCTCCAGCTCAACACCAATTTCCCTTAGCCCCCATGCCCCCTCCACCTCAGCACTTATCTCCCTCAGCCCAATACCCCTCCCCCCGCCACCTCAGCACACACCTCGGCCCCCATGCCCCCTTCACCCAGCACCCACTTCATCTCCCATGCCTTCTTCCACCTTTTGCACCACCTTAGCCCCATGCTCCTTTCCACCCACCTCAGCACCTATCTCCCCCTTCACTCACCCCAGCCCCCTCTCCCCCAGCATCTACTTCATCTCCCATGCCCCACTCCACCTCAGCCCCCATCTCCCTCAGCAACCATGTCCCTCAGCAACCACCTCAGCACCCATCTCCCTCCACCTCAGCACCCATTTCCCTCAGCACCTTCACTCACTTCAGCCGCCATCTCCCCCAGCACCCACTTTATCTCCCATGCCCACCTCCACCTCAGCACCCACCTCAGCCCCATGTCCCGCTTCACCTCAGCACCCATCTCCCTTAGCACCCATCTCTCCCATCAATTCTAACACAACATGTTGACATACAGGAACACATCACAATTAGCATCCCACACACTGAACCTCACAAATTGCCTACAAACACATATTTGGAGGCTACTTGTATGGACTTGTATGATTAAAAACAAATGTGGGGGATGCTGCGAGGGATGTCATCAGCAAACACAGGGGAAAAAACTGTGCACCAGAAGGGGACCCTTGGTCTCCCATAGCCCGAGGGCCTTGTGAGTTGTCAGTCTGCCCCTGCCTGGCAGGGTCTTAGGTAACGTTTCAAAGAAAATGGGGATTGTAATTGGATTTAGCCTAAACAGTCGGGTAGGTGATCCATCGGGTCTGGTGTGGACCTCTCCGTATGTACGAGAGCTATTGCCAGTCTGAGTTCCTTACATGTGGCTACTTGAATAGATCAGTGTTTGTTTTGAAAAAGCAAATTAATTCAGCAAAAAAAAAAAGTTTGTTTTCTTAATTTTTACTTTTCAGCTGTTAAGTAGACAGCTCCCTAATTTGGTGCCATTAAATAACATTGCCATAATGAAGGGTACCTACTTATCTACTTACCTTCTAAGGAACTGGAAGAACAAATCTAAGAAACGTTTTTTGTGTTTTTTTAGTTTTAACTTTTCATTTGCGTAGTAGATAGTTTCCTAATTTGGTATCCTCATGTGGGGGTACCATTATTAAGGGCAATCGCACATTAGGATACCAAATTAGGGAGCTATCTACTAAACAGCTGGAAGGAAAAAAAATAAGAAAATACTCCAAGTATCATAACCACTAGAACTGTTTTTTTAATAGTTTGACCTCTTACTAGGGTCCCCACTGGACTCTGAGGCTTCTATCCTCCTCTGTGATTTGTTTAAGACTTCCACAGAGCTGCAAATACAGGACCCCAATACAGCAACATTTATTGGCTGTATTCTGACAGTAGCTTGCCTGAAAATCTTGTTTGGGGCTGGCTGATGACACCCCAGGAGGTGGAGAGACGCAAACAAAGGAAGTAAACTCAGTATATGCAATGTTTCACAGCGAAATGCTGCACATACAGACTTCATGCACCATGACTACTATGAATCACTGAAGTGATTGTGGAGCTTGGAGTAACCCTTTAAGCCCTGACCTGTGAATGTTTCTGTCTGTGAGCATGTAAGAGTGCACAAATGTGCCTAAATGGAGTGTGAGTGTCTGTGAGAGAGTATGAGAATCTGTGAGAGTGCATCAGAGAGTCTGATAGTGATTTGAGAGGGAATAAGATTGTCTGATAGTGTTTGTCAATACATAGGAGTGTCTGAGAGTGAAAGTGATTTAAATGGTTTCATTCAGACAATGAGTGTGTATGTGAAAATGTCGCTGTCAATAAAGTGACTCTGTTACCACAGTATGATTTTTGAGTGTTTTATAATAATAAAATATTTCTGGAATACTAATATTGACTGCATTGGAAAATCTTGACATTCCACAACCTTCAAACCATATCATAAAATAAAGGAGGGATTACTTTGGCTTATGGAGAAGTCCGAAATTAACAAAACTTGACAAAAGGTTGAGCTTTTCAAATGTTGCCAATTCCTATAGTAGTGATGCAGGATCCTAGCACCAAGACCTGAAGAAATAAGTCATTACACATGAAAGAGCTATATAAACCGGGTGGGTGTTCTTATGTTTGTAAACACTTTGAGAAAGCCTTTTATTTGGCAAAACGTGTCGGGTAATTTTTAAAAGTGTATTTTTATCTGTAATTTAAAACAAATATATACTTTTTTATCTGCATTGGACCCTACTGATACCTTTTTAGAATATTTTATCGTGAGAAAATGCTATATAAACAGGGTTGTTCTTATGTTTGTAAAAACTTTGAGAAAGCCTGTTATTTAGTGAAATGCATTAAGTGTATTTTTATAAGTTTATTTTTATCTGTAAAAAAAGAGTATACTTTCTATCTACTTTGGACTCTCCTGATAGTTTTTAGAATAATCTATCGTGAAGGCTCCTGTAATATCCTTGGTAGGGATTATATCACCTACGCTAGTTGGATTGAGCAATACCAACTTTTGCTCTCCCTTTCTCAGTACCTCTTCTTTTATTTTATTTTAATACTGTTCTTATAAGTGAACATTCTGTTATATAACATCCTCTTTCCAGGTGCTATCATTTGGAGCTGATCAGAAGCTACAATAAATTGTAAGTGCGTTTCTATATTTTTCTTCACCGAAAATAAGAATACACTACACTATACTAGGTCTCCTGTACTTTTATTTATTTATTATGAAATTGCAAGTTAACAATAGCATATGTAAATATTTAACAGTTGTAACATCCATATGATTGGAGTGATATAAATAGGTGGAGCATCATGGTCAGGATACATATCCGTATACACAATAACAGGTCAGGCATCACAAATGGTATAACAATAGTGATGTCCCGAACGGTTCGCTGGTGAATAGTTCCTGGCGAACATAGCATGTTCGCGTCCGCCACCACGGGCGAACACATGCGGTGTTCGGTCCGCCCCCTATTCGTCATCATTGAGTAAACTTTGACCCTGTACGTCACAGTCAGCAGACACATTACAGCCAATCAGCAGCACACCCTCCCTAGCAGACCCTCCCACCTACTGGACAGCATCCATTTTAGATTATTTCGGAAGATGCAACCATTTTATTTATTTTTGTCAATTTTTTTTTTTTGTGTGCATATAAATGTTACAAGCAGATACTCCACCCAGACACTCTGTATTACTGCAGATACTCCCTCCAGACACCCTGTGTTACTGCAGATACTCCCTCCAGACACTGACACAGAGCAGAATAGGGACTGTTCCCCCTACATAGGGTCACTTGGCAGATATGGATTGACACCTATCCTAAGGATCCCTGATACACACTGACACGGAGCCCTCCATGGGTGAAGATGGATTAATTTTGTTTTGCGCTCGGGTTTTTTATTTTATTTTTAAGTTCGACGGGTATGATGGCTTTTTATTTGGCCTTTTTTGGGGCTGAAAAATGAAGATTTTAGAAAAAAGAAGACGTTGAATAGTAAGTTGAATTTTACTTTTCAGGGTAGTAATTTTATTCCCCCCTCACTATTTTTTAGGGTGAGGGGGTAGGTAGGGGCTTTTTTATTTGGTTGTGTGACTAGGGGCTTGGGGACCCCTAGTCACCTTTGATGGGGGAGGGGGGAATTTTCATTTAGGGCCCCCACCCGCCGCTCTACACACACTATACACACACTCTACACACACTCTACAGACACTGCATACACTGCACACACACTATGCACACAATGCACACACTCTACACACACTGCACACACTCTACACACACTGTACACACTATTCACACACTGCATACACTATACACACTCTACACACACTGCATACACTATACACACTCTACACACACTGCATACACTATACACACTCTGCACACACTGCATACACACTGCACACACTGCAAACACTATACACACACTGCACTAACTATGCACACACTGCACACACTATGCACACACTGCATACACCCTATACACACACTGCATACACCCTATACACACACTGCATACACACTATATACACACTATACACACTGCACACACTATACACACACTGCATACACACTATACACACACTACACACACTATGCACACACTGCATACACTATGCACACAATATACACACACTACACACATTTCATACACACTGCACACACTATACACACTGCACATACTATACACACACTGCACACACTATGCACACTGCACACACTATACACACAATGCACACACTATGCACACACTGCATACACTATGCACACACTGCACACTCTATACACACACTGCACACACACTATACACACACTGCATACACACTATACACACACACACTATACACACACTGCATACACACTATACACACACTGCATACACACTATACACACACTGCATACACACTGCACACACTATACACACACTGCATACACACTATACACACACTACACACACACTATACACACACTATACACACACACACTGTACACACTATACACACACTGTACACACTATGCATACACTATGCACACACTATACACACACACTACACACACTGCATACACACTGCACACAATATACACACACTACACACACTGCATACACACTGCACACACTATACACACTATACACACACTGCATACACTATGCACACACTGCATACACTATGCACACTGCACACACTATACACACAATGCACACACTGCACACTCTATACACACACTGCACAGACTATACACACACTGCACACACTCTGCATACACACTGCACACACTGCATACACACTATACACACACTGCATACACACTATACACACACACTGCATACACACTATATACACACCATACACACTGCACACACTATACACACACTGCACACACTATACACACAATATACACACACACTGTACACACTATACATACACTGTGCACACACTGCATACACTATGCACACACACTACACACAATATACACACACTACAAACACTGCATACACACTCTACACACTACACACACTATACACACACTGCACACACTATACATACACTGCATACACTATGCACACTGCACACACTATACACACAATGCACACAATATGCACACACTGCATACACTATGCACACACTGCACAGACTATACACACACTGCACACACTGCACACACACTGCATACACTATACACATTTTACACACACTGCATACACACTGCACACACTATACACACACTGCATACACACTATACACACACTGCATACACACTATACACACACTGCATACACACTGCATACACACTGTACACACTATACACACAATACACACACTGCACACACTACATACACTATACACACACTGCACACACTGCATACACTATGTACACTCTACACACACTGCACACACTGCACACACTATACACACACTGCATACACACTATACACACACTGCATACACACTATACACACACTGCATACACACTGCATACACACTGTACACACTATACACACAATACACACACTGCACACACTACATACACTATACACACACTGCATACACTATGTACACTCTACACACACTGCACACACTGCATACACTATGCACACTCTACACACACTGCATGCACACTGCACACACTGCACACACTATACACACACTGCACTAACTATACACACACTGCACACACTATACACACACTGCACACACTATACACATACTGCATACACCCTATACACACACTGCATACACACTATACACACACTGCATACACTATGCACATACTGCACACTCTATACACACAATATACACACACACTGTACACACTATACACACACTGTGCACACTGTGCACACACTGCATACACTATGCACACACACTACACACAATATACACACACTACAAACACTGCATACACACTTCACACACTACACACACTATACACACACTGCACACACTATACACACACTGCACACACTATACATACACTGCATACACTATGCACACTGCACACACTATACACACAATGCACACACTATGCACACACTGCATACACTATGCACACACTGCACAGACTATACACACACTGCACACACACTGCATACACTATACACACTCTACACACACTGCATACACACTGCATACACTATACACATTTTACACACACAGCATACACACTGCACACACTGTACACACACTGCATACACACTATACACACACTGCATACACACTATACACACACTGCATACACACTGCATACACACTGCACACACTATACACACAATACACACACTGCACACACTACATACACTATACACACACTGCACACACTGCATACACTATGTACACTCTACACACACTGCATACACTATGCACACTCTACACACACTGCATGCACACTGCACACACTGCATACACTATACACACACTGCACTAACTATACACACACTGCACACACTATACACACACTGCACACACTATACACATACTGCATACACCCTATACACACACTGCATACGCACTATACACACACTGCATACACTATGCACATACTGCACACTCTATACACACACTGCACACACTATGCACACTCTACACACGCTGCACGCACACTGCACACACTGCATACACTATACACACACTGCACTAACTATACACACACTGCATACACTATACACACACTATACACACACACTATGCACACAATATACACACACTGTACACACTATACACACACTGCATACACATACATTTAAAAAAAATTGCAGTTGTTTTTTACATTTCAAGTTGGGGAGGGGGTTGCCAAATAAAGCATCCTCCCCGGGTGCCAAATGCTCCAGGTACGCCCCTGTATAGAGGGGAGCCATGTTACTCTGTATATAGAGAGGAGCCATGTTTACACTGTATATAGAGGGAGCCATGTTATTCTGTATATAGAGGGAGACATGTTTACACGGTATATAGAGGGAAGCCATGTTACTCTGTAAATAGAGAGGAGCCATGTTTACACTGTATATAGAGGGAGCCATGTTACTCTGTATATAGAGAGGAGCCATGTTTACACTGTATATAGAGGGAGCCATGTGTACATGGTATATAGAGGGAAGCCATGTTACTCTGTATATAGAGGGAGCCATGTTATTCTGCATATAGAGGGAGCCATGTTTACACGATATATAGAGGGAAGCCATGTTATTCTGTATATAGAGGGAGCCATGTTATTCTGTATATAGAGGGAGCCATGTTACTCTGTATATAGAGGGAGCCATGTTATTCTGCATATAGAGGGAGCCATGTTTACACGATATATAGAGGGAAGCCATGTTATTCTGTATATAGAGGGAGCCATGTTATTCTGTATATAGAGGGAGCCATGTTTACACGGTATATAGAGGGAAGCCATGTTACTCTGTATATAGAGAGGAGCCATGTTTACACTGTATATAGAGGGAGCCATGTTACTCTGTATATAGAGAGGAGCCGTGTTTACACTGTATATAGAGGGGAGCCACGTTACTCTGTATATAGAGAGGAGCCATGTTTACACTGTATATAGAGGGAGCCATGTTACTCTGTATATAGAGAGGAGCCATGTTTACACTGTATATAGAGGGGAGCCATGTTACTCTGTATATAGAGGGGAGCCATGTTACACTGTATATAGAGGGAGCCATGTTTACTCTGTATATAGAGGGAGCCATGTTTACTCTGTATATAGAGGGAGCCATGTTACTATCTGATGTGGTTAACTATGATTGGCCCTGGCATGTTTGTTAGTCTGGCCTGCATGGTTGTCTGGCATGAATAAAAGTAGCATGTTTCAACTATATTAGTAGTTAGACTAGTTTGCACTAAAACATGTGCAAATGGGGAGTTTGCGGTTGTGCAAATGGACTGTTTGCGGTTGTTTGCGGTGCGTTAAACGGGGAGCTTGGTCTGTCACTGTGAAGCGGGCGTAACCCTTACACTACCTGATCGATACAACATCATACCTGATGTTTTAAAGCACGTTATTCCAAACAATTTAGGAATGTTAGGTGATTTCTGCCCTTTATGGATTAAAACCAGACTCTGCATCAACTGTGTAATTTTCCAAGGGAGTTTTGCCATGGATCCCCCTCCGGCATGCCACAGTCAAGGTGTTAGTCCCCTTGAAACAACTTTTCCATCACTTTTGTGGCCAGAAAGAGTCCCTGTGGGTTTTAAAATTCGCCTGCCCATTGAAGTCAATGGCGGTTCGCCCGGTTCGCCGGTTCGCGAACGTTTGCCGAAAATGTCGTGTTCGCAACATCACTATATAACAATATTGCAAACATTTTCGTATAAACTTATTAAACAGTTGCTACATCCATATGATTGGAGTGAAGTAAATGGGTGGAACATCATTGACAGGATACATACCCTTAAACACAATAATGGACATTACAAATGGTATAACAATATTGCAAACATTTGAAACCTGGTAAGCCAGGCAAGAAAGGAAAAGAATATAGTGGGGGGGAGGAGGAAGGGGGCAAAAAGAGTAGACATTTGATTTCAGTCGTCTAGGTCTGTTGTAGTTCAGAGACCATGCATAAATCTATTATATGTTACCATTGTACAATAGCTATTTGAATGGGCACAGCTGTCGAGAGTTCGAGTTCAGAGGGTTGACGGGTTGGTCGGGGAGATCACCCAGTTCCAATGAGTCCAAGCGATCTTCCATATTTTATTCTTCTGGTTTGCAGCAAGTCTGCCTGTCAGATAATGTATTTGTCTCCACGAGTTTAATACAGTCTTGCAGTGTAGGAGCTACATAATTTCTCCAGTTCCTGCTTAAGATTGTAAGCGCTGCAATATTTAAATGGTAATATGAGGTAAAGTGCATCTTTGGGTAGTCATAGGGGGTTATTTTGCAGTAGGAAATTTTCCGGGGTTGTGCGGAATGCGTTTCCCAGTTGTTTGGTAAATCAAATCTGCTACACTTTTCCAGAAGGCTGTTAGTTTTGGGCATGTCCACCAAATGTGAAGCATGTCTCGAAGCCCTTCTTGGCATCTCCAACACTTGTTGGATATGCTAGGGTTCATGCGGTGTAAACGCGTTGGTACTAAGTGCCATCTGTATAATAGTTTTCTAGTTAGTTCTACGTGATTGGTGCACAGTGTGAGTTTTTTGTGGGAGGCGAGTAGTTTGTTCCATGCCCTTTCAGAGGGTTTGACCTTTAAGTCTTGCTGCCAAGATTGAATAAATGGTAATTGGTATAATTTCAGATTCATGTTTAGACTAGCATAAAGTAGCAAGATAACTTTCGTAGTCGGTGCCTATTTGGTAAATATGTTCTCAAAACTTGTCAGCTATTGCCCATGTACACTTGTAAATACAGGGATATAATGTTTAAGTAACCATGTTTTCAGCTGCATATAGGAAAAGTATGCTACATTTGAGAGGTTGTATTGTTGCTGGAGACATGGGCATGGTGGACCCGGTCCAGTAGTAGCATATCGGTGGGTATGTCCAGTGCCAACGTTTTGAACAGGCCATGGATATATGTATCCTCCGCATCCATCATCTTTGAATTCATAGAGGTAATTTGCTGCTCCAGCTGTTGCACATGGTCTGCGAGATCGATATGGGCTGAGGCAAATTCCGCCATTTTGTGTTCGATGTGGGATGTTTGTGCGCCTAAGTCTTGGATATCTTTCCTTAAGATTTCCATGTGTGATGACCATGAGGCTATGATTTTTAAAGGAAAGTGAATCCAGTGCCTCCTCCAAATATGTGGTCGTGAGCTGCTTGTCCTTTCCGGGGCAATCTACTTCCAAGACAGGGTTACTGTCTTCCGAGAGGGCTCCGTCATCTTGCATTGCGGTCGGCGTGGCCAGAGACAATTGGGTGGGTTTTGGGCCGAAGAAATTAATCTTTTCAGCCTTTGGCATGTTCTTCTTGCCTTTGACTTGTGCCATCCTCAGGGTGGTGTAGCCAAGGAGGTGGTAGATGTCTCCTAATATTGTCTTATTTTGAGGTGGAGTTATGATCTATGCGAAATCATCCTTAAATCCCAGACCAATATCAGTCCCCAAACCCCAATCTTTTGAATGCGTAGCTGCCAGCCTCTCAATAGATAGAGGATTCCGGATACTGTTAATATACAGGAGGTGGGAAGAGATTTCTTCAGGAACTCTCAGACCTTTTGGCTGGCTTAATCCTTGAACACCCCAGATGGCTTATATTGGGAGATTTTAACACTTGGAAATTTTGAAATCCACTTTAAATCTCCAGCAATCCTACCTTTAGTGAACAAACCTGATAATTTAATGCTCCAGACCTATTGGGCTCTTAATCTTAACCACAGCAGGAGCATTGAAGTTGTCTGTTTGAAAGTTCAGAATAGAAGCACCTCATGGTCACAAAGCACAAAAGCATAGCTAAAACAATTATCCACAAGTTTAACACGTTATCGTTAATTAGAGACCACATGATGGTATAATTCCTGAGTTAGCACAAAGGTCATATTTAATTGGAATTCTGTAATCTCTATTTTATCTCTTGTCAAATATCTCACTAATTACTTTTAAATGAATGAAATACTACAGTGAATTCCATGTGTGTGTAAAATATATAAAAAACTTTAAAAGGATGCCCCAGGCACTAACACGATTTTTGCTATCTGGGATATAGAGGTCTAAAGCTGGTATGGGCTCTGTATTTGGCATAGAAAGATGCATTATTATTACTTATAATATTTATCAAGCACTAACACATTCTGCAGTGCTGTACAGTAGATGGATACAAACAAGGAAATGGAAACAAGACAAGTTGTACATACACAAAACAAAGATTTAATTCTAAGGAGCGGTTACATTCTGAGGGGAGTTTGGTATAATTATACAAAAACGTGAGGATAAAATGTATTTCATACATACAGAAAGTATGGTTGGAATATATTTGGGAAATAGAGCCCTATAGTTGTGGTAGGTTATGTGTATTTGAAAAAGAGAGTTCTATAGCTGGGGTGGGTTATGTGCATTTTAAAAATAGAGCTCTATAGCTGGAATGGGTTATATGTATTTGGGATATAGCGCTCTATAGCTGTGGTGGGTTATATGTATTTGGGATATAGCGCTCTATAGCTGGGGTGGGTTATGCTTATTTGGGATTCAGAGCTCTATAGCTGGGATGGGTTATATGTATTTGGGATATAGAGCTCTATAGCTGGGGTGGGTTATGCGTATTTGGGATTCAGAGCTCTATAGCTGGGGTGGGTTATGCGTATTTGGGATTCAGAGCTCTATAGCTGGGATGGGTTATATGTATTTGGGATATAGCGCTCTATAGCTGGGATGGGTTATATGTATTTGGGATATAGAGCTCTATAGCTGGGGTGAGTTATGCGTATTTGGGATTCAGAGCTCTATAGCTGGGATGGGTTATATGTATTTGGGATATAGCGCTCTATAGCTGGGGTGGGTTATGCGTATTTGGGATTCAGAGCTCTATAGCTGGGGTGGATTATGTGTATTTGGGATATAGAGCTCTATAGCTGGGGTGGGTTATGTATATTTGGGATATAGAGCTCTATAGCTGGGGTGAGTTATGTATATTTGGGATATGGAGCTCTATATCTGGGGTGAGTTATGTGTATTTAGGATACAGAGTTCTATAGCTGGGGTGAGTTATGTATATTTGGGATATAGAGCTCTAAACTTGGGTGGGTTATGTGTATTTAGGATACGGAGCTCTATAACTTGGGTGGGTTATGTGAATTTAGGGTATAGAGCTCTATAACTTGGGTGGGCTATGTGTATTTAGGATACGGAGATATTTGGGATGTAGAGCTCTATAGCTGGGGTGGGTTATGTGTATTTGGGATATAGAGCTCTATAGCTGGGGTGGGTTATGTGTATTTGGGATATAGAGCTCTATAGCTGGGGTGAGTTATGTATATTTGGGATATAGAGCTCTAAACTTGGGTGGGTTATGTGTATTTAGGATACGGAGCTCTATAACTTGGGTGGGTTATGTGAATTTAGGGTATAGAGCTCTATAACTTGGGTGGGCTATGTGTATTTAGGATACGGAGCTCTATAGCTGGGGTGAGATATGTGTATTTGGAATACAGAGCTCTATATCTGATATTTGGAATTTAGAACCTGGATAAAGTTGTGTATATAATATATAATATATCTGAGAGTTTATTTACGTATATATCTCAGCGCTACGTTCGCCGTCTGGGGGGCTGCATGTTGCCAGGTAATCACCCAGCAACCAATTCCAACGATCCGACACATGTGATCGCGGTTCCAGCTTGTTATTATGGCTGAACAAACATATAGCTCAAATTCTAAGTTTTGTTTTGGTTCAGATCTTTCGAACACTTGCCTGTGTTCTTAACAGAATTAACAGCATTCATTACATAAACTGCAATGTGCCTGTAGTGCAGTTATATACACCTGGTATAACAGTACTAGGCAGATAGATTTGTACAGATTGCCAAGTATTTAAGTAACTGCTGTGTATAATAAGTCTGGTCCAGATTTGATGCAAAGTCAACTTTATTTTCTTGGAGTACCCCGATTCCTGCACCAGTTACTGTATTTTTTTTATTTATTTTTTCTATTTTAAATATATTTTTTTTTTAAAAAAATACCACTCCTACATAGACATAAAACACTTATATTGCACCACACACACAAACTGCAAGCAAAAAGATAAAGTACATAAAAATATAAGCATGTATTCATGTAAAGACTGCATTTAAAAAAATATATATATTCTTCAGAAAAAGCTCTTCAGCTTTTTTTCCAGGGAGCTCAGATGAAAACAAACGACAGCAAAACAATGTGAATACAAAATAAAATAAAAATAAGCTCTATAGCTGGGGTGGGTTATGTATATTTGGGATACGGAGCTCTATAGCTGGGGTGGGTTATGTATATTTGGGATACGGAGCTCTATAGCTGGGGTGGGTTATGTATATTTGGGATATAGAGCTCGATAGCTGTGAAGGGTTATGTGTATTTGGGATTCAGAGCTCTATACCTGAGGTGGAGTTTAGTGTATTTGAGAGTATAATGGGACTTTAGCTAAGGTGGAGTTTAGAGTATTTGGGATACGGAGCTCTCTAGCCTGAATGGATTATGTGTATTTGGGAACAAGAGCTCTATAACTTGGGTGGATTATATGTATTTAGGATATAGAGCTCTATAGCTGGGGTGAGTTATGTGTATTTAGGAAACGGAGCTCTATAACTTGGGTGGGTTATGTGTATTTAGGATACGGAGCTCTATAGCGGGGGTAAGTTATGTGTATTTAGGATACGGAGCTCTACAGCTGGGGTGAGTTATGTGTATTTAGGATACGGAGCTATATAGCTGGGGTGAGTTATGTGTATTTAGGATACAGAACTCTATAGCTGGGGTGGATTATGTGTATTTGGGATATAGAGCTCTATAGCTGGGGTGGGTTATGTGTATTTGGGATATAGAGGTCTAAACTTGGGTGAGTTATGTGTATTTAGGATATGGAGCTCTACAGCTGGGGTGAGTTATGTGTATTTAGGATACAGAGCTCTATAGCTGGGGTGGATTATGTGTATTTGGGATATAGAGCTCTATAGCTGGGGTGGGTTATGTGTATTTGGGATATAGAGCTCTAAACTTGGGTGGGTTATGTGTATTTAGGATATAGAGCTCTATAACTTGGGTGGGTTATGTGAATTTAGGGTATAGAGCTCTATAACTTGGGTGGGTTTTGTGTATTTAGGATACGGAGCTCTATAGCTGGGGTGAGTTATGTGTATTTGGGATACAGAGCTCTATATCTGATATTTGGAATTTAGAACCTGGATAAAGTTGTGTATATAATATATAATATATCTAAAAGTTTATTTACGTATATATCTCAGCGCTACGTTCGCCGTCTGGGGGGCTGCATGTTGCCAGGTAATCACCCAGCAACCAATTCCAACGATCCGACACATGTGATCGCGGTTCCAGCTTGTTATTATGGCTGAACAAACATATAGCTCAAATTCTAAGTTTTGTTTTGGTTCAGATCTTTCGAACACTTGCCTGTGTTCTTAACAGAATTAACAGCTTTCATTATATAAACTGCTCTACAATGTGCCTGTAGTGCAGGTATATACACCTGGTATAACAGTACTAGGCAGATAGATTTGGACAGAGTGCCGAGTATTCAAGTAACTGCTGTGTATAATAAGTCTGGTCCAGATTTGATGCAAAGTCAACTTTATTTTCTTGGAGTACCCTGATTCCTGCACCAATTACTGTATTTTTTTTTTTTAGATTTTAAATAAATTTTTTAAAAAATACCACTCCTACATAGACATAAAACACTTATATTGCACCACACACACAAACTGCAAGCAAAAAGATAAAGTACATAAAAATATAAGCAGATGTATTCATGTAAAGACTGCATTTAAAAAAAAAATATATATATATATATATATTCTTCAGAAAGAGCTCTTCAGCTTTTTTTTTCCAGGCAGCTCAGCTGAAACCAAACCACAGCAAAACAATGTGAATACAAAATAAAATAAACATAAAATAAAAAAGAATGTGCTCCAGGTGAGGCTCGAACTCACAACCTCGGCATTGCTCTGCATTGTACTGCTGTATAAGTACCGCGCGCTAACCGATTGCGCCACTGGAGCTCTGACACTGTCTCCCTCAGAACGCTTTATCAGCCGTGTGAAACGGAAGTGTTCTGACGTCACGAGTACCCGCCCACCGCTTTGTGTTATTTGTTGTATTGCCTCTGACGCGTTGCGCTAGTTGGCAGCCGCTGCCTCGGGGGAAAGGATGGGGTTGGAGGGCACTTCAGAGCGGGCTCGCGCTGTGCTGGCGGTTATACTGGTGATATGTCATACTGTGTCATCTAACGGTTATAATAACGAGCTGCTCGCGCACACAGCGCGCTAGCTCCCACGTTACACAGCGCCCAGGCTCCCCCCAGTGAGAGCGCGCTCACAGACACCGAGAGAGGTGACAGCGCAGAGCGCACACTGCCCTCTAGTGGAATCGCAAGCTAAGTGCGCCTCTCTCATTGAGCAGGATCATGTGCCAGTGCATGGGGCTTGGGGTCACAGTGCTGTAATAAGGCTGTATCAGTGAGATATGGGGTCACAGTGCTGTAATAAGGCTGTATCAGTGAGATATGGGGTCACAGTGCTGTAATAAGGCTGTATCAGTGAGATATGGGGTCACAGTGCTGTAATAAGGCTGTATCGGTGAGATAAGGGGTCACAGTGCTGTAATAAGTCTATCATTCAGATATATGGGGTCACAGTGCTGTAATAAGGCTGTATCGGTGAGATAAGGGGTCACAGTGCTGTAATAAGTCTATCATTCAGATATGGGGTCACAGTGCTGTAATAAGTTTGTATCAGTGAGATATGGGGTCACTGTGCTGTAATAAGTCTATCATTGAGATATGAGGTCACAGTGCTGTAATAAGGCTGTATCAGTGAGATATGGGGTCACAGTGCTGTAATAAGGCTGTATCAGTGAGATATGGGGTCACAGTGCTGTAATAAGGCTGTATCAGTGAGATATGGGGTCACAGTGCTGTAATAAGGCTGTATCGGTGAGATAAGGGGTCACAGTGCTGTAATAAGTCTATCATTCAGATATGGGGTCACAGTGCTGTAATAAGTTTGTATCAGTGAGATATGGGGTCACTGTGCTGTAATAAGTCTATCATTGAGATATGGGGTCACAGTGCTGTAATAAGTCTGTATCAGTGTGATATTGGGTCACTGTGCTGTAATAAGTATCAGTAAGATATGGGGGGTCACAGTGCTGTAATAAGTCTGTATCAGTGAGATAAGGTGTCACAGTGCTGTAATAAATCTATCATTGGGATACCGCTTTATATAGAGGGGGCAGTGCATGGGGTCACAGTGCTGTAATAAGTCTATATGAGTGAGATACAGCTTTATATAGAGGGGGCAGTAAATGGTGCTAGGGGTCACAGTACTGTAATAGAGTGCCCGTCTGTATCAGTAAGATACAGCTGTATACAAATATTTATTCGGAGCCAATACAAACCATTGTGTGGAAATCTATTCACAAACTGGACTTTACATAGGACACGAGGTCATGCGTTTAGACTGGAAGAAAAAAGATTTCGTCTAAGGCAAAGAAAATGTTTTTTTTACTGTAAGAACAATAAGGATGTGGAATTCTCTGCCTGAAGAACTTTTATCAGAGTCCATACAGATGTTTAAACAGCAACTAGATGCATACTTGCAAAAACAGAATATTCAAGGATATACATTTTCAATGTAGTGTAATAGCTTCTTGATCTATGGATAAATCTGACTGCCATTCTGGGGAAAAGAATGATTTTTTTTCCCTAGTTTGTTGCAAAATTTGAAGTGCTTCAAACTGTTTTTTTTTTTTTTGCCTTCTTTTGTATCAACCGCAAAAAAACAAATGTGAGGAAGGCTGTATTTGATGGACACAAGTCTCTTTTCAGCTATGTAACTATGTAATATACAGGAGGCAGTGTTTTAATCTGTTTGATTGATCTTTCCAGCATCTTATAAATACGAAATGTACTTATAAGCAATGGTCTGTTTTGGTGCCACTGTTTTGCTGGCTGTGCTTAAAGGACCACTATAGGCACCCAGACCACTTCAGCTCAATGAAGTGGTCTGGGTGGCAGGTCCATCTAGGGTTAACCCTGCAGCTGTAAACATAGCAGTTTCAGAGAAACTGCTATGTTTACATTAGGGATAATCCAGCCTCTAGTGGCTGTGTCATTTAGGCTGCTAGAGACGCTTCCGCGCTTCTCACTGTAATTTTCACAGTCTGAAGATGCTGCCGTCCATAGGAAAGCATTGAGAAATGCTTTCCTATGGACTCTGCTATATAAAATAAATAAATCAATATTACTGTAGCACTAAGAATCACTAGAGTTAATAGGGGTAGAGTAGAATTTCTATAAAAAGCAATTGTACATATTTTTTCCAATACAGCTTCCACACTTCAAAAAGTGTTCCCGTCACCAAAAACAAGATTTCAAATATAATGTAGAGAAGTGGAGTGATATAGAGTAGATAAACCCCTTTTACCATAAATCAAAACATAGAAAAATATACTTATATTTCTGCTGGATCAAGCTCAATCTCATATGTGGCATATAGAAAAAAGAGAAATCAGAAAGATCATAGTACAGATCTGTATAAACAGTTATGTACTCTTGTATATGTACACTAAATCAGCTGGATATAAAGTTTACCATTTATTTGGATACAATGTATAAAACTGAGCATATAAAAATCCGTACGAGTGAGAATGGACTCCAGCACATCACGTCCTGACAAAGCCATCTGAGAACGGCGAAACGCGTAGACAGCAACGTGATTACGCAAGAGGAAGAGGCGGAGTCTGAATGCGAGCCGGGATCACAGAGCAGTCACCACTGAAACTTTCAGCTGCCAACCCGGAACCTGCTACATAGAGCCTCACTGAACTCTCTCTGCCCAGGAGACATCTCCCAGTGTGGGATAGCCTTGTTGTGAGTAACGGGGACACATACCATTTACTCACCACTGTTTCTAGTAAGCGGCAATTTGTTTGCACTTCTAATATTATTGCTTATGCTGTTTTTCAGCTGTATTTTATTTTTGTATTTAGATTTTATACATTGTATCCAAATAAATTGTACTTTTATATCCAGCTGATTTAGTGTACATATACAAGAGTACATAACTGTTTATACAGATCTGTACTATGATCTTTCTGATTTCTCTTTTTTCTATATGCCACATATGAGATTGAGCTTGATCCAGCAGAAATATAAGTATATTTTTCTATGTTTTGATTTATGGTAAAAGGGACTTATCTACTCTATATCGCTCCACTTCTCTACATTATATTTTCCTATGGACTGATTGAATGCGCGCGCGGCTCTTGCCGCATTCGGCGGATGACGCCGGAAGTGGGAGGAGAGTCCCCAGCGCCGAGGGAGCCAGAGGTAAGTGTTTAACCCCTATTGAGCCAAGCGGGAGTGGGACCCTGAGGTTGGGGGGACCTATTAACACTATAGTACCAGGAAAACGAGTTTGTTTTCCTGGCACTATAGTGGTCCTTTAAGTTGTATGATAAATAGTAACACATTTTAATCACAGATTAGGGTGAATGAATTAGTGCTTGATATGTCCACAGAGGCATCACCAGGGCAATTTAAAGTGTGATAATTTATTAATTCTACATGATTTTAAAATTTTAGGCAAAATTGTCTAGTTCATTTGGCCAATAGCTTGAAACTGGTTTTGAATTCAGAATTTAGGAAGAAGAGCTAGAGATATTGTGGTTCTAGGTTCCAGATTAGTGTACTTAGAGCTATTCGTGGAGAGGTGAAATTCTGTTAGTTAATGGCCTTTTAGTACTGAAGACAATGATTTTTTTCAAGTCATCATTCAGTTTTCATTTGGTTAATTAGTGCATTCATTTTTTATTCAACAAATTGACAACACCTGGTAGATATTAACAACTAAAATTGAGAAACAACATTTTAAACCTTGTTGCTATTTATTAATGGCCTATACAATGCTATCTTATAATATTCTACTTTTACTATGTTAAGATATCTAAACATCTTAAATGTCTACCAAGTGTTGTCTGTTCAGTTGGTTTCTGAACACCGGAGGGCACCAGAATAACATTACTCACAAGCTGGGCGATACAATGCTATTCATTGGAAGTCAAGTAAAAGGTATAGGGACATTTTAAATAATGGTTTTCGTGCATGCATGTCCCTTTTCTCAGATAATGTAAAACATAAATTCAGAGAGTCAGCTGAAAAAAATGACTGTTGGCTGTCACACGAACAACTATGAATGGCACTTCCTCCTTAAGTCATTCTGAAGATCGAAGGTCTTCACATTTTTGGCATCATCATGGACAGCATTGGATTAAAATAAGTGTATGTTATATCTTATGTATGAGATGCAAATTTAGTAATTAACATTGATGGACAGATACAAAGATTTAATCAAAATAAACATATCGCTCTATGGAGAATGTTATTTTTATAACACTTATACATGATCTTTATTGATATGTCTCAAAAGGCAGTTGAGAGGTACTTAAAAGGATACTCCAAATAGAAAATGTATATAGTCTTAAAAGCATTAGTTAATAGATATACCTCAAATGAAAACATACATGTTTTTCATTGTGGGTATATTTAAAAACAGCATCTAAAAGCTGCATGTCTTGTCTGTAGCCTTAGCAAGCTCTCTCCTTGTTCCCCAGCCCAGTCTTTCTGTGGCTGTCCAATCACATACATCCCAATGTTGCTCAATGAGACGCCTTTGCAAGGCAAATGTAGCAGACTAAAGTGCTTTAGGTGTGTGGAGCAGTGGCGTACCTACCACGGTCACAGGGGTCGCAGCTGGGACCAGGACTTTCACTCAAGGCCCAGTGGTTTGTAGTTATGCCTCAGGTGTGAAGTGTTCCTTTAAAAGAAATGTACCATATTTTTCAGAATATAAAATGCACCCATATATATTAACAAAATAAATTTAGGGGGTTGAGGAGGGGGGACAAAACAATCTGTACCATATTTACAGTAAACTCCCCTGTATGTTTATAGTAGATGCAGTGTGTGTGTGTGAGTAAGGAATGCAGTGTGTGTTTATAGTGAACATAGTTTGTGTGTCTGTAGGGGATATAGTGTCTGTGTGTGTAGGGGCTGCAAAATGTGTGTATATTGAATGTAGTGTGTGTAGGTGTTGTAGTGTGTGTCATTTTGTATGGCGTGATAGGGACTGTGTTCTGGGGGGGATGGGAGAGGAACAGTTTATTTTTTTATTATTACTTAGCATACAAGCCATTTCTGCAGAAAAGTCTGTCATTGAATGGGTCATTGAAAGATCACATAACAAGTCGATTAAATGACTACCAAGATAGACCTAAATAAATACACTGAGATAGTACTGAATACAAAAACAACCTGACCAGCACATTGTACTGCTGAACATAAGTAATCTTGTCTTACAATGTGCACACAATCAGTATAAACATCATCTGTAACTAATAATCAATCATTACTAAACAATCTGTAATAAACTATTGTGAAACAGTAACGGGTCAGGGAAAACGATTGCATACCAGTCAAGATAGATAATAAATAAAATTATATATAAACTTAATTGGTTCATGATACTGGCTGCATTAACAATCTCACAAGCAAAAAAATACTGCTTAACATGAGTGATGCTATTCATCTTACAAAGAACTTAATTATTGTAACTACTATCCTAATAATACAATTGTCAAGTGTGTAATTATACTGGACACATAAACAATATATTGCATAATAGGGACTTTATATATAAGAGGTAAACATAACAAAATTATGTGGATACTATAGATTGCAATGATATCTGAGTACAACGTAAAAAATAATAGATGATATTAACCACCTTAGTGACCAGACCGTTTTTCAATTTTCTTACCGTTTGGGACCAGGGTTGTTTTTACATTTCTGCTGTGTTTGTGTTTAGCTGTAATTTTCCTCTTACTCATTTACTGTACCCACACATATTTTATACAGTTTTCTCGCCATTAAATGGTCTTTCTAAAGATACCATTATTTTCATCATATCATGCTTCTAAATTTTGTCCTGAGTTTAGAAATACCCAATGTTAACATGTTCTTAGCTTTTCTTTGTAAAATGTAAAAAAACATGTCAAATGTAAAAAAACAACAACAACAAAAAACAGGCCAGTGTGTTATATTGCTTGAAGCCGTCCCCAATGCAAAGTCTAGGCTTCCCAGGGCAATCAGGACAGTAAAAGACGGTGTCCTTTCTCTGCCCCTTCTTGAAACAGACTCTGCATCTTTTTTTAAGAATTACTGCTTTGCCGCGGCAGCAGGGATTTTAAAAATAAAGTGGGTAGCCCCAACTCTGCTCTCACCCATCACCACCCAGGGAACAGGTGCATTTTGGTACAAAATCCACGAAATGATCTGGAGCTGAAACTGTAATAAAGTCAGTTTCATTCCGGGGTTTTCTTTTTTGAACAACAAAAAAGCGTTGTGGGTTGTAAATTGCAACTTTTTTGTACCAGGCCCTTGTCTTCTGTATAATTAGATAGGGCTGCAGCAGCTGATATGCCAGATCAACCCCACCCATATGCCGGTTATAGGCAGGGGAGGGCTGGCAGCCTTAGGCCTGGGGGGGGCAAAACCAGTCAAGTGGCCCATTGCGCCACCAAATCAGTTCACCATCCATGCCCACCTTTTTCTGGTTTTATAACGGATATTGATGTTATGCTAATCAGTAGCTCTTTGCCATACCCGCTCCTTCACGGCTCTGACTTTCAATGTTGTCAGAGCACAGGCTGAGAATCTCTGAGCCTGTGCTCTGACTCACTAACTGAGCGCCAGAACCACGAGGGAGAGGATATGATCTGACCACCAGTGTATCACCAGCGAATCGTTTAAATTAAATATGCTGGTGTACCCAACTTGTGAGCTGTGTTGGCCGCCGGGCGCCTCTGTTGTCGTGGCACCCTGCGCGACCGCACAGCTTGCCCACCCTAACGGCTGGCCCTGCTGACACACACTGATGTTACTACTTAGACATCCCTCAATATTAATACAGAGATGAGAGTAAACACCAATAAACTGTGGAAACAGAGCTGATCCCCCCAAATTTATAAAGGTTTGCTTAGAGGATTTATTCAAGATTAAATCATGCCTCCTCCTCTCTCCCCCATGCACTGCTCTGTAGGCTGGGAGGAAGTGAAGAGTAATCACAGTCTCCCAGCACAACGCCATCTGTGGCTGCATGGGGAAAAGCTGTTTAATGTAATGCTTGCAGGACGGCCAGCTGCCGCAGAACCTCTTTGTTTCCGTCTCTGCAAAGGGCTCTAGGCACTGCTTGTTGTGAGTGTGAGCCACTGTAAATTAGGAACATAAGAACTATCAGTCAAAGTACAAAACTCTGGTTGGTGGGAACACTGGATATCCACCTTAGAAAATTTGGCAGAGTACTTGCCTAAGATATTATGGTGGGGTCGCTATATTGACGATGTTCTAATTGTCTGGCAGGGCACCCCTCAGGAATTCTCTGACTTGGTTACTCTTCTTAACCACAATGAAGAGAACCTCCGCTTTACATTCGAATTTGGGGGACGCTCCATTAATTTTTTAGACGTGACCATCACCATGGATGAGGGTGGTACATTTCAATCCACACTATATAAAAAACCAACTGCTACAAACTCGCTTCTCCATTGGAGTAGTCATCATCCAAGACCATTGAAGGCTGGTATCCCTACGGGTCAATATCTCCGTCTCCGCAGGAATTGCAGCGATATTGCAGATTTTAAACTCAAAGCACAACAACTTAGAGCCCATTTTAAGGCTAAGGGCTATCCGAACCGCTGCTTAAAGCTGGCGTATAAAAGGGCACTAGAGACCCAGAGGAGTGCACTCCTGAGTGACCAACCTGACAAAGTTGATAGGGAAACTGACAAAATACGCATGATCGCGACCTATGATGCTGGCTGGCCTGAGGTTAGGAAGTCACTGGACAGATTTTGGCCGCTACTTCTGAATGACACCCATCTTAAACAGGTCCTTGGCCCCCACATTGATATTACGGCTAGACGGGGACGTAACATCCGAGACATGTTGGTACCAAGTCACTTTTCTACCCCAATACAACCAAGAGCCACCTGGCTAGGTACCCCACCCTGTGGCTCATACAGCTGTGGTAGATGTGTCGCTTGTCGATACATCTCCAAAGGCTCAAAGACCGTAACTGATAGCACAGGTGAAAATGTCGTGAAGATAAAAGATTTCTTTAATTGTAATACCAAGGGACTTGTATATCTTTTATCCTGTGCCTGTGGACAGAAATATGTAGGCAAGACCTTTAGGGCCTTCAAAGCGAGAATTATGGAACATATAAGGTCTCCGAGGAACCGTTTAGATACACCAATATCTAGACACCTAAAGGAACACCATCATAGTGACTCCAATAACCTCAGATTCTGCGGCCTTGAATTAGTGAAAAGGAACCAAAGACGTGGTGATTTTGACAGAATCCTTAGACAGAGAGAATCCAAATGGATCTATCAGTTAAAAACACTCCAACCGAGAGGTCTAAATGAGGGTTTCTCTTTTGCCCCATTCATCTGATTTGTCTTTAACATTTTTATGATGCTTTTCTTTGCTTTTTTTGTTAGTTTATGTTTTGAACCATGCCTTTCTTGTTTTATTACCACTCCTTCATAATGTATAATCAACTTAGTTCATAACATTTGAATGGACCTTTAATTTTCTTTTTTCTTATTGATACATGATATGTCACTTATTATGAATTATGCCTCTCCTAAGTGTTTGCTCCCACTAGATATCGAACGTTATGATACTTGGGCTTACTAACCACCTTACAACATCCACCCACTTCCCCCCTCTTTTCTAAAGATTTGTGGGGATGTGGGTTGAGACGTTTATGCCCCTACCATATCACGATAGATATTAACCACAGTTGCCCAGTAGCAGAGCCGATTTATCATCCACTACTCTTACCATCTTTACCAGGTGGACTGCCTGAGTTGGTAACGTAGTTCAGACGCATGCGCAAGCATAAATACTAAGTTCGCACGCATGCGCCAATACTTGACGGCATATTGCCGTAAGCGTATCGCCCAATTCTGAGTTTTTGGAGCATGCGCGAACAGACTGACACATACTCTGTGCGCATGCGCCGCTGTCTAATATACGCATGTTCACAAGCGGATATTCGGCCTGGTCCGAAGACTAAGTTCTGACGCATGCGCAAGTGGAAGCTCCGTACCCATGGGAAGGGGGAGAAGTTCCCGCGCATGCGCCGGGGAAAGCGACATGCGCACAACACCACCAGCGGCAATTAGTGGATGCGGCTGGCGGGCAATTTGAAACCCCACCTTCTACTGGATTAGTAGTTGGTGGGGTATATAAACAAGGTAAAGGGAGGCTCATTATGTACTACTATTTTGCCCTTGAGAAAGGCGGTGAGACCGCCGAAACGCGCGTTGGGCAGTTCTGTTCCACATGATTGGACACACTGATATACTTTCGATGCTGACTGCTTTGACAACTTGAGGGAAACCTCACAGCCCTAGGTACAGACTAGAGGGATTATTCTGAGTTAGGAGCAGCAATGGTAATTGTATTATCTGCATAACTCTGTTTAGACTCAGTCCCTTTCATTACTTTGTTTTCTCTGTATATACTGTTTGATCTTACTTTCCTTTCGATTTACCTCCTTTTGGTGCACTAGAATTACCAGGCACTTTTTGATATTGGACTTAACTTAAGTACACCTTAGGACTCTCGGAAGATATTATACAGATTCAACTAGATATTAGCTGTTCCTAGGAACACTGCAATTGGGGGATTCCCCCGGCTTTGGTGCTGTTTCCTGGCATTAATCAGTGACAGATAGGCTGAGGTTCCAAGGGAAGCAAGATTAGCAACTATGTATCTCTACAAACTATATTGTGTCTAGAAACTTGATACACCAGTACTCTTTGTGATTGCTGTTGCTATTTGCATACGTACCCAGCCACACTGGTTCGCCAGTCTACATTTACAGTCGCATTGCAGTATATTGTTTTTAACCCTCACAGAGTGGGGTGATTTAATAGGTGGTGTGTTTTTTGATATTATATTTTTCCTTAAAGTTGTTCTAATTAAAGTTTTTGTTATTTTTGTTGCTCTTATTGTTTTGATACTAAGATTGGGGGTAGCGGTAGTGAGATCAAGGACCCCGCTTCTACGGGGAACTCTTCTCACTCCCTCCGCTTTGATAGTCACTGTAAATTAGGGCAGAGGGCACTTGCACTGCGGTCAAGACGGGTCTGGGCAGGAGGAGAGTGCAGTGCAATCAGTGCACTCCCCTCCTGTGGGTCACCAGTAGACTGGTGCACCTGCCCAGGATCAGAGCCGGTGCAAGGATTTTTGCCGCCCTAGACAAAATATAAATTTGCCGCCCCCCCCCATGTGACATCACAATGCCCCACCCATATGATCTGCCATATGAACTAATGCCAGTGCTGCACACAGTGTGTGTTTACATTAAAAAGCCTGCAGGGACCAGCTATAGACACCAGAACCACTTCATTAAGCTATAGTGTCCCTTTAATGTGAGGTAAATTATAGATTAGTGTCACTAATAATATACTAGATTGCCTACTTACAATTAGATGAGGATGATGATGGGCTGCAGTTTGGCTCCACTGGTCTGGTGTAGAACAGGACCTCTGGAGGCTGTTTGCAACTGTGGTCACAAAATTCAACGTTCTGGGAGAATTGGAAGCAGCTCCATTTCTTGGGGGCCTCTTACACAGCTCAAGGTCTGGGCCCCAGTGCCTGACGGTGAGTATGCCCATAAGGCCCACTCATAAGTCCACTTATATGTTCCACCCACCCATGAGCTCGCTCACAGGGAGTGGAGTGTGTAGGGGATGTGTTATGTGTTATCTCATATGTGTGCTTATGGTATGTAGTGTATAGGGATACCAGTTTGTGCAGGTGATGCAGTGTGTTTGTGTGTAGTGGAAGCAGTGTGTATTTGTGTATAAGGGATGTATTATGTGTTTCTGGTTGTTTGTGAGGGATGCATTGTGTGAATCTGTGTTTGTATGCATAAGGGATGCAAGGTGTGTGTCTGTATGTGTGTGCATTGAGTGTAAGAGATGCATTGTGTTTCTGTGTGTATGTAAGAAAAACAGTTTGCATTGTATGTTTCTGTGTATGTGTGCAAATGATGCATTGTCTTTGTGTGTAAGGGTTGCATTGTGTGTGTGTAATGGATGCATTGTGTGTTTCTCTGTGTGTAAGGGAAGCATGTTCTGTTTCTGTGTATGTATAGGGATGCATTGTGTGTTTCTGTGTATGTATAGGGGTGCATTGTGTGTTTCTGTGTATGTATAGGGATGCATTGTGTGTGTGTGTGTGTGTGTGTGCGCGTAGTGTTAAAGAGCTCCCTGTCTTTCCCCCTGTCCTATAGAGCTGTCCCTTCTGTCCCTTAGAGCTCTCCCCTGCCCCTTAGTGGTCTCTCCTCTCCCCCACCCTCCCCTAGCGGTCTCTTCTCACACTCACCCACCCTCCCCCTGTGCTCTTCTCATCCCCCCTCCACCCTCCCTGTGTTCTTCTCACTCCTCCCTCTGTGTGTTCTCACCCCCCCCTGTGTTCTTCTTACCCCCCCTCCTCCCTGTGTTCTTCTTACTCCCCCCCTTGTTCTCATTACCCCCTTCTTCTTATTACTCCCCCCTTCTTCTTAACCCTCCTACTTCTTCTTACCTCCTCTTCTTCTTCTTACCCCTTCCTTCTTCTTCTTACCCCATTCTTCTTCTTACCCCCCTCTTCTTCTTACTCCCCCCTCTTCTTCTTACTCCCCCCTTCTTCTTAACCCTCCTACTTCTTCTTACCCCCTCTTCTTCTTCTTACCCCTTCCTTCTTCTTCTTACCCCATTCTTCTTCTTACCCCCCTCTTCTTCTTACTCCCCCCTCTTCTTCTTACTCCCCCTTCTTCTTCTTACCCCCCTCTTCTTCTTACCCCCTTCTTCTTCTTACCCCCCTCTTTTGCTTATCTCCCCTCCTTCTTACTTCCCCCTTCTTCTTACTCCCCCCCTCTTATTATCCCCCCTCCCCTCTTCTTACTCCCTCTCTTCCCTCTTCTTACTCCCCCCTCCCCTCTTACTTCCCCTCTTCTTACTCTCCCCCTCCCCTCTTTTTACTCTCCCCTCCTCCCCTCTTTTTACTCTCCCCTCCTCCCCTCTTTTTACTCTCCCCTCCTCCCCTCTTTTTACTCACCCCCCTCCCCTCTTACTCTCCCCCCTCCCCTCTTTTTACTCTCCCCCCTCCCCTCTTTTTACTCTCCCCCCTCCCCTCTTTTTACTCTCCCCCCTCCCCTCTTCTTACTCTCCCCCCCTCCCCTCTTCTTACTCTCCCCCCCTCCCCTCTTCTTACTCTCCCCCCCTCCCCTCTTCTTACTCTCCCCCCTCCCCTCTTCTTACTCTCCCCCCTCCCCTCTTCTTACTCTCCCCCCCCTCTTTTTACTCTCTCCCCCCCTTCTTCTTACCCCCTCCCCTGTAGGTGGCCGAGCTGCACTCCGGTCCGCGGTCCCGGCCGGAGTGATAGGAAGGTGCTCAGTGTGCACCTTCCTGTCAGTCCGGCCGGGTACAGGAAACAGAAACTCCTGTTCCGCGCGGAACAGGAGTTTCTGTTTCCTGTACCCGGCCGGATTGACAGGAAGGTGCACACTCAGTGTGCACCTTCCCATCACTCCGGCCGGGACCGCGGACCGGAGTGCAGCTCGGCAACCTACAGGGGAGGGGAGGGAGGGAAAAGCAGCTGCAGCCGTCTGAGCGCTCTTTACAGAGCGCTCGGCGGCTGCAGCATTTAAAGGGCCGGCCCGCCGCGGCCGGTCCTAAAATAATTTCGGGCGGCCTAGGGGGCAATTGCCTCCCTGCCCCCCGGCCCAGCCCGCCCCTGGTTATAGGCCTTGATGCACACTGGCTTCCTTGTGCTCTCAGCTCTGCCACGTATAGAGACCTCCACAGTTCTCTCAGTGTGGATGGTGGTAAGAAGTACATCTTTCTTGTCTCTGTACTTAACTGCCAACAGCTACTCTTGGCGCAGAGCTGAAGTCTCCCCCCTTCGTAGCTGGGTGTGTGCTAGTTGTCCTGGGAAAACTTTTTTTTCATTGATTTCTTTTTTTTATTGATTTTAAGTCTTCACTGAGTGCCTTGACCCCTCAAAGGCACTCAGCACACAGGCATAGCATCGGAAGCCTGCCCGATGGCTTGCGATGCTCTGCTACACTGCTGGGCGGCACGTGGGGCAACCCAGAAATGATCGCTCCTGGGGAGCGATCACTCGGCGGCCCAGCAGTCAGGAGAAGAATTCCAGGATGCCTAGACATCGAGGTATGGCTGCAATACCCTTAGAGCGTCTGGAAGTGATCAAGATCGCTTCCAGCGCTCATATTTGCTGCTGACATACTAGGTACATCTGCAGTCCTTAAGGACCGTTTTTTTGTCAGGCGTACCTAGTATGTCCACGGTCCTTAAGGGGTTAAATCTAACGCAAATTCAAGACTTTTCATTGAACTGCATTGGGAGTCTGTGATTGGACAGCCACAAAAAGCCTGGGCAAGATTAGCAGGGGAGGACTTGCACAAACTACAGACAAGATATCTGCAGGTTTTACAAGCTGTTTTTAAATGTATTTGGGCAGTGGAGTGTCCCTTTAAGAACATTTCAGAGCTTGGTTCACTGTTCAAGCTGCACAACCTGGAAATTTGCAGCAAATGCACGAGTTCCAGTGAAATTTTGAAGGCAATTTCTGAACTTGTCAGATGGGGAATGCTGTAGCCTGTGCAAAGGCAGAAAAGAATAAAAACTTGTTCTTGTTGAATTCAAATGTTAGTGGAAGATTAATGGGAAATAATGCATCCAGTGGAACTGACTGTAGTCTAGCTTACACACTGTATGGAATGTGTGGGTGCTTGGAAAGTCCATTTATGTGATACGATTTGTTTTTTTCTGTCTTGGATAAATGTGGAGACATGGCAGAATGCTTTTTAACATCGCTGACTTCTTGGCATTTCAGAAAGTCTTTCAAGTTTATTTTGCTACCGGGTATGACATTTGGTTTAACAAAGTAAAGCCAGCTGATTCTCGGCACATAAGTACATTTATGACAAACAACAATGCTTTCATTCTGTTAACTATTTGTAACTCGATTAAGTGAAAAAATGACATATGGTTTCCTTTAAATGAACTGAAGTTACTGCAATAAACTATAAACGTCAGCTGGCGGGTGCAATGGCTGCTCTCGTGCATTAGAAAATCTGACGCTGAAGGTCCGAGAGGATGTCCAGCATTAGATAACCGACTAAAGGTGGGTTAAGATTTCGGAAGCCCTCTAGTGACTGTCTGTTAGACAGCCACAGAGGGCAGACTTAGAGCTGCAATGTAAACATTGCAGTTATATAAATTTACACTGAACTGAACTATAGAGTCATACAATAATTAAATAAATGGTCTTTCCAATGTTATATTGATCTATAAAGGCTAGTTTGTTATAAAAGAATTATGCTGTCACTATAGCGAGATGTTTTATGTTGCCCTGTGAGTACTGCACTCTTAAAGCAGTCTGTATCTTATATTGGTGCAGTTGATTAAGCTCCTCCACCAGACCACCAGTAGTAGTACCCACTACTGGACTCCAGTGATCTAGCTCACCCACCAGTGGACCTCCACGGATCTAGCTCAGCTACCATTGGATCAATCACACCCAGCACTGGGCAACCTTGCTAACCGCATCACAGTGAGCAGCATCATCTGGTCCCTGTCTCCAGAGCAGCTTCCTTATATGTGTGCTGCAACTGGTCATGTGACCCAGCAATAACCTCAGAGACCTCAAGTGTTGTGTTTAACACAAATATCAAATATTGGAGAGACAATCAGACACACCCTCAATGTATATTAGCTAACCTCTCCCTTGCCTCAGTGCCCTGTTGTGGTCCTTGGTTTGCCATTAAGCGTTGCACTTGTTATTTGAATTTCCTGATATTTGGGGTTTGTTTCCCTTGACCTCAGCTCGTGTTTTGACTATCCTTTTTGCCTAACCTGGCCATTCTAAGTATCGGTATTGCAATTCTCTCTACTCTGTCCTGTCTGCGTGTTGGGATTCCCTAGTGAATGTTACAACTGGACCTCCAGGGTGTCACGGATCTCACTGTAACATCCAAACAGCCAGACGTGGTCAGACCAGAGCTGCCCAACAGGGTATTTGAACAGTTGTCCATCTGTATCCTGGTCTTGCTGCCTTGCCTCTGAGCCACAATTCAGTTCTTGTTTCCAGATCTTGACTGCTCTTGTCAATTATGGTCCACCTGTAACTTATATCTAATTAGCCAGGTATAAGACACTGCTTCTCCCTGAGGGCATTGTCAGTTCATTGACTCTGGTTCCTGTGTTGGTGTTCCAGTGTGTTCTCCAGTTGGCTCCTGACCTTGGCTTTCTATTCATGTATCCTGACTTCTGGCATCCTCTGACCTTTGGCTTACCCTCGACGATTCTCCTGCTTGTGTCCTTACCTGTACTGCAACTTGGAGCAATATCCTGCACACCCCTCGTGCACAGACTCACAGGCTAGGTTGATTTCTTACCTGACCATCTTGGCCTGTGTTTAATTGCAAGGGTGAGCATATTTCTCTGCATACCGGACTCGCACCCTCAGGTAAGACCCTGACACAGCTATTTCTAATGATCCGAACATATGTAATTATAGTACCTATCCATTACATTTAGCTTTTCCACTTTCATATTGGTTAATATCGGATTGTTCTAGTCCAATGGTTATTAAACCCTATGTCTAGACATCATGTTACTTTTGATGAATCCCCAACTGCTCAGCACTGATAGATCATATTCACCAGGTCCTGTGAAACTGCCCATTATAAATGGTTTAATGTGGCAGCATTGCTTTGATTTCTGTGTATTGGGCTTTTTATGGCTGGCAGATACTGGCCCAGCGCTATTGTTTAGATAGTAAATAACTCTGTATTAGTAACTAAGTCATATTTTTATGTAATCCCATACATACAACATTTACCGCATTTTTAACAAAAACAAAGTTTTGAAAAATATAAATAACAGTTTATTGGTAGTTGAATTTGCACTGGTGAATTAAAGGGACACTCCAGGCAGCCATTTTTACTCTCCTTGTTCCAGCGCCGGGAGCCTCGTGAAGCTGAACCCCCTATTTTGTCAAAATGACGAAACAGGCGGGCGCGAGCAGGGAGCAATCAGATGCTTCAATTCGGAAGCGTCATTGCTCCCTTGTGCGCATGCGCGGCTTCGCCGCACTTGTGCACATACTTCATAGTCCTATGAAGTCCTGAGCGCACTACCGCGCATGCACGCGGCTGACAGCTCAGCTCGAGGTCTTTGCCCGCCCCCTCTCCTCTGCTGACAGGCAGGAGAGAGAAGGTGCGCACACAGTGCCTTCTCTCTCCTGCACACGTCAGACGTATTTTAATACGTTTGACGTGTACATGGCCTTTTTAGAGCCATACTTGATAGGAAGTCCCTCTGGTGGCTGTGTGAGTGACTGCCACTGGAGGTATTCCTATCAATCAATGTAAACACTGTATTTTCTCTGAAAGAGATTGCCTGCAGGGAGCTATAGATCTCACCTGAACAACTACATTAAGCTGTAGTTGTTCATGTGACTATAGTGTCCCTTTAAATACCTCCTTCATGTTTAACAAATCACCTGATTTCAATGTCATTTGTTTAAATTTGAAAAATAATAGAATATATGTAGCACAATTACATGATTTAATTTTGCCATTTTACCTTATACCATGTAAAAATTTGCAACAAATAAAATTGTGTAACCCTTGTCCTTGCCCAAGCTTCAGGATCCAAAACTATGATATACAGGGTTATTTACTATAGAACTGCCGCAAATTCAAAGTGAATTTCACATTTAAGGCCCAAATAGCCAAATTGAAAACAGGATTGACTTACAGATTTGTTTTTATTTTCTAATTTAGTTCTTTTGGCTTGGATTTTGAAATTCACTTTGATTTCCTGACACTCCTCACTTTAGCGAATAACTCTGCAATTATTTAAATGCATTACTCTGTATACCTTTAAACCAAAATACACCAATGCATGCTTATATCGCAGTTTAATGCTACCAAACATTGAAAAACACACATACTGGTCAATGTGGATTATTAACTTGCTGTAACACACACTTGTTAAATTGAAATGTATTATGTTGACAGAGGTCAATCCACAGCAACCTTTGATCAGTAAACACAGAGCTCTATTTAGTGTTCCTGTTTTAAGTCCAGTTAAGTAACAAACGAGGAACTGCACACAGTCCACTTTGGATTTCTGAATTTAAATACATTTGTTTTTTATTTTGTACTTATGGCATTGACTGTAAATGTTGACAGATGGGTAGAAGACAACAAAGCATGTTTTTTACCTCCAGTCTGCAATAAGCTAATGTAAGTAACATCTTTTGGTTTGGGTTCTAAATAAATAGTTTAATACACAATTCAAATATGTAAAATATGTTAAATTGTTAAATCTATGATTTTATTTTGATTGATTTATTAGTACACACACTTTCTCTCTCTATATCATATAAAGTGATAGATATATAGTGTTTTCCCACGTACACATTTTCCTTTAACTGAAGTTATAACCAGAATTGTGACATATTTATGGATACATTGATTAATTATTATGAAAGTGCTCTGTTCTGACTGGTCTAAAGTGCTAAAAGTGGAGCGGTCTCCATTGAAACCAGTGCCACCAGCAGACACATTCCATTGGAAATTCCTCCACTTTTTCATTTTTGTACCACTTTTTAGAATAGTACACTTTAATTTGCACAATATATTTACACCTAACATTTTACAAATGTATGTAGTTGTAATGGTGGACAAAATGTCTTAGTAAAATGTCTTGGCAATTTTTTCCTACTTATAGATCACTTACACAAACATGACAGTAAGCATGTTTTTGAGAGAGAATGAATTTTTAGATTTTCCCATTTGTTAACACAGATTTGATGTATTTTGTCACAAAACTTTAACTGTTTCAATTAAGTTATTTTGTGCTCAACAAAATGTGTAAAAACTATCTGTTAGTGATAATAGCTCAAACAGCTGAAAATGGCAATACACACCAAAAGTGAAATGATAATAATCTATATCACGTCTAAAAAGTTATTTCTAGGGAATGACCTACACAAATAATGCAATATTAAGAAATGGCAGATGTAAATATTAAGAAATAACAGAGTGGTCCTAATTAGTCAGACTCACTGTTGCTGCTTCACAAAAGGGGAGTCCTTTACAATCCTGAGTTAGCTATTTAGTAGATACAGTATACTAGGAAGCTTTAAAGTTTAACCCCTTAAGGACCAAACTTCTGGAACAAAAGGGAATCATGACATGTCACACATGTCATGTGTCCTTAAGGGGTTAAACAGACAATCTGCTTAAATAGAGACAATGTATTGACACATACAAATTAATACAAAACTAGATACATAGAGTATTGTATTTATATATCAACATCACACAATGAGTGTACAAATAGAAGTGCAAAGATATCAAATGAAAATGAATATAAACATTTGAAGTGCCCAGTGTAATACACAAACCAACAGCTCTGATGGTGTCCCAAATCAGACTTCATATGCCTGTTCCTCATTTTAATTTAGTTTTCTGTTTTTCATTTTCCCGTAGACCACATACTTTTTGAGTTACAGCTACATTTTCAATTCTCATTTTTTTTTCCCATCACAGCTCCTTCTACATCTCCTTTCTGTGGTCACTCTAACCTCTCTCAATTTTAGCTCCTCTTCTCTTCCTGTGTGAATTTTTATTGTTATATGTATTAAATGACAAACACCTGAATTAAAGATTTCCATGTACACATTTCAGGAACATATATGCATAGTGTACAGCTTTGATAAACATCGTTTTAAGAAACAATGAATAAATGACAAGTTAGTAAGATAATTGCAAGTAATATTTGTGAAAATTGGTAGTCATTTAGCCAATAATTGAAGGCAACTTGTGTGTTTTAATTAAATGTATAGCCAGGTGAGTAGGTAGTTCATTTGCATTATTAATTGTCAAAGATGTTAGAGGATTACATGGAGCCACATTTTTCAAGGAGATTAAAACTTTTTTTTCTTAATAACTTTTACAGGCATAATGGTCAACTGACTGTAATGTTTGTTGGAGGCCCAAACCAACGAATGGATTATCACATTCAAGAAGGAGAAGAGGTAGTTTTGATGAATATCACACAAGGATATTGTGTATTTTTTTTTTTCATTGTGGGCATATTAATTTATGTTCCTAGCCAATGAAAAAGGTCAAACCTGTATGAGTTGTTTTCCAAATAAACAGGGTTCTTCCAGCACCCACAGTTTGTACCCCAGTTACTAGTAAATTTGTATACATACATGCATGCAAAATCAGTCCTTCCAATAACCAGAAGGGGAGAAACGGGACTGTGTGGGCATTGCAGGGAGTGCTGTATTGACCTAGTGCCTATTGCACAGCGCAAACGAGTCTAATGATGCTTTTGCACTGTGCTGTCCTGGGACAGCTTAATCAGATGGTGGGACTGGAAAAGTCCAAAATCGGAACTGTCCCACGAAAGTGGGAGTGTGGGGAGGCATGCAATACTTATTCATTTGTAAGGTATTTCCTGTGATTAATACCAGAGAGCATAGTAAGAGCATTTTATTTGCAATTTCTTAGAGTATCTTTATTTAACAAAGATTTATTGCTTGACTAAATTGTTTAAAGGATCTTCCCTTAGAAGAACTTAGGAACTATCGGCTCTCCTGCATTAGTAGTGGAGGCAGGGAGTGGAGCCCAGTAAACCCCTAGTAAGATTTTAAACCATTCAAAAACATGAGTCCATGCAAAACCCTTAACCCCTTAAGGACACATGACATGTGTGACATGTCATGATTCCCTTTTATTCCAGAAGTTTGGTCCTTAAGGGGTTAAACCCTTCATTCTAGCCACGGTCTATTGTATGGCACTGCCACTTATGCACTTTGTGACAACCATCGTACCCTGTATCCTCTGTGGCAGCCAGATTTCTTGATGTCTTAATAATGAAGTGTCATAGACATAGCGAAATAAACATATTTTGCAAATGTATTGCTTTAAAACCATGATTTATTCCTTGCAGTATATGCTCTATATCTCCCTAAAATAAGTGAAATACCAGACTTATAAGGCTTTTTAACCGTTAAAACTATTATTAACAATCTATGTCCATTGTTTCTTTTTTTAGTTGCACTACTTATGTAGACATAGTAATAAGCAAAACAATACTTTGAAATGTCCTCATATTTTAATGATTTATCCATATTTGTAGTTTGCTATTCATACATATAGGGTTTATGATGAAAGCCCTATCTGTCCTTTAAAAATAATATAATATATGTATGGGTGTACTTAATATGAAAGTGATAAAGTACAAAACTCATAGCAAAAGTGCAAAAAAGGCCTCCATCACAAACCCACAGATTTTTGGAAAAGATTAATTCCCTAAATGGTTAATATACTAACTAAAAAAATAAATATATATATATATATATATATATATATATATATATATATATATATATATATATATAACCCCATTGCTTCTATTTCATGCATTTTAAATAAATTGTTTGTGCTAAGACAAATTACTGGACATTACCATTTAAGAGATGTCACATACAGTTCAGACAACACAAAAACATATGACCAATGTAGAGTTCATAAAACTTGAAGATAATGCTGACCAAATGCTTATCTTTTATAGCTATTTTACCAACTGCAAGGAGACATGTGTCTGAAGATAATTGAAAATGGAAAGCACAAAGATATCCACATCAAAGAAGGAGAGGTACAAGAAATACATCTATTTGTAAATTTTCTAGTAGCTGTATAAAGCATTTTTGGATTTTGCAGAAAGCACAAACGCAATGATTACGTCACCATCACAAAGATGTTTCAAGTTGCTGCTAACTTTTACCTAGTTTTTTTTTTTCCCATGGAAAAATAAATATATTAGACTTTATTTCTTAGAGCCTAATTGCCAGTGTTTATTTCTTGCTGGTGAGAGAACCCCACCTTCGATCACTTTTGTTTCATACCACCCAGATCATCCAATAAGCTGGCTCGGCCCCCCTCATGCCCTTCGAAAAAGACTGTGTCAGATTTCCCACAAGAAAGGGCCAGATCTTAGACATTTAGCTCTCCTTAGCTACACACACGTCCAACCTCACCCTCCCATACATTGCAGCATGGGAGGCAGACCGTGATCCACCAGAAGATCCCACAGACTGTTTAGACATACAGAGAGGGGAAAAAAGTATTTGATCCCCTGCTGATTTTGAACGTTTGCCCACTGGCAAAGAAATTTATCAGTCTACAACTTTAATGGTAGTTTTATATTAACAGTGAAAGACAGAATAACCAAAAAAAAAAAATACAAATAAAAACCCATGTCAAAAAAGTTATAAATTGATTTGCATGTCAATGAGTGAAATAAGTATTTGACCCCTTCGACTTGGTGGCAAATACCTTGTTGGAAATCACAGAGGTCAGCCACCAGGTTTGCACACCTCTCAGGAGGGATTTTGTCCCACTCCTCTTTGCAGATCCTCTCCAAGTCATTAAGGTTTCAAAGCTGATGTTTGGCAACTCGAAACTTCAGCTTCCTCCACAGATTTTCTCTAGGATTAAGGTCTGGAGACTGGCTATGCCACTCCAGGACCTTTATGTGCTTCTTCCTGAGCCACTCCTTTGTTATTTTGTCTATGTGTTTTAAGTCATTGTCATGCTGGAATACCCATTTTTAATGCCCTGGCTTAGGGAAGAAGGTTCTCACCCAAGATTTGACGGTACATGACCCCGTCCATCGTCCCTTTGATGCGGTGCAGTTGTTCTGTCCCCTTAGCAGAACACCCCACTCTCCCCCGCAAGCATAGTGTTTTCACCTCCATGTTTGATGGTGGGGATGGTGTTCTTGGGGTCATAGGCAGCATTCCTCCTCCTCCAAACATGGCGAGTTGAGTTGATGCCAAAGAGATCGATTTTGGTCTCATCTAACCACAACACTTTCACCCAGTTCTCCTCTTAATCATTCAGATGTTCATTGTCAAACTTCAGAGGGGCCTGTACATGTGCTTTCTTGAGCAGGGGGACCTTGCAGGCACTGCAGGATTTCAGTCCTTCACTGCGTAGTGCTTTACCAATTGTTTTCTTGGTGACTATGGTCCCAGCTGCTTTAAGATTATTAACAAGATCCTCCCATGTAATTCTAGGCTAATTCCTCACCGTTCTCATGATCATTGAAACTCCACTAGGTGAGCTCTTGCATGGAGCACCAGACTGAGGGAGACTGACAGTTATTTTGTGTTTCTTCCATTTGTGAATAATCACACCAACTGTTGTCACCTTCTCACCAAGCTGCTTGGCGATGGTCTTGTAGCCAATTCCAGCCTTGTGTAGGTCTACAATCTTGTCCCTTTGGTCTGGGCCATGGTGGATGGTGGAAAGTGTGGAATCTGATTGATTGCTTTTGTGAACAGGTGTCTTTCATACAGGTAATGAGCTGAGATCAGGAGCACTACCTATAAGACACCTGGGAGCCAGAAATCTTGCTGATTGATAGGGGATCAAATACGTATTTCACTCATTGACATGCAAATCAATTTATAACTTTTTTGACATACGTTTTATTTTTGGGATATTTTTTTTGATATTCGGTCTCTCACTGTTAAAACACCTACCATTAAAATTATAGACTGATCATTTATTTCTCAGTGGTCAAAATCAGCAGGGGATCAAATATATTTTCCCACACTGTGTGGCAATCCACCGCCTCACTTACGATCTGTGTAACACACCTTGAGCAAGCTTACAATATACTTTTCAAGTGGTACCTAACACCTCACCGCCTGGCAGCCATGCAAGTCCTCCCTAACCACCTATGCTGGAAACAACGCAGTGCAGTAGGCACTTTCCTCCACTGCTGGTGGAAATGCCCAAAACTTAAACCCCTATGAGGCAGCATCCAATCACTACTATCCAAATTATTCAACAAACAATTTCCCCTCAGCCCCTGGGCAATATTGCTCTCCAAACACATCAAACCCCTCACCAGGAGCGATGGTTTGGGGCCTGTTTTGTGGCCCGCTCAGGCAGATTACAAATCTCTAAATACAACTAAAGAAATACACGAGTCTGTTCTATTTATTCTAGTATTTCATTGGTTGCGTAAATGAAAATAAATGCAATTATTTCCCGGCAATCACGTTTTTTACATGTGATTAGAGAACTTGGTAAATGGAAATGTCCCTGGATCCGGATAAATCAAATATTAACTCTCATTAACTCATTGGCATCATTATAGTTTAATATATTTGTCATCACTGATCACGCAACTGTTTAAGATGTGCACTACAGTGATAATTGCTAGGAGAAAGATAAAATAAGAACCCACAAAAGGAAATATCCACTCTGGGAATAAAAATGCTTGCAGATGTCTTTGTTAAAAAAAAATGGCATTTCATGAAACTATTTTAAACATTCTCAGTATTTCACATCTACTGTTTGATTGCTAAAAAAGCAAAATTATGATGCTTAACTTTTACATGGGTTTAGTGCTGCAGGATAATATATATTTACTTTAATTGTTTCCTTTTTTTAATAACACACATTATCCCTGGACAGATGTTTCTCTTACCAGCTCGGATCCCACATTCCCCACAGAGGTTTAAGAATACAGTAGGGCTTGTTATTGAGAGAAGGAGGTTGGGAAAAGAGAAAGACGGACTCAGGTAAAATATTTATTGTATAAATTGCTGAAGGAATTCATGGATTTGATCATAATTCTTAGAATTAGTAAATAACACACCTAGATAACACACAATGGTGGGCATCTACTAACCAGATGCAATTGAAGAAAAAGAAAATCACAATAATGAGAACATGCATCGATATATAATTGTTGGATAAACTTTTAAAATTATTTAATATTTTTAGATAAACTTTTAAAATTATTTTTTTCAAAATATTAAAATATAAAAAATATATCATATATAAAAATATCTATTAATATATAAAGTTTTCAACACATTACAAATTTTTTTTTCATAATGTCAGATTATTTTAAAAGTTTATCCAAAAATATAAAAATCATTTGCAAAGTTTATCCAACATTATTATACTGAGTCATAATGTCTAATTATCATTATTTGCACCTAACCATTCAAAACCCATATAGTAAATAATAATTGTGCTACTGTAAAAAGTGGATGAAAATGCACACAGTAAGTATCTTTTACTTACTGTGCACTTCAATTTGTGGCCCATAAATATATATAAAAAAATTGGCATCTTTGCACTCATGTTTATTCAAATGCATGTTTCTTTTTATGGATCTCTTGAGGCCCTTTTCTCTTTATATTCTACGTTGGAATTGTATTTTTTTTTCTGTTCCGTAACACCAGGTAAGTCACACACAACAGTTAAAGGGATACCATAGGCACCAAAACAGCATTAGCTTCATGAAGCTGTTTTGGTGTATAGATCATGTCCTTGCAGCCTTACTGTACAATACAAAAAAAACAAAACAATAAAGGTTGCAATCAGCACATTGTTCACTTTAGGTTTTTATCTCTTATTAATTAACCTCAATCACACACACAGGCTTGAGCAGGCTATTAACAGAGCAGGTGATAGAAAAACATCTAATTTAAGCAGACTGTGTAATAAACATAGTTTAAATATTAGAACTCTCTTAACAGGAAGTATTTAGGAAAATTGTGTCAGTCACCTGCTTGGGAGGTATGGCTAGGGCTGTGATTTAACTCATAAATGGCAGAGAATTGAACAGTGAGACTGCAAGGGCATTATCTATGCACCAACACTGCTTCATTAATGTAAAGTTGTTTTGGTGCCTCTAGTTTTTCGTTAACAAAAACATACAGTTTCCTACTTTATTGGAAACGATCTCTAAAACTGTAAAACCTGCAAAAATAAATAAAGTGCTCATATTTTGTTGTTACTAGAATATATAAAATAGAGTTATCGGATTTAAAGAAATGAAAGCACTCATATTCCATGAGAAATAAAGAAAAATTCTATCTGTAAAAGAATAAAAATGACGTATGTTTGTTTTCAAGGTATTATGTTGGAGATAAGTCAACCGAAGTTTTGTATGAAAAGTGGTTTTATTGTTCAGATCTTGGAAAGCAACTTGCTCCAATAATAAATGAGTAAGTCTTAAATTTTTATATGATTTCAGAAGCTTTTGCAGAACAAAGAGAATTCAAATTGACACAGTTTTATCCTGAAGAGTTAAAGGGACACTATAGGCACCCAGACCACTTCAGCTCATTGGAGTTGTCTGGTTGCAGTGTCCCAGGTTCCTAAAACCCCACAAAGCTAATTATTGAAGATATTTATAAACTGCAATAATTAGCTTTGTGGGGTTACTCCATGAGGACTTTGTATTCCTGGCACCCTAGTTTCCCTTTAAAAACAATGTCATGACTTGTGTTGAGGACTACGATGTGTGTAGGGTATAGATTCTGGAGAGTTAACAAAATTATGGTAAAATAACAGAGCTGAAATAACAACTTGTCCAACCTTTTGGCTTAGACTGTGCTAAATGTTGCAGTTTTGAACTCCATAATTTGCATTATGATTGAATAAATCCCATTGCTGTTAAATGTTACAGTACAAAAGGTTACTATAGTGCACAGTATAGTCACGAGCATGTCGTGGGAGGCACTAGTGGCATTATTATGCATGCTGAGTCTTTCCATTAGAAAGATTTTCAAGTTGTGATCCAGTCCTCCTCATACTTGCACAACATCCAAGTGCAGTGCTTCTAGCAATAATATGGATACTCCAAAAGAAAACTTGCAAAGTCAAAACATTTTTTTAGAGAGTTTGACTTACAGAACTTTTTAAAAATGCATTATTTGTATGGAAATCCATTTACATTTTTCACCTGTCCTAAATCAGTGGGTCTATTCCTATTTATTTTATTCCTCTTTATTTTCTAGTTGTTGCTATTGATTGCAGCTCTAGAAGAGTAAGTTCAAAGAACACTCCGGCCACCATAACAACTTTTTATAAATTAACTTGTTATGGTGCCAAGAGGCCCTCAGGTGCTTTCTTACCTTAAGGGGTTAAACCATTCACAAACGGTGTGAGGAAGGCTGAACTTGAGGGACACATGTCTCTTTTCAGCCTATGTTACTATGTAACAGTAAAGGCTGCCTCCGGCGTCAGATCTCCAGGCATCCTGCTTTTAAAACTGAATGTCAGGAAAGGCAGAGTGCCTCCGGGGGACCTGGAGATCCTGTACTGGAAGCAGCTGTAGCAGATCTCCTACACCCTGATCACGTATCTCCGCTAAGCGCTTCTCCCTATTTCTCGCACGACAAAAGTGATTAAAACTCTCATCCAAGCATCAGCAGAGACTTGGTGAAGGGTGAAAAGTAGTGTGTCTTTATTGAGCAAAGTAGAGGGTTTTTTACTAAGACCCCCAGCATTGGTTCTCGATTCAAAGTACATCTCACCCAGGCTTCTGTTTAGGAGAGAATTGTGACCTACATTGCGTAATTTAATTATCTCCCAGCTCAGAGGCAGTTGACACAAATAACCCCCAAATATAGTGTAAAAACCCCAGACATATGGCATCTCGAGAAAGCTGGTCTTCGAGCGCCAATCCTGTCTACCGAGTTTATGGGGAGGCAACTAGGGTGACTATAGGTCCCTTTGGGGTATGTTTATAGTTTCTTCACAGCAACCTTTGAGGTTAAACCGTTCTCTAATTATTTAACCCCTTATGGTAAGAAAGCATCCAGGGGCCTCCTGGCACAATAATGGAAGTTATGGTGCAACAATGCAGGTGTATCTGAGAGCTGGAAAAGTCCACATTTAGCTGGACTTGAAAAATAGAAAGGGGGTTTAAAATATGTTTTCCATTCCTAAAATTCAGCTTGTTTTCTTCTATCTAGATTTTGTAAAAATTTGAAATCTTATGGTCAGCAATTGTTTTACTATAAATTTAATCAAGTTTGGTCCAGGTACAATGAGAACACACAGTACATTAGACAACAGCAAACAAACATAATTTCTATTTGTTTTCAAATGATCACAATCTGTTAGAAAAATTCTATTCAAGTGATTTATGTACAGAAGCCATCGTTAAAATCTATGGGGATATTTGTACATAAATCATTTGAGCAGTTTTCTAACAGACTTTGATCAATTGAAACATTTTTATAAATAATTGACAGGAAACCAAGATGAAGCCAATCAGTTCTAGGGTACAGGTAAATTAAGTGGTGTAAATCACTACAGTTAATTTTATTACTTGAGCTGCCAACATATTTGTTAAATATAACAGGACATAAGTAAACACAATATTAAATATAAAGGCAAATGACAGTTTCCATTGGAGACCACAGGTATTTCACATTAAATCATAATTTTGTATTTTTTCAAAACATCACAGTAGAGCATCTGCTGCCAAGTGCTAATATCTTCTGTAACTACTTAAACATGTTGCAAAATTAGTTGGAAACTAGGTCATGTCTAACCAGTTAAATAAATAAGATGATTCAACTTAACATAACAATTATTGGTAATGATTAGCAGGGGTGCAATAAATCTGACTTTTTTAAAATTATTATTATTGCCATTTATATAGCGCCAACAGATTCCGCAGCGCTTTACAATATTATGAGAGGGGTGGGATTTAACTATAAATAGGACAATTACAATAAAACTTACAGGAACGATAGGTTAAAGAGGACCCTGCTCAAACAAGCTTACAGTCTATAGGAGGTGGGGTATAAAACACATTAGGACAGGAAATAGCAATCAAATAAGGTGGGAGTGGAGCAGAGCTGGAGGAGAGAGTGCTGCCCTTTAGGATAGTGCTGCCCTTTAGGATAGTGCTGCCCTTTAGGAGAGTGCTGCCCTTTAGGAGAGAGCAAAAAACAGGTATGTAAGATAGCCGTTACTCTGGGAGGCCATAAGTTTTCCTAAAGAGATGGATTTTAAGGCACTTCTTAAAAGATGCAAGACTAGGGGAGAGTCCGATGGCGGTAGGCAGGCTATTCCATAGGAAGGGAGCCGCCCACCAGATGTCCTGCAAGCGTGAGTTGGCCATATGGGCGCGAGCATCGGACAGGACAAGGTCACGGGCAGAGCGGAGAGACCGAGAAGGGGCACACCTATGGATCTGTGAAGAGATATAAGAGGGGCTAGAATTGTTCAGTGGTTTATATGTATGGGTTAGCACTTTGAATTAACTTCTATAGGATACAGGAAATCAATGTAAGGACTGACAGAGGGGTGAGGTGTGAAAGGACCGACTAGAGAGGAAAATCAGACTGGCAGCAGCAATCATTACAGACTGTAACGGGGCAATACGGCTTTTGGGAAGACCAATTAGGAGAGAGTTAAAATAATCCATGCGGGAAATTACTAGAGCATGGACAAGCTCCTTGGTAGTATCTTGTGTAAGAAAGGGGCGGATGCAGGTTATGTTTTAAAGATGGATTCTACAGGATTTGGCAACATACTGGATGTGAGGCTCAAAGGTGAGGCCAGAATCAAGTATGACCCAAGACGGCGCGCTTACAAGGAAGGACTTATGTGGATACTACTAAGTTGAAGGGAGAGCGAAAGAGGAGGATCAGTATTAGGAGGAGGAAAGACAAGGAGCTCAGTTTTAGAGAGATTGAGTTTCAAAAAGCAGGAGGACATCCAGTCAGAGATGGAAGAAAGGCAAGCAGTGACACGTTGCATGACAGCAGGGGAGAGGTCCGGGGAGAATAGATATATCTGGGCGTCATCAGCATACAGGTGGTTGTGGAATACAAAAGAGGTAATAAGTTTGCCAAGAGAGGCAGTATAAAGAGATAATAGAAGGGGACCAAGGACAGAGCCTTGGGGGACTCCAACCGAGACAGGACGAGGGGAAGAGGTATCATTAGAAAAAGAGACACTGAATGAGCGTTGTGAGACATAAGAGGAAAACCACAAGAGGACAGAGTCAAAGAGACCGAGTGATTGAAGAGTTTGAAGAAGAAGAGCGTGATCAACGTTGTCAAAAACAGCAGAAAGGTCAAGAAGAATTAGTATGGAGTAGTGGTCTTTGGATTTAGCTGCAATTAGGTCGTTAGTAACTTTTATAAGAGCAGTTTCAGTAGAGTGGAGAGGGCGAAAGCCAGATTGAAGAGGGTCAAGGAGAGAGTTGGAATTGAGGAAGTGAGACATACGGGTAAAGACAAGTCTTTCCAGAAGCTTTGAGGAAAAGGGAGCAGGGATATGGGGTAGATAGTTAGAGGGGGAGGAGGTGTCAAGATATGTTTTTTTCAGGATAGGTACTACAGTGGCATGTTTAAGGTCAGCAGGGACAACGCCAAAAGAGAGAGAGAGCAATTGAAGATGTGTGTTAAGGAAGGCACAAGACAAGGGGAGAGAGAGTTGAAAAAATGAGATGGGACAGGATCGAGCGTGCAAGTGGTGTGGTGAGAAGTGCAGTCACCTCTTGTTCAGTAGCTGTGGAGAAAGTCTGAAGGGTAGGAAAGGAATGATCTACATGTGGTTGAGAAAGAGAATGGCAAGGTGGGGAGAATTCTTTCCTTAGCTGTTCAATCTTGTCGGTAAAGTAGCATGCAAAGCTATTGGCTGTAAGGCTTGTTTGAGGGGTGACCACAGCAGGGGGAAGATGTCAAAGATACGCCTGGGATTGCGGGAGCATGAACTGACTGTTTGGCGAGGGAAAGGGCTGCGCTGTATGAACACAATATGAAACTATAATGGAGAAAGTCTGACTAATTTCCTCCAGGAGCATTCCACACAACAGGAGCATCTTTGCAGGTAGCGTGTTGATTTAGTATGCCACGGTTGGGGGCGTGTCCTCCTCGAGGTGCATGTATGGAGCGGGGCTGCAGCGTTCAAGGCAGAGGTGAGGGTAGTGTTATATGTGGAGATGACCAGTGAGGGACAGGAGCGGGAAGTGATGGATAGTAGTTGTGAATCAATATCAGCTGACAGCTGCTGGAGGTCAATAGAGTTAAGGTTCCTCCTGAGTTGAGGGGGGTTATGCTGAGGTTGTTGGGTAAGGGGGTAATTGAGAGCAAGTGATAAGAGGTGGTGATCAGAGAGAGGAAATGGAGTGTTGCCGAAATTAGATACTGTACATGCATTAGAGAAAATTAGGTCAAGGGTATTGCCAGCTACATGGGTGGGAGAATTAGCCCACTGCGATAGCCCAACGGAGGAAGTAATTGAAAGTAGCTTAGAGGCTGCTGAGGTCAAATGTGGGTTAATGGGAATATTGAAGTCTCTGAGAATTAGGGATGCAATACTAGAAGAGAGGAAGTAGGGTAGCCAGGCAGCAAAGTGGAAGAGGAGAGGGGAACCGGGGGGGGGGGGGGGGGGGAGGGGGGGTGGGGAGTGGGGATTAATAACAGCAATGTTAGCAGAGAAGGGTTTGAAAAGACAAATTTAATGAATTTCAAATGATGGGAAAAAGAGGGAAGGGTGCGTGGGCAGGGGAGGGCTGGCAGCCTTAGGCCTGGGGGGCAAAACCAGTCAAGTGGCCCATTGCGCCACCAAATCAGTTCACCATCCATGCCCACCTTTTCCTGGTTTTATAACGGATATTGATGTTATGCTAATCAGTAGCTCTTTGCCATACCCGCTCCTTCACGGCTCTGACTTTCAATGTTGTCAGAGCACAGGCTGAGAATCTCTGAGCCTGTGCTCTGACTCACTAACTGAGCGCCGGAACCACGAGGGAGAGGATATGATCTGACTGCACCTACTGCTGGTGCGCACCAGTGGACCACCAGCGAATCGTTTAAATTAAATATGCTGGTGTACCCAACTTGTGAGTTGTGTTGGCCGCCGGGTGCCTCTGTTGTCATGGCACCCTGCGTGACCGCACAGCTTGCCCAGCCAACGACTGGCCCTGCTGACACACACTGACGTTACTACTTAGACATCCCTCAATATTAATACAGACATCAGAGTAAACACCAATAAACTGTGGAAACAGAGCTGATCCCCCCCAAATTTATAAAGGTTTGCTTAGAGGATTTATTCAAGATTAAATCATGCCTCCTCCTCTCTCTCCCCCATGCGCTGCTCTGTAGGCTGGGAGGAAGTGAAGAGTAATCACAGTCTCCCAGCACAACGCCACCTGTGGCTGCATGGGGAACAGCTGTTTAATGTAATGCTTGCAGGACGGCTAGCTGCCGCAGAACCTCTTTGTTTCCGTCTCTGCAAAGGGCTCCAGGCACTGCTTGTTGTGAGTGTGAGCCACTGTAAATTAGGGGCAGAGGGCACTTGCACTGTGGTCAAGACAGGTCTGGGCAGGAGGAGAGTGCAGTGCAATCAGCGCACTCCCCTCCTGTGGGTCACCAGTACACTGGTGCACCTTCCCAGGATCAGAGCCGGTGCAAGGTTTTTGCTGCCCTAGACAAAATATAAATTTGCCGCCCCCCCATGTGACATCACAATGCCCCACCCATATGATCTGCCATATGAACTAACGCCAGTGCTGCACACAGTGTGTGTTTACATTAAAAAGCCTGCAGGGACCAGCTATAGACACCAGAACCACTTCATTAAGCTATAGTGTGTCCCCCCTCTTCTTACTCTCTCCCCCTCCCCTCTTCTTACTCCCCCCTCCCCTCTTCTTACTCCCCCCTCCCCTCTTCTTACTCCCCCCTCCCCTCTTCTTACTCCCCCCTCCCCTCTTCTTACTCTCCCCTCCCCTCTTCTTACTCCCCCCTCCCCTCTTCTTACTCCCCCCCTCCCCTCTTCTTACTCCCCCCTCCCCTCTTCTTACTCCCCCCCTCTCCTCTTCTTACTCCCCCCTCTCCTCTTCTTACTCCCCCTCTCCTCTTCTTACTCCCCCTCTCCTCTTCTTACTCCCCCCCTCCCCTCTTCTTACTCTCCCCCTCCCCTCTTCTTACTCCCCCCTCCCCTCTTCTTACTCCCCCCTCTCCTCTTCTTACTCCCCCCTCTCCTCTTCTTACTCCCCCCTCTCCTCTTCTTACTCCCCCCTCTCCTCTTCTTACTCCCCCCTCTCCTCTTCTTACTCCCCCCTCTCCTCTTCTTACTCCCCCCTCTCCTCTTCTTACTCCCCCCCTCCTCTTCTTACTCCCCCCTCTCCTCTTCTTACTCCCCCCTCTCCTCTTCTTACTCCCCCCTCTCCTCTTCTTACTCTCCCCTCCTCTTCTTACTCCCCCCTCACCTCTTCTTACTTCACCCCCCTCTTCTTACTTCCCCCCCTCCCCTCTTCTTACTTCCCCCCCCTCCCCTCTTCTTACTTCCCCCCCCTCCCCTCTTCTTACTTCCCCCCCCTCCCCTCTTCTTACTTCCCCCCCCTCCCCTCTTCTTACTTCCCCCCCCTCCCCTCTTCTTACTTCCCCCCCCTCCCCTCTTCTTACTTCCCCCCCCCTCCCCTCTTCTTACTTCCCCCCCCCTCCCCTCTTCTTACTTCCCCCCCCTCCCCTCTTCTTACTTCCCCCCCTCCCCTCTTCTTACTTCCCCCCCTCCCCTCTTCTTACTTCCCCCCCCTCCCCTCTTCTTACTTCCCCCCCTCCCCTCTTCTTACTTCCCCCCCCTCCCCTCTTCTTACTCCCCCCTCCCCTCTTCTTACCCCCCTCCCCTCTTCCTACCCCCTCCCCTCTTCCTACCCCCCTCCCCTCTTCTTACCCCCCTCCCCTCTTCTTACCCCCCTCCCCTCTTCTTACCCCCCTCCCCTCTTCTTACCCCCCTCCCCTCTTCTTACCCCCCTCCCCTCTTCTTACCCCCCTCCCCTCTTCTTACTTCCCCCCCCTCTTCTTACTTCCCCCCCCTCTCTTCTTACCCCCCTCCCCTCTTCTTACCCCCCTCCCCTCTTCTTACCCCCCTCCCCTCTTCTTACTTCCCCCCCCTCCCCTCTTCTTACTTCCCCCCCTCCCCTCTTCTTACTTCCCCCCCTCCCCTCTTCTTACTTCCCCCCCTCCCCTCTTCTTATTTCCCCCCTCCCTTCTTCTTATTTCCCCCCTCCCTTCTTCTTACTTCCCCCCCTCCCCTCTTCTTACTTCCCCCCCCCTCCCCTCTTCTTACTTTCCCCCCCCTCTTCTTACTTTCCCCCCCCTCTTCTTACTCCCCCCTCCCCTCTTCTTACTTCCCCCCCCTCTTCTTACTTCCCCCCCCTCTTCTTACTTCCCCCCCCTCTTCTTACTTCCCCCCTCTTATTACTTCCCCCCTCCCTCCCCTCTTATTACTTCCCCCCTCCCTCCCCTCTTCTTCCTTCCTCCCTCCCCTCTTCTTCCTTCCCCCCTCCCTCCCCTCTTCTTCCTTCCCCCCTCCCTCCCCTCTTCTTCTTACCCCCTGTAGCGTGGCCGAGCTGCTCTCCGGTCCCGGCCGGAGTGATGGGAAGGCGCACGCTCAGTGTGCACTTCCTGTCAGTCCGGCCGGTTACAGGAAACAGAAACTCCGCGCGGATCAGGAGTTTCTGTTTCCTGTAACCGGCCGGACTGAAAGGGAGGTGCACACTGAGCGTGCACCTTCCCATCACTCCGGCCGGGACCGCGGACCGGAGACCAGCTCGGCCACGCTACAAGGGAGGGGAGGGAGGGGAGAATCTGTTATGCAGCCGCCTGAGCGCTCTTTACAGAGCGCTCAGGCGGCTGCAGCATTTAAAGGGCCGGCCCGCCGCGGCCGGTCTTAATGGGATTTAGGGCGGCCTGGGGGGCAATTGCCTCCCTGCCCCCCGGCCCAGCCCGCCCCTGTGCGTGGGTAGAGGTTTGAAGGAGCAGTGAGGTGAGAGGAGAAACCCTACACCACCACCTTTACATTCAGAGTGTCTTGGGTTGTGGGTAAGTTGAAGATCACCAAAGGACAAAGATGCAGGGGTAGCAGTGTCAGAGAGGAAGAGCCATGTTTCTGTTAGGGCTAGTAAATCTAGGGAACGAGAGATGATGAGGTTGTGGACAGCAGTGTATTTGGTAATATTGCAAACAGAGTGTGCATTCCAGAGGGCAGCATTGAAGGAGGATTTAGAGGAAGAGTAACATGAGATTGGTGTGGTTCCTTGAGTTATGTGGTGGGTTTGCCGAGATGGGGCCGGGGCTTGGAGTGACATCACCAGCAGCTAGGAGCAGAAGGATAAAAAGGAAGTGGAGGTGGGAGTAGGATTTGAGTTTTGTAGCAGGGTATGTATGTAGAGGATTTGGGAGGAGTTGGAGGAGATAGACTGGAAAGGTATATGTAGAGTGCATGGGATGAATACAGAGGGGGAGGGAGTAAAGTGGGAGTAATGAAGATGGTGTTGCCAGGGACAGGTGAGCAGGAAGATAGGGATATTTGAGTAATGAGAGAAGTTAGTGTGAAAGTGAAAAATAGAAGGGAGAACATTATTTAGAGAAACTGTGTTTTGTTATATAGATATGAAGATTATACATATGCACATATATAATCATAGACATAGATATCTATACATATATACACATATACCATATATGAGTGTTTAAACCATGGTTAAGGATGCAGTATGTTAACAGAGGGATTTCAGGTCAGGAGAGGTTTAGTTACTTGATTGGTGTGTTTTGAAAACCAGCTGATCTGCACTATCTATAAGTATGGTAATGACCATGGGGTGGGCAGCCTTCCAGAGATGATATCTCTGCTTAGGCGATTCTGCAGAGCTTGGTTGCTTGTGAGTACTGGGTGTTGGTAATTAATGCTGTTTTATTGGGGCCCAGTCTCTGCTTAGGCGATTCCGCAGAGCTTGGTTGCTTGTGAGTACTGGGTGTTGCTAATCAATGCTGTTATTTGGGGCCCAGTCTCTGCTTAGGCGATTCCGCAGAGCTTGGTTGCTTGTGAGTACTGGGTGTTGGTAATTAATGCTGTTATATTGGGGCCCAGTCTCTGCTTAGGCGATTCCGCAGAGCTTGGTTGCTTGTGAGTACTGGGTGTAGCTAATCAATGCTGTTATATTGGGGCCCAGTCTCTGCTTAGGCGATTCCGCAGAGCTTGGTTGATTGTGAGTACTGGGTGTTGGTAATCAATGCTGTTATTTGGGGCCCAGTCTCTGCTTAGGCGATTCCGCAGAGCTTGGTTGCTTGTGAGTACTGGGTGTTGGTAATTAGTGCTGTTATATTGGGGCCCAGTCTCTGCTTAGGCGATTCCGCAGAGCTTGGTTGATTGTGAGTACTGGGTGTTGGTAATTAGTGCTGTTATATTGGGGCCCAGTCTCTGCTTAGGCGATTCCGCAGAGCTTGGTTGCTTGTGAGTACTGGGTGTTGGTAATTAGTGCTGTTATATTGGGGCCCAGTCTCTGCTTAGGCGATTCCGCAGAGCTTGGTTGCTTGTGAGTACTGGGTGTTGGTAATTAGTGCTGTTATATTGGGGCCCAGTCTCTGCTTAGGCGATTCCGCAGAGCTTGGTTGCTTGTGAGTACTGGGTGTTGCTAATCAATGCTGTTATATTGGGGTCCATATTAAACACTTTAATATTTGCAGATGCCAAGAGGAAAATAAAATAAAACTAAACTAAATAAAAATCAACGTAGTTTTGTTTCTGTCTAACATCAATAGAATAAACAATAACTAACATTCATAAGTTTGTTTTGTTTGTTTTTTAGATTAATTTTACAGTTCAGTTGAAGTCATGAGCCAATTTATTGAATCCATATTATCATAGTTTTGTTTAAAAACGTAGTTTTATTACAATCCGTGTAACGCAGCCTTGTCAAATTCGCGGCCGCATGTGGTCCACAACTAATATTTATGTGGCCCGCGGCAAGGGATCGCTGAGTGTAAGCTCTTCCTACTCAGCTCCCTCACGGGCTGCAGTGATGCCGGGAGCCAGAGTGACGTCATATTCCGGCTCCCGGCATCACTGTGGGGAGTTGAGCAGGAAGAGTTTACTCTCAGTGCTCCCTCACTGCCTGTCCGCCCCCCTGCCTGTCCAGTAGCCCCACTAGATCCAGGTAAGAAACCAACCCAGTCTGTGTGTATGGCTGTGTGTATAGGTGTATAGCTGTGTATGGCTGTCTGTGTGTATGTGTGTGCTTGGCTGTCTGTGTGTGTGTGTGTGTCTGTGAGGGAGTCTATGTGTGTGCGTAGGAGTGTGTGTATATCTGTCAGTGAGTGTGTCTCAGTGAGTGTGTGTGAGGGTTTCAAGGAGTAACGGGAGGATCCGCTTTTTTAAGGTGCGGATGGCGCCATTGGGGGTATGCCAGAGGCCGGACTCCGGACACTGCTTATTGGCTGTTTTATTTTTTTTTATTAAAAAAAGTAAACGGGGCAGTAGACGGGTGGTGCTGGGATATAGTAGACGAGGGGGTGAAAATATACATTTGTTTTTTTTGCGGCCCACATAAACTTAAACTTTGTTTATTTGGCCCTTGCTAGCCTCTGAGTTTGACATGCTTGGTGTAACATAATACAAGAGTAAAACTAGATTTAGCACGGAGAAGAAGAATAGCCAGGATGAAACGATTTGGATGAAAAATAGGGCTGTAGAGCGCAGCAAAGTATGTTGCAGCTGACTTTGAAATTTACAGATTATGCAAGAGACTCAGTAGTGACCCCTTTTGTACCTACTTATTTACTAGTAGACATATTAAAGGTAGATATAAACCAAAATCATTTAGATAACTTAAATAATAAAGACATATTCAGGTTTAAGCAATGTAAAACCACAGAGCAGCAGCTAAACCTCAGAGAGACTTAGAGTTATTCCCAAACATCACAGGAAAATGCACAGAAGGAACCTTAAGGGAAACCATAGTGTTAGGAAAGCAAAGTTGATTTCCTGGCATTATAGTGACATATATTGCCCACTCACTCCCTTGCGCCCTCCTCCTCTCCCCACTCCCTCCCCATTGTGCTGGATCAATATACCCTTTATCACTTACATTATTCCAGTGTCGATGTCCCTTGGTGCTGGGACAGGCACCTCCACCGCTGACTTCAATCTGTAGGGGGGCCTACTGCGCATGCACAGCGAGCACCACGATCGTATTGTATAATGCTTTACTATGGGGTTTTAAGTGATGCTGGATGTCCTCTGGTGGTCAGCCACTAGAAAACGAAATGAGAAAAAGGTGATTGCGCAAGTTGAGGATAGCTCCACAGGTTTTGTAGAACGTCCCTAGCTTCTGTAAATATAGAACACCAACATAGGGTAGTATGCTTAAACATAAAATATAGAATTGAGAAGCTTGGAAAAACTCACAATTTTTTGAGCATTTATAAGTTTGCTCTAAACTATACAGGCAGAGTGCATCAATCAGATATGCATATATCTGAGCTAGGTCCCCCAGGAAGTGTTTGCAGTCCTCAGTCAGGAAGATCAGGAACCAGGTAGCCAGATGTAGATATAATAAATTTATTGATACACAATAAAAGAAACAATCAAAAGCACAACGCGTTTCGACCCAGTATAGAGGGTCTTCCTCAGGTGCAGTATAGCCACTAGAGGTGGAGTTAAAACTGCAATGTAATTATTGCAGTTTATTCAAAACTGCTATAATTACAATTGCAGGGTTAGGGGCCTGGGACATTGCACCCAGACCACTTCAATAAGCTGAAGTGGTCTGGGTGCCTATTGTGTCCCTTTAGTAATTTTGCTCAATACATTATTGATGTCTGTGACAACAATAATCGCCTCTCACACAAATCAGTGTTAATAAAAAAATGTGAGGATTCCTGGGATCCCCTACTTTACACGAGAGAGTCAAGCAGCTATCAAAGAGCCCATCAAACATAGCAAAGTGTCTATCCAAGGTGATGTAACCCTATAGGTAAACAAAGAGGTGTGATGGTAGAAGAACATGTGTAGGGGTCTAGATAAGAATCCTTAGACCTGTACACATGGGTGGCATAAAGGGAGCGATCGCCACCTGGGAAACAGAGTGTTAAGAATTGTACCCCAATCATCATGCTTGCTTTGTAGTTTGGTGGAGGTTCTGTAAGCTCGCTAGTCTATTTATAGGTTTGCGCATATAAGTACAGTTTTGCCAGAAGAACAAAAAATACCATATGATTCTAGTGATAGCATTCTTAATGCAATTTGGCTGCTCCTTAACAGCCAGTGACATTTGCAAAAGCTGGCTTCAAACGACTGCAACTGAACTTTGTCAGGAAACATTTCCACAAAGGAGAATAAGAAATATCCTGTATCATATCCGTTTGAAACTACACAAACTATGAAATACCAGGCAGTTCTGCGATTGTGAAGCTCACCTGCTTGAGGCTGATTTCTGATCAGTATGTTACAGGATATATGAGTGCAATATTGTTATGAAACATTTCAAAGTATCCACATTCCTGCATTATATGACTTTAAATGTAAACCTAATAATGGTGAAGTTGTAGCTGATTGAACAAATAACACGTTTTTATTTTAAATGCCCTGAGAACAACAATTCTGCACTATTTCTGGTGAAAATGGTTTGTGAAGCTTTAAACTGGGTAGTCACTAGAACCACCTATAGCAATAATGTTTTAATGTAAGAGTTCTTGTATCTATTGATCATTCACACATTGGTTTATAGATATCATGTCCCATTTCTCTTCATAGACCGGCACATTGTCTTGGAGGTATGTTAGCTAATAGCATATTTCCCTTTGCAGAACGGCTTCAAGTCATTCTTATTAAGTTTTCACATCCCATATGTGTAAGAAAGCTTCTTGTTTTTATTTTTATCTAGTCAAAACATTTTCCGTATGAGCGGAGCTGAGCAGGCGTAAATATTGCTATTACGTCTCTCCAGCTCCATCCAGGATACCATTAAGAAAGGAGCTGGATAAATGGGGACAACTGCAACAGCAGCTCTGTTAGGGTCGCTGGGGTCTTACCTGCGTCCTTTTATTCTGATGATGTCACAGATAGGGCTGATATGGTTTTGTACCATCCACAAATCCAATAGGAAACTAGCCTTACCTATTTATAGTTGCATGTCCCAACTCTGTTGTGGTGTTTGAGAGCCCATTAGCCCGTTCTTCTATTCTCTGCTTATTTGGTATTGGACTCTTAAACAAAGAAACTCTTGGCTTGTTTAAGCGTTTATCCTGACCTTTGTACTCCTCTGACTTGACTTGTATCCATTTTTCCTGTTATCTCCTGTCCTTGACCTTGGCGATGACTCTGACTCTGTTCTCCATTAGCCTGGCCATTCTAGGGATCGGTACAAGGATAGTGTCTTCCTTTATGTGTTCAGGATTGGTTTGCTTTGGTTCTGTCAGGATCGGGACAGGGATCCAACACGCAGAGTACAAAGAGTAGCAGATACGTATACCGGACCTTAGAATGGCCGGACTTAACGTAAAACTACATATAGAATGGTCAGGGACAAGCCGAGGTCGAGGGAACGAGAAGACAGGTAAGCGAGAGACAAGCCGGGTCAAGGATAACAGAGAAGACAGGAGAATACAAGAGCACTGTGTGACTAGGCTGGCTAGAACCACGACAGGGCAATGAGCAAATGCTGAGAGCTCCCTTAAATACCCTGGTTCTAGAGACTAATCACGCCTCCGCCGAGGCCTGATTCGTGTCCGGGATTTGACTGACAGGTCGGGCTAGAATAGCGTCATGACGTCGACTATTGAGCGTCACGTTACAAAAAGGCATAGTTCTCTCGCGGCCGGCGTTTACATGCGCGAGGGGACCGCGAGGAACGGAAGAATCATGCCGTCTGGATGGAAAAACGTCCAAGTCTCTACCCGTCTCAGGGGTAGAGACTACAGGTACCCTGACAGTACCCCCCCTCTCAGAAACGCCCACCGGGCGGAAGGAACCGGGACGAGATGGAAAGCGGGAATGAAAAGCCCTGCGAAGACGAGGAGCATGGACATCCTCCTGTGGTACCCAGGTCCTCTCTTCTGGACCATATCCCTTCCAGTCAACCAGGTATTGGATTTTCCCCCGGGAGATTCGAGAATCGATGATGGAGTTGATTTCGTACTCCTCCTGACCCTCAACCTGAACAGAGTGAGGAGAGGAGACCTTGGAGGATAATCTGTTACAGATCAGGGGTTTTAGCAAGGAAACATGAAAGGAATTAGGAATACGTAAGGCAGAGGGGAGCGCTAGGCGATACGCAACAGGATTAATTCGATTCAGAATCCTATAGGGTCCAATGTAGCGAGGAGCGAATTTCATAGACGGTACTTTCAAACGAATGTTTCTAGTACTCAACATACCCTATCACCAGGTACAAAACTAGGAGCCGGCCTTCTGCGTTTGTCAGCGTGTTTTTTATACAGTATAGAATTATGTAGGAGAATTTGTCGAGTCTGATCCCACAACTTCTTCAGATTGGCAACATGAGTATCAACCGACGGTACCCCCTGGGAAGAAGGAACCGAGGGAAGAATGGAAGGATGAAAACCATAATTCATGAAAAAGGGGCTAGAGCGAGTTGAATCGCAAACAAGATTATTGTGTGCGAACTCTGCCCAAGGAATCAGACCGACCCAATCGTCCTGGTGTTCAGAAACAAAACAACGCAGATATTGTTCAATCTTTTGATTGGTACGTTCAGCGGCTCCGTTAGACTGAGGGTGATAAGCAGAAGAAAAATTCAATTTAATGCCTAGTTGAGAACAGAATGATCTCCAGAAACGTGAAACAAACTGGGAACCTCTATCAGAAGTAATCTCGGAAGGTATCCCATGTAAGCGAAAGATCTCTTTAGCAAAAATCTCCGCTAATTCAGGCGAAGTCGGAAGTTTAGGTAAAGGCACGAAATGAGCCATCTTGGTAAACCTATCCACCACTGTGAGAATAACAGTGTGCTTTTTCGAAACAGGCAAATCCACAATAAAATCCATCGCCGAACAGGACCAAGGTTTTTCTGGAACTTCCAAAGGATGTAAGAGACCACAAGGAAGCGAATGAGGTAGTTTAGTCTTAGTACAGACCTCACAGGCTCCGATAAAATCCTTAATATCCCTCCGTAAAGAAGGCCACCAGAAATCCTTAGAGATCAAGGAATATGTTTTGCGAACGCCCGGATGGCCAGCCACCTTACTCTCGTGAAGACACTGTAAGAGCTCCAGTTGGAGTTCAGGAGGAACGAAGTGTCTAGACGCAGGAGTCAGTCTAGGTGCCAGATGCTGCAAGCTCCTGATCTGATCAAGAAGCGGAGAATGGATTTTGAGAGTTGTGTTAGCGATAATATTACACTTGGGTACTATAGAGGATAAAACCGGCTCAGATATGGCAGAAGGTTCATGTTGGCGAGACAAGGCATCAGCTTTAGAATTCTTAGAACCAGGCCTATTTGTGAGTATGTAATTGAAGTGAGTAAGGAATATAGACCAACGGGCCTGTCTCGATGATAATCGTTTAGCCTCCCCAATATAGGATAAGTTTTTATGATCCGTCAAAATGGTAACAGGATGCAAAGTCCCCTCCAATAGATGTCTCCACTCCTTTAAAGCCATGATAACCGCTAGGAGTTCCCTGTCCCTAATGTCATATCTGCTCTCAGTACCCGATAATTTTTTGGAAAAATACCCACATGGATGTAATGGTTTATCCACACCCAACCTTTGGGACAGGATGGCACCTATACCCGTCTCAGAAGCGTCAACTTCGAGTAGGAAAGGCAGAGTAGTATCAGGGTGAACTAAATGGTGCGGAAGCAAACCGCTCCATGAGAGTCTTAAAAGCCAGAAGTGCTTCAGTAGACCAATTCTTAGTGTCAGCCCCTTGTCTGGTCATATTGGTGATAGGAGCAATAATAGAGGAGTAACCCTTAATGAAACATCTGTAATAATTAGAGAAACCAATAAATCTCTGAATGGCCTTGAGACCCTTAGGCAAAGGCCAATCTAAAATGGATTGGAGTTTCTCCGGATCCATTTCAAACCCCTCTCCAGAAATCACGTAACCAAGAAAGATAGTCTGGGATTGGTCAAAGCTACATTTCTCTAATTTGCAGTACAAGCCATGTTGAAGAAGTTTGTGCAAAACCCTTCTGACCTGTCCGTGGTGAGTCTCAATATCCCTGGAATGTATAAGTATATCATCGAGGTATACAATAACACAGTCATGTTGAAACTCCCTAAGAACTTCATTAATTAGATCCTGAAATACCGCCGGGGCATTACAGAGACCAAAAGGCATTACTGTATACTCATAGTGCCCATAACGAGTATTGAACGCAGTCTTTCACTCGTGCCCCTGCTGAATTCTCACCAAGTTATAAGCACCTCTGAGGTCTAACTTAGTGAAAATCTTGGAACCCTTTAATCGATCAAAAAGCTCGGTGATCAAGGGGATCGGATAGGCATTTCTAATGGTTATCTTGTTCAAACCTCGGTAGTCAATGCAAGGTCTTAAAGAACCATCCTTCTTTTTAACAAAAAAAAAATCCAGCCCCAGCAGGGGAGGAGGATCTCCTAATGAACCCTTTGTCTAGGTTTTCACGAATATACTCCTCTAAGACTAAGTTCTCATTCGTAGACAAAGGGTATACATGACCCCTGGGAGGCATAGTACCAGGAAGTAAATTCATTTTGCAATCAAAAGGCCTGTGTGGTGGTAAGGTATCAGCCTTTCCTTTGTCAAATACCGCCTTTAAATCTAGATACAAGGACGGTATCTGTACTTTAGTAGAGTCGGTAGAGTTATTAAGTGTGTTAACAATACAAAGGGGTGACACTCTCTTTAAACATCTCTCTTGACAACCCTGACCCCACGAGACTATTTCCCCTGATTTCCAATCTATAATGGGGTTATGTCTCTTCAGCCAGGAGTATCCCAAGACTATGGGAACAGAAGGAGATGAAATGAGTAGTAGAGATATCTCCTCCTTGTGTAGAATACCAGTAGTTAAGTAAAGAGGTGTGGTCTCCCGGAAAATCACAGGCTCAACTAAAGGTCTACCATCTATGGCCTCAACAGCCAAAGGTGTCTTCCTTAACTGGGATGGGATAGCGTGTTTGGTGAGAAAAACTTGGTCGATAAAGCTCTCAGCAGCTCCGGAGTCTATCAATGCCATAGTCTCTAAAGTTCCCTTCTCCCAAGTTAAAGAGACGGGTAATAGAAGCCTGTGTTCTTTGTAGTTATGAGTAGAGGACAAAATAGAAACACCCAAGGCCTGTCCTCTAGAGAAACTTAGGTGCGAGCGTTTCCCGGGCGATTGGGACAATTCAAACGTAAGTGACCTCTGACTCCACAATACATACACAGTCCCTCCCTTCTCCTGTACTGTCTCTCCTCTTCTGAGAGGCGAGTAAGGCCTATCTGCATAGGTTCTGGAAACTGTGGAGTTTTGGTTTCAGGACTTTGAAATGATGGAGCTAGTCTAAAGGAAAGTCTACCGGTTCTATCTCGAGTGTTCTGCCTCTCTCTTAGACGTTCGTCAATGCGAGAGATAAAGGAAATTAAGTCCTCCAAATTCTCGGGAAGCTCTCTCGTCGTTACCTCGTCAAGTATTACATCGGATAATCCGTTTAAAAATACGTCTATATAAGCCTGTTCATTCCACTTAACCTCTGCCGCCAAAGACCTGAACTCTAGTGCGTAATCCACAAGTGTTCGGTTCTCTTGTCTAAGGCGCAACAGTAATCTAGCTGCATTGACCTTTCTGCCAGGGGGGTCAAAAGTTCTTCTAAAAGCAGCTACAAAGGCATTATAGTTATAGACTAATGGATTATCATTCTCCCACAACGGATTAGCCCATCTCAGAGCCTTCTCAATGAGTAAGGTGATAATAAATCCCACCTTTGCCCTATCAGTAGGGTAGGAACGGGGTTGTAGCTCGAAATGGATACTGATCTGGTTCAAAAAGCCACGACACCTTTCAGGAGAACCAGCATAACGTACAGGTGGGGTAACTCGGGAAGAAGCATCTACAGTGGCTACCTCTAGCCCTGAACTCACAGGAGGAATAGAAGTATTACGCATCTCCTCAGGTGGATTATTAGGACGTGATAGTAACGCCTGTAGTGCTAGTGCCATCTGATCCATTCTATGATCCATGGCATCAAACCTAGGATCAGAAGAACCAAGCTGACAGTTTGTACCTGCAGGATCCATTGGCCCTGTCGTAATGTCAGGATCGGGACAGGGATCCAACACGCAGAGTACAAAGAGTAGCAGATACGTATACCGGACCTTAGAATGGCCGGACTTAACGTAAAACTACGTATAGAATGGTCAGGGACAAGCCGAGGTCGAGGGAACGAGAAGACAGGTAAGCGAGAGACAAGCCGGGTCAAGGATAACAGAGAAGACAGGAGAATACAAGAGCACTGTGTGACTAGGCTGGCTAGAACCACGACAGGGCAATGAGCAAATGCTGAGAGCTCCCTTAAATACCCTGGTTCTAGAGACTAATCACGCCTCCGCCGAGGCATGATTCGTGTCCGGGATTTGACTGACAGGTCGGGCTAGAATAGCGTCATGACGTCGACTATTGAGCGTCACGTTACAAAAAGGCATAGTTCTCTCGCGGCCGGCGTTTACATGCGCGAGGGGACCGCGAGGAACGGAAGAATAAAGCCGTCAGGATGGAAAAACGTCCAAGTCTCTACCCGTCTCAGGGGTAGAGACTACAGGTACCCTGACAGGTTCTTATCCCAATCCTGACAAGCTCCTCCTACCTGAGAGTATAACATGCACCTATCTTGGTCAGAAAGGAATAGAAAGAGCTGAGATTAAAGATGATTATTTATTATAAGCATTTATATTGCGTAAACATATCCTACAGTGCTTTACAATTGTAGAAAGGGAATATTTAGAGGTGAAATAGGCTCTGTCTAAATAAGCTTACAATCTATAAGGATTTGTGGTAGACATATATATGGT